>NC_133328.1:450635581-450959331 GCF_042186555.1 Aquarana catesbeiana | reverse complement strand
GGAGTTTGATCCAGAGAAGGAAGATTGGGGGGAAATTGTCTTGTTGAACTTCAACACTACTGATGGTTTTGAGTAAACTTGTGTTGCATAGTAGTCCCTGAAACATTTGGCAATGCTGTCAGAGGTTTAAGTCCTTGAAGACCCATTAGTTAAGTGTAATGTGTAATCTAGCTTCTCTAGGAGCTTTGACGAATAGTTTCCTGAATTTGTTACTATGTTTGTACAGATACTGCCTGAATTTTGTTGGGTTTTGATTTGGCTAAGAGAAAGGTATTGAACTGGTTTTGGAAAATATCCTGGCTAACATCATGGCCAGGGAACATTTATGTGAAATTTCTTTAGTGCTAACTTGGTCTAGAAGAAAGTTGATTTTTTTGTAATCAATCTTACCTTGATTTGGAGCCAAATGTATTCATCTCCCCTCTGACTACAAACTTGTGGGGTTACCAAGTGATCAATGTGGGGGGCAGGTGTCAGGGGTGGACTTGGTTTCAGCAGTTATAGAGTGCAGAGCTTGCTGTAGTTTCCTTATGTTGCTGTTGCCAAGCCACTCCTTCTGATACACTCTAATGATAAAAAGTGTCTCCTCTTTTTCTCTCACATTGCAGTCTAATTAAAGAGGAACTGCAGTCTGCTCACATTATTCGTTATAAAAACTTCTTTGCCATTTTGCATATTATTTTATATACAGTGGGGACGGAAAGTATTCAGCCCCCCCCTAAATTTTTCACTCTTTGTTATATTGCAGCCATTTGCTAAAATCATTTAAAAGCGGAGTTCCACACAAAAATGGAACGTCCGCTTTTTGGAACCCTCCCCCCCTCCGGTGTCACATTTGGCACCTTTCAGGGGGGAGGGAGGTGCAGATACCTGTCTAAGACAGGTATTTGCACCCACTTCCAGCATAGACTCCCATGGGAGTCTATGCCTCTTCCCGTCCTGACCGCGCTGTCTGCTGGGAACACACAGCTCCCAGGAGAGAGCGGGGACCACTAGGGACGCGCAGCGTGATTCGCGCATGCGCAGTAGGGAACCGGGAAGTGAAGCCGCAACGCTTCACTTCCTGATTCCCTCACCTAGTATGGCGGCGGCAGCTGCCGAGAACCGAGCGGGTTCTCGGCGTCCCCTGCCGACATCGCTGGACCCTGGGACAGGTAAGTGGCCATGTATTAAAAGTCAGCAGCTGCAGTATTTGTAGCTGCTGGCTTTTAATATTTTTTTTTTTTGGTGGTGTGGGTGAACCCCCGCTTTAAGTTCATTTTTTTTTTCCTCATTAATGTACACACAGTACCCCATATTGACAGAAAAACACAGAATTGTTGACATTTGGCAAAAGCACCCTTTTGATCTAATACAGCCATGAGTCTTTTTGGGAAAGATGCAACAAGTTTTTCACACCTGAATTTGGGGATCCTCTGCCATTCCTCCTTGCAGATCCTCTCCAGTTTTGTCAGGTTGGATGGCAAACGTTGGTGGACAGCCATTTTTAGGTCTCTCCAGAGATGCTCAATTGGGTTTAAGTCAGGGCTCTGGCTGGGCCATTCAAGAACAGTCACGGAGTTGTTGTGAAGCCACTCCTTCGTTATTTTATCTGTGTGCTTAGGGTCATTGGCTTGTTGGAAGGTAAACCTTCGGCCCAGTCTGAGGTCCTGAGCACTCTGGAGAAGGTTTTCGTCCAGGATATCCCTGTACTTGGCCACATTCATCTTTCCCTCAATTGCAATCAGTCGTCCTGTCCCTGCAGCTGAAAAACACCCCCACAGCATGATGCTGCCACCACCATTCTTTACTGTTGGGACTGTATTGGACAGGTGATGTGCAGTGCCTGGTTTTCTCCACAAATACTGCTTAGAATTAATGCCAAAAAGTTACCGTATTTATCGGCGTATAACACGCGCCGGCGTATAACACGCGCCGGCGTATAACACGCACCCCAAGTTTAGGAGGGAATTTTAAGGAAAAAAACTTTTAGGAGGGAAGTTTAAGGAAAAAAAACTCACATTTAAATGCCCATCAATGCAGCGTTATCGTGTCCATCTGCAGCCTTGTCAGTGCAGCCTTGCCCCAGTGTCCAGTGCAGCCTTGTCAGTGCAGCCTTGCCCCAGTGTCCAGTGCAGCCTAGTCAGTGCAGCCTTGCCCCAGTGTCCAGTGCAGCCTTTGCCCCAGTGCAGCCTTGTCAGTGCAGCTTTGCCCCAGTGCAGAATTGTCAGTGCGGCTTTGCCCCAGTGCAGCCTTGCCCCAGTGCAGCCTTGTCCCCAGTGGTCAGTGCAGCCTTGTCCCCAGTGTACATTTTATGATCGCCGCCGACATACACAAGTTTAGTTTGTATTTTTAAATATGGCACCGCGGAGTTAGGAGGGACTCGGCGGCGCTCGTTCACCTGAACGAGCGCCGCCGAGAATACAGTGACTGGGCGGAGCCGAGATACACATGGCCGAGGGTTCTCGGCTCTTCTCGGCGCCGTTCACAGTCACGCCCAGTCCCTATGATGGACATAACACAGGTCCAATGGCGGGACTGGGCGGGACTGTGAACAGCGCCGAGAAGAGCCGAGAACCCTCGGCTATGTGTATCTCGGCTCCGCCCAGTCACTGTGTTCTCGGCGGCGCTCGTTCAGCTGAACGAGCGCCGCCGAGTCCCTCCGAACTCCATGGCGCCATATTTAAAAATACACGCTATGTGAATGTCGGCGGCGATTGCGGCGATCGCTCCGATAGATCACAAAATAGCGGGGATCGGCGTATAACACGCACCCACGATTTTCCCCTGATTTTAAGGGGAAAAAAGTGCGTGTTATACGCCGATAAATACGGTATATCTTGGTCTTATCAGACCAAAGAATGTTATTTCTCACCATCTTGGAGTCCTTCAGGTGTTTTTTAGCAAACTCCATGCGGGCTTACATGTGTCTTGCACTGAGGAGAAGCTTCCGTCAGGCCACTCTGCCATAAAGCCCTGACTGGTGGAGGGCTGCAGTGATGGTTGACTTTCTACAACTTTCTCCCATCTCCTGACTGCATCTCTGGAGCTCAGCCACAGTGATCTTTGGGTTCTTCTTTACCTCTCTCACCAAGGCTCTTCTCCCCCGATAGCTCAGTTTGGCTGGATGGCCAGCTCTAGGAACGGATCTGGTCGTCCCAAATGTCTTCTATTTAAGGATTATGGAGGCCACTGTGCTCTTAGGAACCTTAAGTGCAGCAGAAATTTTTTGTAACCTTGTCTCTGAGCTTTTCAGGCAGTTCCTTTGACCTCATGATTCTCATTTACTCTGACATGCACTGTGAGCTGTAAGGTCTTATATAGACAGGTGTGTGGTTTTCCTAATCAAGTCCAATCAGTATAATCAAACAGAGCTGGACTCAAATGAAGGTGTAGAACCATCTCAAGGATGATCAGAAGAAATGGGTTGAGTTGAATATATGAGTGTCACAACAAAGGGTCTGAATACTTAGGACCATGTGATATTTCAGTTTTTCTTTTTTAATAAATCTGCAAAAATGTCAACAATTCTGTGTTTTTCTGTCAATATGGGGTGCTGTGTGTACATTAATGAGGAAAAAAATGAACTTAAATGATTTTAGCAAATGGCCGCAATATAACAAAGAGTGAAAAATTTAAGGGGGTCTGAATACTTTCCGTCCCCACTGTATACTGTGATTCCGTACTTGCCAAATATTCCGCAAAAAACTCCCTCCATTAGTATGTCTGCAGCCATTTTAACTGTGGGGCAGCTGAAGCTGCTGCCTGTTCACTTACCGGTTTTACACAAACACACAAAGGCACACCTCCAGCTCTACAGCCCTGCAGCTTTCATTGGCCCACTTATGACTCATCCCCCCCCCCCCTTTCTCTCTCACAAGAGTGAGAGAGAGAGCTGTGCATGATGTCATAAGCCTAGGCTAATGACCAGACAAGAAATAGGAAGTGGGCTGTATACGGTATTTACTGGCAGAAAAAAATGTTTTACTATCCAAAGTTAAACAACAAGGGCAGAAGATTTAATAGATGGAAAGTTGAAAAATTGACTGAAGGTCCACTTTAAGTTACTTACATACTCTCCAGTAGGGATGAGCTTCGTGTTCGAGTCAAACCCATGTTCGACTCGAACATCGGCTGTTCGATCGTTCGTCGAATTGCGAACGATATGGGCCGTTCGCGCCAAATTTGCGTGGCGCGTCACGGCCCATAATTCACTGCGGCATTGCAGTGCATTGCTGGCTGATGATTGGCCAAGCATGCACTATGACCCGCATGCTTGGCCAATCACAGCGCCGCCTGAACAGAGAGCCGTAATTGGCCAAAGCCAAGGAGGCTTTGGCCAATTATGGCTCAGGGGATTTAGTACACGCCCCACACTATATAAGGCCGCCTGCACGGCGGCCCTGTGTAGTGTGTGTTCCGGCGTTCATTGAGAGAGAGAGACAGACAGACAGTGACATTTGATTTGAGTTAGATAGATTAGGCAGAACAGTCAGTCAGTTAGCTGCACTTACAGTGTATTGTGTATATATATGCATCCCAGGTGTTGCATATATATATATATATATATATATATATATATATATATATACACTGTATTCAGTTTAGCTAGATCCGTTCTTGTTATCTTCCTACTGACAGGCAGGCTTGTCTTGTTAGAGTATTTACAGCTACCTGAAGAAAATTACTGGTGTTCCTTTGATCCTATTAGTACCACAGTCAGGCAGCTAGACTATTTACAGTTAGTGCAGTGCGTCCTGCTCACAGTGTTCAGCTAGATCCGTTCCTGTTATCTTCTTACTGACAGGCAGGTTTGTCTTGTTACAGTATATACAGCTACCTGAAGAAAATTACTGGTGTTCTTTTGATCCTATTAGTACCACAGTCAGGCAGCTAGACTATTTACAGTTAGTGCAGTGCGTCCTGCTCACAGTGTTCAGCTAAACCTACAAGTTAGTGTGGTGCGTCCACCTCACAGTGTTCAGCTAGATCCGTTCCTGTTATATTCTTACTGACAGGCAGGCTTGTCTTGTTACAGTATATACAGCTACCTGAAGAAAATTACTAGTGTTCTTTTGATCCTATTAGTACCACAGTCAGGCAGCTAGACTATTTACAGTTAGTGCAGTGCGTCCTGCTCACAGTGTTCAGCTAAACCTACAAGTTAGTGGGGTGCGTCCTGCTCACAGTGTTCAGCTAAACCTACAAGTTAGTGTGGTGCGTCCACCTCACAGTGTTCAGCTAAACCTAAAAGTTAGTGCAGTGCGTCCTGCTCACAGTGTTCAGCTAGATCCGTTCCTGTTATCTTCCTACTGACAGGCAGGCTTGTCTTGTTACAGTATATACAGCTACCTGAAGAAAATTACTGGTGTTCTTTTGATCCTATTAGTACCACAGTCAGGCAGCTAGACTATTTACAGTTAGTGCAGTGCGTCCTGCTCACAGTGTTCAGCTAAACCTACAAAGGTTAGTGGGGTGCGTCCTGCTCAGTGTTCAGCTAAACCTTCAAGTTAGTGCGGTGCGTCCTGCTCACAGTGTTCAGCTAGATCCGTTCCTGTTATCTTCTTACTGACAGGCAGGCTTGTGTTGTTACAGTATATACAGCTACCTGAAGAAAATTACTGGTGTTCTTTTGATCCTAATAGTACCACAGTCAGGCAGCTAGACTATTTACAGTTAGTGCAGTGCGTCCTGCTCACAGTGTTCAGCTAAACCTACAAAAGTTAGTGGGGTGCGTCCTGCTCAGTGTTCAGCTAAACCTTCAAGTTAGTGCAGTGCATCCTGCTCACAGTGTTCAGCTAAACCTACAAGTTAGTGGGGTGCGTCCTGCTCACAGTGTTCAGCTAAACCTACAAGTTAGTGTGGTACGTCCACCTCACAGTGTTCAGCTAAACCTACAAGTTAGTGCAGTGCGTCCTGCTCACAGTGTTCAGCTAGATCCGTTCCTGTTATCTTCTTACTGACAGGCAGGCTTGTCTTGTTACAGTATATACAGCTACCTGAAGAAAATTAATGGTGTTCTTTTGATCCTATTAGTACCACAGTCAGGCAGCTAGACTATTTACAGTTAGTGCAGTGCGTCCTGCTCACAGTGTTCAGCTAGATCCGTTCCTGTTATCTTCTTACTGACAGGCAGGCTTGTCTTGTTACAGTATATACAGCTACCTGAAGAAAATTACTGGTGTTCTTTTGATCCTATTAGTACCACAGTCAGACAGCTAGACTATTTACAGTTAGTGCAGTGCGTCCTGCTCACAGTGTTCAGCTAAACCTACAAGTTAGTGTGGTGCATCCACCTCACAGTGTTCAGCTAGATCCGTCCCTATTATCTTCTTACTGACAGGCAGGCTTGTCTTGTTACAGTATATACAGCTTCCTGAAGAAAATTACTGGTGTTCTTTTGATCCTATTAGTACCACAGTCAGGCAGCTAGACTATTTACAGTTAGTGCAGTGCGTCCTGCTCACAGTGTTCAGCTAAACCTACAAGTTAGTGGGGTGCGTCCTGCTCACAGTGTTCAGCTAAACCTACAAGTTAGTGTGGTGCGTCCACCTCACAGTGTTCAGCTAAACCTACAAGTTAGTGCAGTGCGTCCTGCTCACAGTGTTCAGCTAGATCCATTCCTGTTATCTTCCTACTGACAGGCAGGCTTGTCTTGTTACAGTATATACAGCTACCTGAAGAAAATTACTGGTGTTCTTTTGATCCTATTAGTACCACAGTCAGGCAGCTAGACTATTTACAGTTAGTGCAGTGCATCCTGCTCACAGTGTTCAGCTAAACCTACAAAAGTTAGTGGGGTGCGTCCTGCTCAGTGTTCAGCTAAACCTTCAAGTTAGTGCGGTGCGTCCTGCTCACAGTGTTCAGCTAGATCCATTCCTGTTATCTTCTTACTGACAGGCAGGCTTGTCTTGTTACAGTATATACAGCTACCTGAAGAAAATTACTGGTGTTCTTTTGATCCTATTAGTACCACAGTCAGGCAGCTAGACTATTTACAGTTAGTACAGTGCGTCCTGCTCACAGTGTTCAGCTAAACCTACAAAAGTTAGTGGGGTGCGTCCTGCTCAGTGTTCAGCTAAACCTTCAAGTTAGTGCGGTGCGTCCTGCTCACAGTGTTCAGCTAAACCTACAAGTTAGTGGGGTGGGTCCTGCTCACAGTGTTCAGCTAACCCTACAAGTTAGTGTGGTGCGTCCACCTCACAGTGTTCAGCTAAACCTACAAGTTAGTGCAGTGCGTCCTGTTCACAGTGTTCAGCTAGATCCGTTCCTGTTATCTTCTTACTGACAGGCAGGCTTGTCTTGTTACAGTATATACAGCTACCTGAAGAAAATTACTGGTGTTCTTTTGATCCTATTAGTACCACAGTCAGGCAGCTAGACTATTTACAGTTAGTGCAGTGCATCCTGCTCACAGTGTTCAGCTAAACCTACAAGTTAGTGGGGTGCGTCCTGCTCACAGTGTTCAGCTAAACCTACAAGTTAGTGTGGTGCATCCACCTCACAGTGTTCAGCTAGATCCGTTCCTGTTATCTTTTTGCTGACAGGCAGGCTTGTCTTGTTACAGTATATACAGCTACCTGAAGAAAATTACTGGTGTTCTTTTGATCCTATTAGTACCACAGTCAGGCAGCTAGACTATTTACAGTTAGTGCAGTGCGTCCTGCTCACAGTGTTCAGCTAAACCTACAAGTTAGTGTGGTGCGTCCAACTCACAGTGTTAAGCTAAACCTACAAGTTAGTGGGGTGCGTCCTGCTCACAGTGTTCAGCTAAACCTACAAGTTAGTGTGGTGCGTCCACCTCACAGTGTTCAGCTAAACCTACAAGTTAGTGCAGTGCATCCTGCTCACAGTGTTCAGCTAGATCCGTTCCTGTTATCTTCTTACTGACAGGCAGGCTTGTCTTGTTACAGTATATACAGCTACCTGAAGAAAATTAATGGTGTTCTTTTGATCCTATTAGTACCACAGTCAGGCAGCTAGACTATTTACAGTTAGTGCAGTGCGTCCTGCTCACAGTGTTCAGCTAGATCCGTTCCTGTTATCTTCTTACTGACAGGCAGGCTTGTCTTGTTACAGTATATACAGCTACCTGAAGAAAATTACTGGTGTTCTTTTGATCCTATTAGTACCACAGTCAGGCAGCTAGACTATTTACAGTTAGTGCAGTGCGTCCTGCTCACAGTGTTCAGCTAAACCTACAAGTTAGTGGGGTGCGTCCTGCTCACAGTGTTCAGCTAAACCTACAAGTTAGTGTGGTGCGTCCACCTCACAGTGTTCAGCTAAACCTAAAAGTTAGTGCAGTGCGTCCTGCTCACAGTGTTCAGCTAGATCCGTTCCTGTTATCTTCCTACTGACAGGCAGGCTTGTCTTGTTACAGTATATACAGCTACCTGAAGAAAATTACTGGTGTTCTTTTGATCCTATTAGTACCACAGTCAGGCAGCTAGACTATTTACAGTTAGTGCAGTGCGTCCTGCTCACAGTGTTCAGCTAAACCTACAAAGGTTAGTGGGGTGCGTCCTGCTCAGTGTTCAGCTAAACCTTCAAGTTAGTGCGGTGCGTCCTGCTCACAGTGTTCAGCTAGATCCGTTCCTGTTATCTTCTTACTGACAGGCAGGCTTGTGTTGTTACAGTATATACAGCTACCTGAAGAAAATTACTGGTGTTCTTTTGATCCTAATAGTACCACAGTCAGGCAGCTAGACTATTTACAGTTAGTGCAGTGCGTCCTGCTCACAGTGTTCAGCTAAACCTACAAAAGTTAGTGGGGTGCGTCCTGCTCAGTGTTCAGCTAAACCTTCAAGTTAGTGCAGTGCATCCTGCTCACAGTGTTCAGCTAAACCTACAAGTTAGTGGGGTGCGTCCTGCTCACAGTGTTCAGCTAAACCTACAAGTTAGTGTGGTACGTCCACCTCACAGTGTTCAGCTAAACCTACAAGTTAGTGCAGTGCGTCCTGCTCACAGTGTTCAGCTAGATCCGTTCCTGTTATCTTCTTACTGACAGGCAGGCTTGTCTTGTTACAGTATATACAGCTACCTGAAGAAAATTAATGGTGTTCTTTTGATCCTATTAGTACCACAGTCAGGCAGCTAGACTATTTACAGTTAGTGCAGTGCGTCCTGCTCACAGTGTTCAGCTAGATCCGTTCCTGTTATCTTCTTACTGACAGGCAGGCTTGTCTTGTTACAGTATATACAGCTACCTGAAGAAAATTACTGGTGTTCTTTTGATCCTATTAGTACCACAGTCAGACAGCTAGACTATTTACAGTTAGTGCAGTGCGTCCTGCTCACAGTGTTCAGCTAAACCTACAAGTTAGTGTGGTGCATCCACCTCACAGTGTTCAGCTAGATCCGTCCCTATTATCTTCTTACTGACAGGCAGGCTTGTCTTGTTACAGTATATACAGCTTCCTGAAGAAAATTACTGGTGTTCTTTTGATCCTATTAGTACCACAGTCAGGCAGCTAGACTATTTACAGTTAGTGCAGTGCGTCCTGCTCACAGTGTTCAGCTAAACCTACAAGTTAGTGGGGTGCGTCCTGCTCACAGTGTTCAGCTAAACCTACAAGTTAGTGTGGTGCGTCCACCTCACAGTGTTCAGCTAAACCTACAAGTTAGTGCAGTGCGTCCTGCTCACAGTGTTCAGCTAGATCCATTCCTGTTATCTTCCTACTGACAGGCAGGCTTGTCTTGTTACAGTATATACAGCTACCTGAAGAAAATTACTGGTGTTCTTTTGATCCTATTAGTACCACAGTCAGGCAGCTAGACTATTTACAGTTAGTGCAGTGCATCCTGCTCACAGTGTTCAGCTAAACCTACAAAAGTTAGTGGGGTGCGTCCTGCTCAGTGTTCAGCTAAACCTTCAAGTTAGTGCGGTGCGTCCTGCTCACAGTGTTCAGCTAGATCCGTTCCTGTTATCTTCTTACTGACAGGCAGGCTTGTCTTGTTACAGTATATACAGCTACCTGAAGAAAATTACTGGTGTTCTTTTGATCCTATTAGTACCACAGTCAGGCAGCTAGACTATTTACAGTTAGTACAGTGCGTCCTGCTCACAGTGTTCAGCTAAACCTACAAAAGTTAGTGGGGTGCGTCCTGCTCAGTGTTCAGCTAAACCTTCAAGTTAGTGCGGTGCGTCCTGCTCACAGTGTTCAGCTAAACCTACAAGTTAGTGGGGTGGGTCCTGCTCACAGTGTTCAGCTAACCCTACAAGTTAGTGTGGTGCGTCCACCTCACAGTGTTCAGCTAAACCTACAAGTTAGTGCAGTGCGTCCTGTTCACAGTGTTCAGCTAGATCCGTTCCTGTTATCTTCTTACTGACAGGCAGGCTTGTCTTGTTACAGTATATACAGCTACCTGAAGAAAATTACTGGTGTTCTTTTGATCCTATTAGTACCACAGTCAGGCAGCTAGACTATTTACAGTTAGTGCAGTGCATCCTGCTCACAGTGTTCAGCTAAACCTACAAGTTAGTGGGGTGCGTCCTGCTCACAGTGTTCAGCTAAACCTACAAGTTAGTGTGGTGCATCCACCTCACAGTGTTCAGCTAGATCCGTTCCTGTTATCTTTTTGCTGACAGGCAGGCTTGTCTTGTTACAGTATATACAGCTACCTGAAGAAAATTACTGGTGTTCTTTTGATCCTATTAGTACCACAGTCAGGCAGCTAGACTATTTACAGTTAGTGCAGTGCGTCCTGCTCACAGTGTTCAGCTAAACCTACAAGTTAGTGTGGTGCGTCCAACTCACAGTGTTAAGCTAAACCTACAAGTTAGTGGGGTGCGTCCTGCTCACAGTGTTCAGCTAAACCTACAAGTTAGTGCGGTGCGTCCACCTCACAGTGTTCAGCTAAACCTACAAGTTAGTGCAGTGCATCCTGCTCACAGTGTTCAGCTAGATCCGTTCCTGTTATCTTCTTACTGACAGGCAGGCTTGTCTTGTTACAGTATATACAGCTACCTGAAGAAAATTAATGGTGTTCTTTTGATCCTATTAGTACCACAGTCAGGCAGCTAGACTATTTACAGTTAGTGCAGTGCGTCCTGCTCACAGTGTTCAGCTAGATCCGTTCCTGTTATCTTCTTACTGACAGGCAGGCTTGTCTTGTTACAGTATATACAGCTACCTGAAGAAAATTACTGGTGTTCTTTTGATCCTATTAGTACCACAGTCAGGCAGCTAGACTATTTACAGTTAGTGCAGTGCGTCCTGCTCACAGTGTTCAGCTAAACCTACAAAAGTTAGTGGGGTGCGTCCTGCTCAGTGTTCAGCTAAACCTTCAAGTTAGTGCGGTGCGTCCTGCTCACAGTGTTCAGCTAAACCTACAAGTTAGTGGGGTGGGTCCTGCTCACAGTGTTCAGCTAAACCTACAAGTTAGTGTGGTGCGTCCACCTCACAGTGTTCAGCTAAACCTAAAAGTTAGTGCAGTGCGTCCTGCTCACAGTGTTCAGCTAGATCCGTTCCTGTTATCTTCCTACTGACAGGCAGGCTTGTCTTGTTACAGTATATACAGCTACCTGAAGAAAATTACTGGTGTTCTTTTGATCCAATTAGTACCACAGTCAGGCAGCTAGACTATTTACAGTTAGTGCAGTGCGTCCTGCTCACAGTGTTCAGCTAAACCTACAAAAGTTAGTGGGGTGCGTCCTGCTCAGTGTTCAGCTAAACCTTTAAGTTAGTGCGGTGCGTCCTGCTCACAGTGTTCACCTAGATCCGTTCCTGTTATCTTCTTACTGACAGGCAGGCTTGTCTTGTTATAGTATATACAGCTACCTGAAGAAAACTACTGGTGTTCTTTTGATCCTATTAGTATCACAGTCAGGCAGCTAGACTATTTACAGTTAGTGCAGTGCGTCCTGCTCACAGTGTTCAGCTAAACCTACAAAAGTTAGTAGGGTGCGTCCTGCTCAGTGTTCAGCTAAACCTTCAAGTTAGTGCAGTGCATCCTGCTCACAGTGTTCAGCTAAACCTACAAGTTAGTGGGGTGCGTCCTGCTCACAGTGTTCAGCTAAACCTACAAGTTAGTGTGGTACGTCCACCTCACAGTGTTCAGCTAAACCTACAAGTTAGTGCAGTGCGTCCTGCTCACAGTGTTCAGCTAGATCCGTTCCTGTTATCTTCTTACTGACAGGCAGGCTTGTCTTGTTACAGTATATACAGCTACCTGAAGAAAATTAATGGTGTTCTTTTGATTCTATTAGTACCACAGTCAGGCAGCTAGACTATTTACAGTTAGTGCAGTGCGTCCTGCTCACAGTGTTCAGCTAGATCCGTTCCTGTTATCTTCTTACTGACAGGCAGGCTTGTCTTGTTACAGTATATACAGCTACCTGAAGAAAATTACTGGTGTTCTTTTGATCCTATTAGTATCACAGTCAGGCAGCTAGACTATTTACAGTTAGTGCAGTGCGTCCTACTCACAGTGTTCAGCTAAACCTACAAGTTAGTGTGGTGCGTCCACCTCACAGTGTTCAGCTAGATCCGTCCCTGTTATCTTCTTACTGACAGGCAGGCTTGTCTTGTTACAGTATATACAGCTACCTGAAGAAAATTACTGGTGTTCTTTTGATCCTATTAGTACCACAGTCAGGCAGCTAGACTATTTACAGTTAGTGCAGTGCATCCTGCTCACAGTGTTCAGCTAAACCTACAAGTTAGTGGGGTGCGTCCTGCTCACAGTGTTCAGCTAAACCTACAAGTTAGTGTGGTGCATCCACCTCACAGTGTTCAGCTAGATCCGTTCCTGTTATCTTCTTACTGACAGGCAGGCTTGTCTTGTTACAGTATATACAGCTACCTGAAGAAAATTACTGGTGTTCTTTTGATCCTATTAGTACCACAGTCAGGCAGCTAGACTATTTACAGTTAGTGCAGTGCGTCCTGCTCACAGTGTTCAGTTAAACCTACAAGTTAGTGTGGTACGTCCACCTCACAGTGTTCCGCTAAACCTACAAGTTAGTGGGGTGCGTCCTGCTCACAGTGTTCAGCTAAACCTACAAGTTAGTGTGGTGCGTCCACCTCACAGTGTTCAGCTAAACCTACAAGTTAGTGCAGTGCGTCCTGCTCACAGTGTTCAGCTAGATCTGTTCCTGTTATCTTCCTACTGACAGGCAGGCTTGTCTTGTTACAGTATATACAGCTACCTGAAGAAAATTACTGGTGTTCTTTTGATCCTATTAGTACCACAGTCAGGCAGCTAGACTATTTACAGTTAGTGCAGTGCGTCCTGCTCACAGTGTTCAGCTAAACCTACAAGTTAGTGTGGTGCGTCCACCTCACAGTGTTCAGCTAAACCTACAAGTTAGTGCAGTGCATCCTGCTCACAGTGTTCAGCTAGATCTGTTCCTGTTATCTTCTTACTGACAGGCAGGCTTGTCTTGTTACAGTATATACAGCTACCTGAAGAAAATTACTGGTGTTCTTTTGATCCTATTAGTACCACAGTCAGGCAGCTAGACTATTTACAGTTAGTGCAGTGCATCCTGCTCACAGTGTTCAGCTAAACCTACAAGTTAGTGGGGTGCGTCCTGCTCACAGTGTTCAGCTAAACCTACAAGTTAGTGGGGTGCGTCCTAATCACAGTGTTCAGCTAAACCTACAAGTTAGTGTGGTACGTCCACCTCACAGTGTTCAGCTAAACCTACAAGTTAGTGGGGTGCGTCCTGCTCACAGTGTTCAGCTAAACCTACAAGTTAGTGGGGTGCGTCCACCTCACAGTGTTCAGTTAAAGCTACCTGTAGAAGGTTGGTGAAGTTCTCATACTACAGGCAGGCAGTTGATTTTGCTAGCTGCAGTATCAGTACATATATATATATATATATATACATATATCCCAGCTTAGTGCAGCTACAGGCCATTAGTATGTCTGGAAGGCCAAGAAGGAGAGGCAGACAGTCACAAGCCAATAAGAGAGGGCAAGCAGGCTCTGTGTCTAGTGCTGGTCATGGAGACGGTGCATCCTCATCAGCATGTGGCCGTGGGACAAGCTTGGGCTTTTTTTCGGCAGCTGGCCGTGTTGAGCCACAACATGCGGAAGACTTGGTCGAGTGGATGACCAAGCCGTCCTCATCCTCCTCATCCTCTCTCACCCATGCCCAGGGTACTTTGTCTGGCAAAGCAGCGGCCTCTTCCCTCGGCTCAATGTCATCAGTGACTCCTTCCCTAGCCCCACCATGTCCTCCTGAGGAGTCCCTCGAACTGTTTGACCACAGTGTTGGGCACATGCTCCAGGAGGATGCCCAGCGTTTGGAAGGCTCTGATGATGATACTGAGCTCGATGAAGGCAGTAACATGAGCGCAGACAGAGGGGGTGCCCAAGAAGGACAGCAATCTGGCAGTCATGCTCCCCCTGCTGCAGCATACTGCCAGGTTTGCTCCAGTGATGAGGAGGGAGGGGATGATGAGGTCACTGACTCAACGTGGGTGCCTGATAGGAGAGAGGAGGAGGAGGAGGAGGCGGCACATCACCAACGAGGCAGGATGCCCTCCAGGGGCCAGCCTAAGGGCAGCACATTGACTGCATCACACCTCAAAGCTCCACATGTGCAGGGCGCTGCAGTCTCTGCGCGTTATTCAAAAAGTTCTTTGGTGTGGGCCTTTTTTGAGACGAGTGCATCAGATCGCACTGCTGCTATTTTGCAACATATGTCTCAAGCGTATCTCGCGTGGCCAAAACATCTCCCGCTTGGGTACCACATGCTTGACCAGACATATGTTGACCTGCCATGCAGTTCGTTGGCAAGCGTATCTAAAAGACCCACACCAAAGAACAAAGAGGACCTCTCCTTGCTCCTCATCAGCTGAGATCTCCAACCCCACTATACCTTCAGTCCTCTCTGAGACCTGCACTGAGAGGAATGAAGGTGTAGAATTAGGTGTGTCACAGCCAAGTACTTGTGGGCAATCTGCTTTTGGTACACCGACGTCAGATTGTACCAGGCAAATTTCCCTGCCCCAGCTGCTGCACCGCCGAAAGAAGTTTGCTCCCAGCCATCCACATGCGCAGCGGTTGAATGCTAGCTTGGCAAAATTGCTAGCACTTCAACTGCTGCCTTTTCAGTTGGTAGACTCTGTCCCCTTCCGTGAGTTTGTGGAATGTGCGGTTCCTCAGTGGCAGGTACCTAAACGCCACTTTTTCTCACGGAAGGCGATTCCGGCTCTCTACCGGCATGTGGAAGGCAATGTCCATGCCTCGCTGGACAGGGCGGTCAGCGGTAAGGTGCATATTACCGCTGACTCATGGTCCAGCAGGCATGGACAGGGACGTTGCTTAAGTTTCACGGCGCATTGGGTGACTCTGCTGGCAGCTGGGAAGGATGCAGGACAAGGTGCAGTAGTGTTGGAGGTTGTTCCGCCACCACGCCTCCAAAATGCTAATGATTGTGACACACCTCTCTCCTCCACCCCCTCCTCTTCTTCTTCCTCCATGGCCTCTTCCTGTGCTTTGTCCTCAGAACCAGCGGTGCTCCGTAGCCATCCAAGGGTAGTACGCAGGCCAAAAGATGCCATGCGGTGCTTGAGCTGGTGTGCTTGGGGGACAGGAGCCACACTGGGGCAGTGGTTCTGTCAGCTCTGCAGGGGCAGGTTCAGAGGTGGTTGACGCCACGCCAACTTAAGGCAGGAATGGTGGTTTGCGACAATGGCACCAACCTCCTCTCTGCCCTCCGACAGGGACAAATGACCCATATGTCCTGTTTGGCTCACGTCCTTAACTTGGTGGTGCAGCGGTTCTTGGGCAGGTACCCGGGCTTACAGGATGTCCTGAGGCAGGCCAGGAAAGTCTGTGTGCATTTCCGCCGGTCATATAATGCCAGTGCTCGGCTGACGGACCTCCAAAAGGAGTTTAACCTGCCCAAGAACCGCCTAATCTGTCACATGCCCACCAGGTGGAACTCAACGTTGGCCATGCTGCAGCGGCTGCACACGCAGCAGAGGGCCATCAATGAGTACCTGTGCGACTATGGCACCAGGACAGGGTCAGGGGAGCTTGTTTTTTTTTCCCCACGCCAGTGGGCCATGATCAGGGATGCATGCACTGTCCTGTCACCATTTGAGGAGGCCACGAGGATGGTGAGCAGTAACAGTGCATGCATCAGTGACACTGTCCCCCTTGTCCACCTGTTGGAGCACACGCTGCGTGGAATAATGGACAGGGCACTTGAGGCAGAACAGAGGCAGGAAGAGGAGGACTTCCTTAGCTCTCAAGGCCCCTTTATCCAGACAGTGTTTCTGCATGCCCGCCGATCACACAGGAAGAGGAGGAGGAGGAGGAGGAGGAGGAGGAGGAGGAGGAGGAAGATTGTGTCAGTATGGAGGTGGAGCCTGGCACTCAGCATCAGCAGCAGTCTTTAAGGGATCAGTCCCAAGAAACACATGGACTTGTACGTGGCTGGGAGGAGGTGGCTGCGGACCATGTCGTCCTTAGTGACCCAGAGGACTCCGGACCGAATGCCTCAGCAAACCTACGCTGCATGGCCTCCCTGATCCTGCAAAGGCTGCGTAAGGATCCTCGTATTCGTGGTATCAAGGAGAAGGACCAATACTGGCTGGCAACCCTCCTTGATCCACGTTACAAGGGTAAGGTTGCGGACCTTATCTTGCCATCGCAGAGGGAGCAGAGGATGAAACATCTTTGGGAGGCCTTGCAGAAAGGTCTGTGCAACGCGTTCCCAGAGACTGGGAGGTTACAAACTCCTGTTTCTGGACAACGTGTTGCTGAGGCTTCGGTCAGTCAAAGAAGGAGCGGTGGAGAAGGTGGCCGTCTGACCGATGCGTTCAGACAATTTTTTGGTCCGCAGCCCCAAGGTATGATCGGTTCCAGCACCCATCGCCAGCGTCTGTTTTACATGGTGCAGGAATACCTAGGGGCAAGATCAGACTTGGACACCTTTCCCACCGAAAATCCTCTGGGTTACTGGGTCTTGAGGATGGATCACTGGCCAGAGCTTGCACAGTATGCAATTGAGCTACTGGCCTGTCCTGCATCCAGCGTTCTTTCGGAATGCACATTCAGTGCTGCTGGAGGCTTTGTAACCGATCACAGGGTGCGTCTGTCCACCGACTCGGTCGATCGACTGACCTTCATAAAAATGAATCAGTCTTGGATCACCACCAGCTACCAAGCACCTGATGCTGATGTAACCGAATATTTTTTTTTTAAATCTCAGATCCCTTCAAAGACTGCCTATGCTGATGCTGAGTGACTATCCCTGAGTAATTATCCTCTTCCTCCTCAATCATCACGCTGATAGGTTGAAAGAACATTTTTGGTTCTGGGCGCCACCACCAATGCCTAAGGCACAATTTTTCAGCCCCTGTTTAACAGGGGTGTGTGATTACAATTTTTGATGCAATACTTTGCAGCAGGGCTCGTTCCTGTGTTCCAACTAGAGTGTCTGTGAGGGGTTGCAGTGTTGTAGCACCAGCACCAGTGCCTAAGGCCCAATTTTTCTGCCCCTGTTTAACAGGGGCGTGTAATTACAATTTTTGATGCAATACTTTGCAGCAGGGCTCGTTCCTGCGTTCCAACTAGAGTGTCTGTGAGGGGTTGCAGTGTTGTAGCACCAGCACCAGTGCCTAAGGCCCAATTTTTCTGCCCCTGTTTAACAGGGGCGTGTAATTACAATTTTTGATGCAATACTTTGCAGCAGGGCTCGTTCCTGCGTTCCAACTAGAGGGTCTGTGAGGGGTTGCAGTGTTGAAGCACTAGCACCAGTGCCTAAGGCCCAATTTTTCTGCCCCTGTTTAACAGGGGCGTGTAATTACAATTTTTGATGCAATACTTTGCAGCAGGGTTCGTTCCTGCGTTCCAACTAGAGTGTCTGTGAGGGGTTGCAGTGTTGTGGCACCAGCACCACCACCACCACCACCAAAGGCCCAATTTTTCTGCCCCTGTTCAACAGGGGCATGTAATTACAATTCTTGATCTAATATTTCACAGCAGGGCCCATTTCTGCACCCACCAAGAGCGAGTGAGGACTTACAGTGTTGTGGCACCAGCACCACCACCACCAAAGGCCCAGTTTTTCTGCCCCTGTTCAACAGGGGCATGTAATTACAATTCTTGATCTAATATTTCACAGCAGGGCCCTGTGAGGGCTTACGTTGTTGTGGCCACAACAACACCTAAGGGCCAAATTTCTGCAGAGTATATAGGGCAGGCCCCTACTTTCAAACATCTAACTTACAAACGACTCCTACTTGCAAACGGAAGGAGACAACAGGAAGTGAGATGAAATCTACCCCTAGGAAGGGAAATTCTCTCCTGTAAGAGTTAATATGGGAAAAACATTTCTCCTTTCCACTGATGCTTTCCAATCCTTGTTCCACAAAAAAACCCAAATTTTCAAAAACATTTGTCATTGGGACAAAAAGTGAGGTGAAATCTTCTAAAGAGGAGGAAAGACAGCAAAACAAATGTCACAGGGGTGATAACCCTTCCCTATGTTTTCCAAAAAGCTTAAAAAAGATTTTTTGGCTGGAGCTAAACACGTTAAAAATGTACCCGTTCAAAATGACAAACAGATTCTACTTAACAACAAACCTACAGTCCCTGTCTTGTTTGCAACGCCTGTATACTGCCGTTCAGAGTATATAGAGCCTTGTGGCCCCACACCTTTCCTTATTTTAATTTGGGTGCGGGGTTCCCCTTAATATCCATACAAGACCCAAAGGGCCTGGTAATGGACTGGGGGGTACCCATGCCGTTTGGTCTCACTGATTTTCATCCATATTGCCAGGACCCGACAATACATTAAACCGGCAAGCAGTTTTAGATGAGATTTTTTCCTTTAAAAATGACATTTGGTGCAGGGACTGTTCTAAACACGGGAAACATGCGCCACTTTACAGGCATACTATAGACACCCCCCAGGTACGATATTTAAAGGAATATTTCACTTTTTTTTTTTTTACTTTAACCATCATTAAAATCACTGCTCCCGAAAAAACGGCCGTTTTTAAAAGTTTTTTTTGCATTGATACATGTCCCCTGGGGTAGGACCCGGGTCCCCAAATCCTTTTTAGGACAATACCATGCAAATTAGCCTTTAAAATTAGCACTTTTGATTTTGAACGTTCGAGTCCCATAGACGTCAATGGGGTTCTAACGTTCGTGCGAATTTTCGGTCCGTTCGCAGGTTCTGGTGTGAACCAAACCGGGGGGTGTTCGGCTCATCCCTACTCTCCAGTCACTATAAACTTTATAGACAATGGTTGGTGCAAAGTTGAGGGCCTTACATTTATTTTTTTAAGAGGGCACTTTTCTAAAAAAGGCTGCTTTCACACTGAGGTGCTTTACAGGCGCTATAGCTCTGAAAATAGCGCCGGCAAAGCGCCTGTAAAGAGCCTTTCCTCTCACTCCAGTGTGAAAGCCCGAGTGCTTTCACACTGGAGCAGTGCGCTGGCGGGACGCTAAAAAAATTCCTGCAAGCACCATCTTTGAGGTGCTGTAGGAGCGGTATATACACCGCTTCTAAAGCGCCCCTGCCAATTGAAATCAATGGGCAGCACCACTTTAGTGCCAGCAAAATGTCGCTGCAGCAGCGCTTTTAACCCTTTTTTGTCTGTTAACGGGGGTTAAAAGCTCCCCACTAGCAGCCAAAAATCGCAGCGAAAAAGACGCCCCCATCGCCCCAGTGTGAAAGTAGCCTTAGATCTGTTGTGACTACTGCCCTGTACACACGATCGGACATTGATCGGACATTCCGACAACAAAATCCATCGGATTTTTTCCGACGGATGTTGGCTCAAACTTGTCTTGCATACACACAGTCGCACAATATTGTCGGCATTTCCGAACGTCAAGAACGCAGTGACGTACACCACGTACGACGAGATTATAAAAAGGCAGTTCAATACCAAGTGCGCCACCCTTTGGGCTCCTTTTGCTAATCTCATGTTAGTAAAAGTTTGGTGAGAGACGATTCGTGCTTTTTCAAACTCGTGGTTTTCAGTTTGTTTTTCTGCTGTTCAGTTTGTGCTTGTGGGTTTGTATCTGGTCTTCAGTGCGTGTAGTGAGTTCTCATTGATTTGTCATTGTGTTCTTGTCCGCTCGTTGCTGATTTTCAGGTCGCTCTTCACAGGCCTTGCTGTTCTTCAGTGCGTTCTGTTACTTCGTTCTGACCAGCCGACCGTTCTGAACCCATGTTGCGTGTACGTACTCATCGTAGGGTTTATGCTGTGCAGGGGCTTGGTGTTGGGGTTCTTACTTTGACACAAGTCCAGTCCATGAACAGGGGGGGAGGAGTTCATGGACCAAGAATTGGTTGCTCCAGCATGACCAATTCTGTCACATGCCTTTGCTCCGTGAGATCTGTGAGAATAATCCTGACGATTTCAAGAACTTTCTTAGGATGATGGACAACGTTTTTCACCGTTTGTTGGCTTTGCTGACCCCTTATATCAGCAGGCAGGATACCTGCATGAGGTAAGCCATCACTCCGGAGCAGAGGCTAGTCGCCACGTTGCAGTACTTGGCAACAGGGAGAAGCCTGCAGGACCTCAAGTTCTCAACAGGCATCTCCCCCCCAGGCTCTGGAGATCATTATCCCAGAGACCTGTTCTGCCATCATCCAGGTCCTGCAGAAGGACTATATTAAAAGGTAAGATTTTTATCCTTTAACATCATATTTTATTGTATTTATTGTTTGATAATATATTGTATTTCTTTCCTCATTCCCTAATTACCATGATTATAATATGCTGTGAATGTCACCTTTGTCCTCATGCATGCTGGAATTTTTTCACTTTTTTTGTCCTTCATGCATATTTGCCTTCACTTACCTCCCCAGCATGCTCTCCTGGGCCTATATCCACCATGCCTAGCCACTTAACAATGTATTTTGTCAGCTCCATAGTAGTGCTTTACCCTAAACACCCCCTAAAATGTGTACAAATGTTATTTGTGTCCTTAAATTCTGGCAGAGAGCCAGAGGCTTTTTTTGGGTACCAAACTCATTTGGAACCCTCCCTCCCCCCAACCGCTAAGTCAACCCATAACAATCCTCTATTTGCTGACTTTTCCAAACCCATACACACTATAACTACCTCTTTTGTGGTCATATTTATGGATGAATTCCCCAAAGCATGTAGTACAAGGACCTGCCTGAATACATTTAAATGGTACTGTTTAAAGTTTTTGTAGCCTATTATTATCTTGATAGGCAATTGCAGAATGTTAAAATTGTGCTCCAATTTGGACAGTGTGTATTTATATTTTTGTATTATGACACTTCTTACCTGACCAGTGGGCTGCCAATAGTGTAAAGTAAGGAGGGGCTGGCCAAAGTAATTCACATTATTTAGGCATTCATCTCCCAATGAAGTGGAGAGGGTTACCTGGCCAAAACATCTACCCCCCAAAATTTTAACAATGGGCCATCAGAGGGGGTGAGGAATCTGATAGGTGGACCTTATACTTTTGTCTTTAAATGTTCCCTAAAATAAATGTTATACTGATGTTGGCCAAGATTGTGTCTAATCTGCTTTCAATGTTTATTTGCAAAATGACTAATTTTTTTATTCTTGTTTGACTCCACAGTTTCCTTCTAACCCACAGGTATGGCAGACTGTGACTGTGATGTTGGCGGTGGTGTCAGCTACTTACGAGTTCCTGTATGTGGACGTGGGGAAGAATGGCCGGATGTCAGATGGTGGAGTCATCACCCAGACCGAGTTCTACAGGTGTCTCCAGAATGGCAGCTTGGGCTTGCCACCTCCAGAAGACAATGCAGAAGGTTCTCATTGGTCTTCGTTGCAGATGAAGCATTTGCGCTGAGGGGCCATCTTATGCAGCCATTCCCTATGAGGACCCTCACCCCAGACCAGAAGGTTTTTAATTACCGGCTGGCCAGAGCCAGAAGAGTGGTGGAGAATACGTTTGGAATAATGGCCAGCCGGTTCCGCCTATTTCTTACACCGATACACATGGTAGAATATAAACTCAATCACATCATCCTGTGTTGCTGTGTTCTCCACAACTTTTTAAGGAGAAATTCTTTGAACTATGCTGCCTCAGTTGGGCATGAGGCCAGAATTCATATTAATGAACCAACCCTGACGGCGCTTGAAACTGGCCGTCCTGGCTTGCCCACCCAGAGTGCTCACGAGGTTCGTATAAGATACATGGAATACTTTGCAGGTAGGGGGGCCATCAATATGCCAGACAATGTCTGAGACATTTTTAAAATGAAAATATATTTGAAACTGAACAAATATTTGCTTTGATTTACTGCTTGGCTTTCTTTTAGCTGTCTCCTCGGTTATGTTTTATTAATGCTCAAATTTTTTGGCCTTTTTCTTCAACAGTGCAAACGAAATTTCATTGACACATGAGGTGACAACGTCTTCCCCAGTTGACTATTTTTATTATGTTGTGGGTCTGCTACACACACACCTTGTTTTTTTTGTTAATGTATGTAATGCATTACTGACAAATATATTAAAAATTTTCAACACCATGACAAAAATTTGGGGAGTCATGAAAATAGTGTGATTGTGTAAAATTAGAATTCACTGTTGGGTGTTATTTACTAAAGGAAAATACATTTTGCACTACAAGTGCACTTGAGACTGCACTGAAACTGCACTTGTAGGGCAAAGTGGATTTGCCTTTAGTAAATAACCCACATTGTCACTGAAAACAACAACTTTACTACAAAAAATGTTTTGGAGCATTGAAAGAAGAAGCCACACATTGTTGATTATCAATCTTTTCAATCAAAGCACAATCACATGTACGTTTAGAAAAGGGTTTTTGAACAAACCAACATGTTTGTTGTATAACATTTTTTTAGGTCACATTAAGTAGAAATTGCCTTTTAAGGTAAAACAGGCATGTTTAAACACATAAAACAATACACAACTCTGGAACTTACAAAGTTCAACTTTTATAAAGTGATAGCAATATCAGACATGAGTATGTACAAACTGTGTTTGATAGTGCGTTCAGCAGATGGGGTGATGTCACCCCTGTAAAAGCCAAATTTAGAAGATGCACACAAATTGCCTAATGTCAACATGTGCTAGCTGCCATCATGGGGGATCAATGGACGTGTTTTGTGGGTGCAACCCCTTCCTCTCAGCTACTTTATTATTGAGGAAGGGGTTGCACCCACAAAACACGTAAATCGATCTCCCATGATGGCAGATAGCACATGTTGACACACCATGTGCATCTTCTAAATTTGGCTTTTAACATACGTAAAAAAATGTTGTTACAAAAACTGAAGAAATTTAGGGATTTCTGGGTGTTTTAGATTCTCCCTAAAACATCAATGATGTTCTTCATTTTGTTTTGAACATCACAGATGCTTTGCTTTATGTTTTCTAAATCTAGATTACACCCCATTATCTCCCCGATGAGGATCTGGGCACTTACACTGGTGAAATGACATTCCTCTTCCACAACATCCCAATCACCTACAAAAAAAACACACCATCATGTATTATAAATATGCAGGCATCCATCTCTTACCTGAGTCTGTGGTCACAGACACTTACCTGTTGTGGTGACAATTTCTACAACGTCTCCCTCCTCCTCCTTTGGTTGGGTCTGGGGGATTTCCCCTTCTTCCTGAGGTAGGGGGTCTCTGGTGTCCTCTGATGAGTGGTGTCCTCCGAGTCTTTTCTCCCCTATGTGAACAAAAATAGGTATACTTAGCACACAGATATTTGATGGCAGAAATAGGAATATGAAACATTGCTTGGAAGTGTTGTACAATTGTCTGTTTTGTCAGAGTTCCAAGCTGAAGAATTTTTGTTGTCCTTTGTAAAGCTTGAATACTTACCTGTTTTGTGCAAGCTTCACAGATGGAGACACCCCTAGTATCCACTGGAGCACCTGTGTGGGGCCCCCTAATAAAAAGGGTGTTCTGGTGTCCCACACTAGTGCTCCAGCATCCAGATGTATAAACAGCTGCTGAGTGTCCTCTCCTTACACAGAATCTAGTTTGCATTTCATTCTAGTTACAAACCCATCTAGACAACAAACTTTTTTTAATAGAAGTAGGCCAGAAAAACGGTATTGAACTGCATCTGGCCAAAACATCGTATTTTAGTGGACAAACGAACAATGTTTCCTACGAACGATTAATGTGCCCATGAACATGAAAGTTGCCATTTTAAACTGTACAACAGTAAAGAAAAGCACATGGAGCAGCACGAACGTCATGAATAGAAAGAATAGGAACACAGGACAACTACTTACTTTTTTGCAGCCCTCTCCTGATCCTTCTATACTGATCGTGCTCCCTTAATTTGAGGCCCAACCACCGTTTCCTCAGTTGTTCCTTGGATCGCTGCACCACAAAATTCCAGTGCAGACTCTTCACAACTTTAGTCATGATCTTGGCCTTTCTCACATTTGGGTTGGGGGTAAGGTCCATACTTCCCGTGTAGTAAGAATATTCCTGCGCTACCCAATTGGAAAAAGAGAAAAGAAAGAAAAAAAACACAGGATAAAAGCTGGAGCGCACGTATGCGACTGGACAGCTGCACGCACCGAAAAAGGGCCAAGCATAAACCCAAAGTAGACAAAAATGCAAGGGGGGGGGGGGTGCTGCGCTAACCAGAAAAATGCTGTAAATCTCCGTATGTGGTCAAATCATATATGCTGAATACCCATAACACATAAAATCGCATAATAAATAAATAAATCGCATAGGTTTGTGTTAACACTAAAAAAACTTTTGAAATCGTGATAATCAACATCATGTGTTAGTGAAAAGAAATGTGTAAGGACATCTTCATGTGAATATCTCTAAAATGCATTAAATACATATATAAAAAAATAAAATAAAAATCAGAAACGTATCCTTTATAGATTGTGCAAAACATATAGAGTGCCAGTGCTTTCAGGTGATCTAGATATCTCTATTCAGACAAATACATATATAAATAATAGATAGTATAAATAAATGACATAGTAAAATATCCCAACAATGGTGATTTATAGATTAATGTGCTAGTCTGCAATAAAATGGTAAATAACATGCCAATAAGTGCAGCAAACTTAAAGTGCCAGCATAAAAGTCATTTAAGGTGCACAGACAAGTTCTTGGTGTTTCAATAAAGCAACAGTGGGGTGTCTGGGATGCAATTCACTCTGTGTCCTCTTCATGCATAATACACTAATGTAAGTAGTGGCCCCTTACCTAGCAGTGCTAGGTCAACCGCAAAAATTGTAGCTAAACTGCCAGGTCCTGAGCCTCCCTATAATCGCGTCCCTATATCCACGCTTGCCGGCGTTGAATAATCCTAATGGCAGCTGGTTACAAGTGGCTGTGGTCCTAGCTGGGGTCCTGGACCAGCGTGGGTCCTAGCTCAGCCTCCACATCTCAGATGTATATATACAAGAATATGCAGGACAAAGGTACTTGATAGTGAAGTATGTTTCAAACAGATGGCGCTTTATTTAAAATCTTAAGTAAATGTACTCACATAAAAAACTGTGTAGAGAAAGCCTATCTCCTACGAGCAGCGAGCTCGTTCTGTGTCCAGCAGTGTGAGAAAGCCTATTCCGTCCCTACGCGTGACGTCACCGATCACGTGACTTCTTCAGGGGATCATACTTCCCGTCATAGTCGGCCCTCTTCAATATGTCCACCATCTCCACCATCTCAACAAAGGCCATATTTGATGCCTTAAATCTTCTCCTCTGGGATCGTGATGTTTCTGGCTCCGGGCTTTCCTCCTCGTTGCTGCCATTATCATGCACCTGTTGTCTCTCCGCCATGTGCTCTCCCCCACTGCGCCGAAAGAGAAGGGGCGGGGAATAGACTAGAAAGAACGTCAGGGGCGGGCGGATTTTCACGCATGTGCAGTGTATATATGTGTATATATAAAGCATAACACGCTCTGTGAGCGGAGGAAGGAGTGTCGGAAGCGCCGATTCTGATAACGAAGGTACAAGTTTAACTTGGGCCTATACTGCTTATAGATTGAGGCCTATATTGGGTCAAGATTAGGAGAGTTTCGCCTGACATTAGGGTTTGTCTTGTGTTGTGTCTTGCAGAGAAAATGGATCTAGTCAATGATCATGACTTTATGCCAATATTCATTGATATATTCAGGGAGCTGACCTGTCTGTGGCAGGTAAACCACCTGCATTATAATCATAAAACAAAGAGGAAGGCAGCGCCGGTTCAATTGGTGGAATTTGTGAAGCTGGTGATCCCCACGGCAGACATCCCCTATTTGAAGGCCCTAATTGGTGGCCTGAGGAGCACTTATCTAAGGGAGCACAAGAAGGTCCAGGATTTCCAGAGATCAGGTGCTGCAGCAGATGACATTTATCTCCCCAGGCTGTGGTACTATGACAGACTGCATTTTCTGACAGACCAGAGAGAACCTAGGCCAGCACTCTCCAGTCTTCCTTCAACACTTCCTTCCCCCCAGCTGAGGCTTCAGACGCCCAACCTGGGCCTTCCAGGCAGCAACATGTGGAGGAGCCCAGCTTGAGCCAGGTATAGCATTCTTCAAAATATTTCTGGTTGTCAAATTAATTATGTTAAATATATGTTAGTTTAGATAACTAATTTCTGATTTCACAAAGTGTTTTACATATCAATAGAAAATCGTGGCCACAAATGATTGGGACAAGAATGAAAAATGCTGGGCTCAGAATGATAGTCTTTTCTATTTATTAACATTCAATTTGCAACAGTCATGAGATGAAAATAGTGTGTGATTAATGAACCAAAAACTAAAACGATGTCCCTTTTTCATACACAGGAAAGTCTCAACCAGGAGGTGGCGGTGGTAAGTGGCAGCCATGAGGTGGACGGGCCCAGTAGCCTGCCCGAATCCCAGGTCCCTCCCCTCCGCCTTCCACAAAAAAGTGTCAGGAAGAGGAGTAACGTGAAGGAGGCAGCAATTGGCCTATTTATAAAGGCTACTGCAGCCCTCAGAACCCCCCACAGTGTTCAAGAGGACTTTGCCTATATTACAGCCTGCAAAATGCTGCAAATGGAGGAGGTCCAACGCCTAATATGTGAGTATCTCATCTTCCAAGCCTTAAATAAGTGGTTGAGGGGCCATCTCACAAGCAAAAGCCACGTTTGTGAGTTGAACCATGGTCCTCCTCCTCCAGGTCCTCCTCCTCCTCCTGCCACACCTCCAACACCAGAGCCACAGCCTGGAAGGAAGCGTCTAAGGCAGACCAGAGAGTGATGGCCCTGGGTTCAGTCTGGTCTGGCAAAAGACGCAGGCTGTTGTATGACCACAGCCTGGGGACAGATATGTCATCTGCTGCTGTTCCCGATCTCTTGTAGTCCTGGACCAGATTGTGCTCACTATTATAAGGACTCCTCAGGCCACCAATTTTGACTGTAAAATTACTGATGTGTACCCTGGAGTACAAAGGCTTCGCAAATTGAACCAGTTTATCCAGCGTTGCCTTCCTCCTTATTTTGTTATGACCCATAATAAATGGCTATTTATTTTTCACAAATACTTGCCTGTGTGTTTTACTTCAAAAAGGACAGTTTGTTTGTGAGTAGGCAGGTACATTTCCAAAATACAATGTGAAATTAACAAGGGACACCAACACCAACCAATCTCCTTGAGATTCTAAAATACAATATAATAATGGTGTTGTGGTAACTTGACACACAAAACCCACAAAAATAATTATGGAGATCACCAAAAATAAAAAAATAAAAAAAAATCATAAAAACAGGAGATCTCAATTAAAAAAACAAACAACAAATTATCAAAAATATAAAAACATAAAACCCCCAAAAATTTCCTTAGATCTGACGAATACAAATATTATATTCATGAAACCACGAGAAATAATAAAGAAAGAAGTTTGTGTGAATATGAGCAGCACAACTTCATTCTTCTAGCATTATAAAGAAGAAGAGAGTGCACTGCATTCAACAATTTAAAACATTGTAGCGTGTCGAAAGTGCTATATCCATTACGAACGCTAATTTTGCCAGACCGAGCAGTTCCGTCTCGAAATTTATTCTGAGCATGCGTGGCACTTTGTGCGTCAGAATTGTCCACACACGGTCAGAATTTACGTGAACGGATTTTGGTGTCGGAAAATTTCATAGCCTGCTCTCAAACTTTGTGTGTCAGAAATTCCGATGGAAAAAGTCCGATGGAGCCCACACGGTCGGAATTTCCGACAACAAGCTCCAATCGCACATATTCCATCGGAAAGTCTGACCGTGTGTACAGGGGATACCACTTCCACTAGTTGATTCAGGCCAATTACTTCTGTACAAGGTTTAGCAGTGGCAGAATTACCAGTGTCGCAACAGTTGCGCTTGCGACTGGGCCCTGGAGTTCTGCCCATGTGTGGGGCCCAAAAGCCAGTAATGTGGCTTCAGGGTTGCTGGCTGCAGTTATGAGCAGAGAGTGTCTATTACACTCTGTCACACTGCTTGGACTCCGCACTGACAGACCGCCCCCCCTCCCCATACGGACGTCATACCAGAGAGGAAAGAAATACAGAGAGCAGGATTTTCTCCTCCCGCTCCCCTTGTGTGTGCCCCTGCAGCCCCGTCCACATTCCAATCCTCCGTGCTTCGCAAAGAGAAACTCCAGCAGCCTGCAGGTAGATAGTGGAGGAAAGTCCAGCTTGTACTATGGATGCTGCAACCATTCACAGAGGATCCACAGCTCTCCAGGTCAGCCAATCACCTTGCTTCCTAATGAAACTTCTCAGTGATTGAAAAGAAAGCAGCACACAGGTGGGTCAGTCATTGATGGGACTGAAAAGAGTGAGTTGACACCTCCAGAGCCGCTCAACCAACACAGCAGCCCACTGGGGTTTCCCTAGTGAGGTGCACTACAAGACCCAGCATGCTCTGTCAGCCTATGTGTATGTATAGCACAGGCTAGTAGGTCTTGTTTGATGACCAATCCAGGGCCCAAGCCTCCATCTATAGTAAGGGAAGTGTCCCCCCCTTCCTCTCTTATCTCGCCAGCCTCTGAGCACACTTATGTAAGGGAGAGCTCTGTGTACTGTAATGTAAAGAGCGACTCTGATGTACGTGGGGGCTTTGGTGAGCAGAGACCCCTTTACATCGGGATTCCAAGAGCAGCTCCTTCATCAGTTTCCCTTTACATTACAGTCCACAGAGCTCCTCCTTAGGGCCCTTTCACATGGCCAGACTCTGCCAAGCAGGCGGATGACAGGTCCATGTCTGCTCCACTTGGACACAGACACAGACTGCTGTTTTCTATGGACCGGTCTGACTGTCATCAAATCCACTAGATGGATGGGGAATGGATCTTCATCCATCTGTTTTCAATGGAGATGCAGGCAGGACAAATGGTAAATGTAGCAAACAGAAAACAAAAACTCCTGCGCACAGGTGGATCACCATATGGAGATGCGTCAACACAGGCCTTGCTGCCCTCAAGGATGGGGAACCCTAGTGCAAATCAAGACAAAAGAAAAACAGGGGCGCACCAGCCTAGTGTATTAACTTTTATAAAAAATGTATTTATTTAAAAATTTTTTAAAAGAAACAACTCACAAGCAATGGGTGGAAGAGGCACAACACGAAGTGTACCGACAGCCAGCATCCGACTTTAGGATGAGCGATGCCTTCCAAAGATCGTAGAGAGATGCATACATATCACAAACAGCTTACGCGTTTCGAAGGGAAAATCCCTTCTTCATCAGAGCTATGCAATGATCCCTCCTTCAGCAGTCACTCCTTATAAATGCCTGAGTGTCAATGAAACAAGGGTGGGATATAGAGCTCCTCCCCCTCAGGGGATCCCTCCCTCCTAAGCACTCCAATTGGTAAACACAGAATGGTTTGTGTAGTAGATGGTAATAATAGTAGTGATAGTATATATAGATATCTGTATACACATACATATGCATACACATACACTTATACACATACAGCACGAAACAAAACATATTGCATACTGAGCATGTGCACAAATATACACACACACCCTAAGAGACAAGCTGAACCATACGGGGTGAAACAAAGCGTGCTGTGCGCATAATATGCGACAGATGACAAGAGCGTAGATGTAAAGGTCATGGCGAGCAGTGATATACATAGTGGGTGGGACCTCCCACTCCACAAATACACCAGTCTCATCACACAAATCTTGAGCTATAAAGGACAAAGGGTAAAGATATATATATATAAAAGATCTTTGATGTAAATGCCAAAGAGAAGGAAGAGTGAATACCTAAAATACTTTCTGGAGGGTCCGTACAAGTTGAGCACCTCTGTATCAAGTAGCAAGGCCGGTAACAGTGTGGCTATAACCCAATGGAGCGCACGCTGGTGTGCTTGCGTTCCAATCTGAAGGAAGGGGGCGGGATCTACATCGCCCCTTCCGCATCTCGTACAGCTTGCCCACAATGCAAGAGGCAAGAGACAGCGTGATGACACGTGACTAGGGGCCGGGGCCAGCATACGAAGGCCGAGAGACAGAAGGACGATGACACGTGACCGGGGGCGGGGCCAGCATACAAAGGCCATCTCGCTCTCAATACGAGCGGCACGAGATAGCCTAATGACAGAGGACTTGGGGTGGGACCAACATGTAGGGGCCGACTCGCTCTCAATGCAAGCAGCAAGAGTCGGCCTGGTGACCAGTGACTGGGGGGCGGGACCGGCATATAGGGGCCGTCTGCTCACTATAGTCAATCCACTATCCGTCTGCGCTAGCAGCAGTCCTGAACTGCCAGCCAAAATAGCCCTAACTGCAGAACAAAACAGAGAGCTCCCACCAAAAAGCGCACATATATATATATATATAAAAACTGAGTGGTGGACAGATGATACCAGTAATATATAATCATTGATCAACAAATGCTACTAGTATTAATGAGACATGATGAAAAGTGGAATAGAAAATAAAATAATATAATTAGTCTGTTAAATAAAAAGAGATTAAAATGGCTAGAACAGTAATCCATATATGTTCAATACTGAGATGTAGATGGTGGAATCCGTATTAATGATACTATGTATAATCCACCATCAATATTGATAATGCTAGTAGCTGAAGAAAAGAAATCAATAGTATTGTGATAAGTAATCCATCATCTGGCTGCCAGCGCACAAATACGCACCAGATCTACGGTTCTATGTACGCATATACGTGCCCCCAAACTAGCACGCCTTGACTCAACCCCAGGTCAGCAATAAAGAAACCATATACACACAGAACCAAAACCCACTAGGAGTTGTACTACATTAGAGATCATGCTGAAGGAGATATACAATGCTGCAACATACTGCGACTGGAGAGCTAGTGTCTGAAACCTGATGATCGCAAATTCCTAGACATACCTAAAACACATTGTATTACAATAAGAGAGAGATAAGTGGTCCCTCTCCAGTCGCTATGTGCAATGAATAATTGTGAAAGCTAACAAATAAAATAGCAAAACAATACATATTTCACAAATCATGGATGATGTCACAACTACAATATATTGATAATGGTCATAAATGGCCAACTATTGTCTGAAATTGAGTGGATTGAATGGAGTAGGAGTGGATATTGCACTGGACCTGTAGGTAAGTGAGAGATAGGGGGGGGGGGTTAATATTGTGTTATGGGGCGGGAGGTGCTGGGAAGGCAAAACAATGTCCGATGAAATCTAAAGGTCAAACGATTTTATGAACTTCAGGATCCTCATTTAACCCCACAGGGGTCATGCTACCTAAGGTGAAAATCCAATAGGCCTCGCGTTTGCAGAGCCTCTGGTGTCTTCTACCTCTATCAAGGTCACCCCTGATGGATTCAATTCCAAATACTTTCATGCCAGACGGATCCCCGTGGTGTACATCATGAAAGTGACGAGGAACAGGGTATTTAACTCGTGTGTTGGTAATATCACATTTATGCTCTCCAATGCGCACCCTCATGGGGCAAGAGGTGCGACCAACATAAAGGCGCCCACATGGGCAAATAATGCCATATACCACGTGATCCGTCCCACAGTTGATAAATTGCTTCAAAAGGTGGACTCTACCATCACTCCCAGTGACAGACTTTTTTCTATGCCACATATATTGACACGTGACACAGTTCCCGACGCTACACTTGTAACTACCTTTCTGATCGAAAATAGTCGACCAGACATTAGTAGATTTATTCAGGGATTTCTTCACCATGCTTGGAGCTATCAAGCTTCTTAAGTCCCGTGGTTTTCTATACACTATATTCGGTCTATCAGGGAGGTGCTTACTAAGGACTGGATCATGTTTAAGGATGTTCCAGTTCTTCCGTAGGATGCTTTGTATCTCAAAGGCTTTGTTGTTATATTGGGTGGAGAACTGGGTTAGTATAGTGTCCTGGTCCCTAGCAGAGGTGGAGGTAGACCGTGGATCATGTGGCTGGGACTCTTCATATAGATGACCATATTTGTTACAGGCAGTGTCAACTAAAGTAGAGTCATAACCCTTGTCAAGGAATTTGTTCCGAAGGATCTTGCTCTGTTCTAAATAGTCGCTTTTCATTGTACAGGTACGCCTTAAATGGCAGAACTGCCCAAAAGGGACATTCCTTATCCATCTGGGATGATGGTTGCTCTCAGCATGTAGAAAGGAATTGCCACTGCTGGGGTTGAAATGTGTTTTGGAGATGATATTACCATCAGGATCATTCCTGAGCTCCAGGTCTAGGAAAACAAGACAATCACTACTGATGACATGTGTGAACTCAATCCCAAAGGGATTGTCTCTACAGTGCTCAAGGAATGAACAAAGCTTCTGATCAGATCCATCCCAAATAATAAGGATATCATCGATATACCTGGCAAAGAGGACCAGGTTCGCCCCAAAGGGTTTTTATATATATGTGCACTTTTTGGTGGGAGCTCTCTGTTTTGTTCTGCAGTTAGGGCTATTTTGGCTGGCAGTTCAGGACTGCTGCTAGCGCAGACGGATAGTGGATTGACTATAGTGAGCAGACGGCCCCTATATGCCGGTCCCGCCCCCCAGTCACTGGTCACCAGGCCGACTCTTGCTGCTCGCATTGAGAGCGAGTCGGCCCCTACATGTTGGTCCCGCCCCAAGTCCTCTGTCATTAGGCTATCTCGTGCCGCTCGTATTGAGAGTGAGATGGCCTTTGTATGCTGGCCCCACCCCCGGTCACGTGCCATCGTCCTTCTGTCTCTCGGCCTTCGTATGCTGGCCCCGGCCCCTAGTCACGTGTCATCACGCTGTCTCTCGCCACTTGCATTGTGGGCAAGCTGTACGAGATGCGGAAGGGGCCATGTAGATCCCGCCCCCTTCCTTCAGATTGGAACGCAAGCACACCAGCGTGCGCTCCATTGGGTTATAGCCACACTGTTACCGGCCTCGCTACTTAATACAGAGGTGCTCAACTTGTACGGACCCTCCAGAAAGTATTTTAGGTATTCACTCTTCCTTCTCTTTGGCATTTACATCAAAGATCTTTTATATATATATATTTTTTACCCTTTGTCCTTTATAGCTCAAGATTTGTGTGATGAGACTGGTGTATTTGTGGAGTGGGAGGTCCCACCCACTATGTATATCACTGCTCGCCATGACCTTTACATCTACACTCTTGTCATCTGTCGCATATTATGTGCACAGCACGCTTTGTTTCACCCCGTATGGTTCAGCTTGTCTCTTAGGGTGTGTGTGTATATTTGTGCACATGCTCAGTATGCAATATGTTTTGTTTCGTGCTGTATGTGTATAAGTGTATGTGTATGCATATGCATGTGTATGTGTATACAGATATCTATATATACTATCACTACTATTATTACCATCTACTACACAAACCATTCTGTGTTTACCAATTGGAGTGCTTAGGAGGGAGGGATCCCCTGAGGGGGAGGAGCTCTATATCCCACCCTTGTTTCATTGACACTCAGGCATTTATAAGGAGTGACTGCTGAAGGAGGGATCATTGCATAGCTCTGATGAAGAAGGGATTTTCCCTTCAAAACGCGTAAGCTGTTTGTGATATGTATGCATCTCTCTACGATCTTTGGAAGGCATCGCTCATCCTATAGTCGCATGCTGGCTGTCGGTACACTTCGTGTTGTGCCTCTTCCACCCATTGCTTGTGAGTTGTTTCTTTTAAAAAAATTTTTAAATACATTTTTTTATAAAAGTTAATACACTAGGCTGGTGCGCCCCTGTTTTTCTTTCAAACGGTAAATGTCCTGCCTGCAGGACACGTCTGTAAATGGACACGTCTGTTTACATCCACCTCCCCATACAAAACAATGGGTGGTCCAATCGGTTCAAATGTGTAAAAGACTCCAGAAAGGGGTCTTGCTGCAGGACCATAATCAAGGGCCCCATGATGGGAGAAAAGGACACCAGGATCATTAGAAAGGGCCTGGGACCAGAGGTTTGGGGGCCCTTCATGATTCCTTGCACCAGTGTCCTGAAAATTCTAGTTACACCTCTGAGGTTTAGGTTTGCAACTTGTCACCCATTATGCCTTATTTTATGTAGTCTGATCATACACAGTAGATTCATCAAATCAGATCAGGTACCTTGGATATCAGAAAAGTGTACATTATCTTTATACAGTCTCTAAGACAAAAGCCAGACACTTGGCCTCAGTATATATCTCTTAAGAGTTCCTATTGTGTAAATACACCGGACAAGGGTGCCTTCTGTCACTCTTACTTTTTAGCATAGTTTGCAGACCTCTTGCCATACAGTTAGGTAGGGTTTGGATGCATTAAAATAGGGCATTCAAGACAAAAAGGATAAATTGTTGTAAATGACATGATCATTTTACTCAAAATGCTACTAAATGACTACCATTTATCTGTGAATCTAAAAAGATTTTTTGAAACCTTCTCTAGTTTAAAATTAAGGTACATCAAAACATGAATAGCTTGTTAAGCAGACTCTTACTTTGGCTGGTTCAAGAACTTTTTTTTACTGACAGCTCCCTATGTGTCAGTGAGCAGCAATAATATTCCAATGAATTTTCCAGCTTGTTGAGGGACTTTGACAGCTAACATCCCCTACTTATCTTTATCTAACTGCTTAGTGACCCACCGTAGTACATTTAGTGCAGCAGGTTGGCTCATACAGGCACAATCACTTACCTGTAAACTGCAGCTTTCTTCTGGGTCCACTTGCGCATGCGCTCGTGGACCTGGAAGACTGTGCTGCCATTCATTGCAGCATTAGCTGATCAGCAGGTTCAGGCCAGTTATTTATAACGGGCACCCGCTGATTGGCTTAGTGAATGACAGAAGAGAGCCCTGTTTTGGTAAACAACACAGTACTCTTTTCACACAGCAGCGGTATGCCGTCTCTTTTCTCTCTGCAAAGCAGGGAGTAAAAACCAGCACATTGCTTAGTAAAAGACCACACAGTAAACACACTAAATATTCTTAGGCACACATTTAACCGCTTGATCACACTAGATGTTAACTCCTTCCCAGTAAGTGCCAGTAGTACAATGACGGTTTATATTTTTAGCACTGATCACTGTATTAGTGTCACTGGAGATCTCAGTGGCAGTTAGTCAGTTCCTCCCTAGCGTCAGATTGCCTGCTGCAATATTGCAGTCCCATTATAAGTTGCTGATTGTCGCCATTACTAGTATAAAAAAAAAAATCCAGTATATACATGTAGCGATATGGACTACCAGCAGAAAGCATCGTACATTTCAGTGTTTCTAGACATCGCATGTCCCTTTGGTAATCAGTGTAACCAGTGACCACATATTTGTGTGCCCAACAGAGTGAATTATGGGATGAATAGTTCTCCTTCGGATAGTTGCTTTGCACCCATGTACCCTAAGACTACACATCCCAGGGATCTTTGCTGTAACATAAAGATTGCTGGGAGTAGCTATAAAAGGAGCGAAAAGCCCGCACAGAAGTCTCTTCCTCCTGGGCCTGACACAAGACAGACCTCTCTGTGCAATAGGGAGAGAGGTTGCGGCCTAAAATGCGGAGTTTTACTTCCAACCCCAAGCCTAAGGGGCCCAGCTCTGTTATTTGCTGTCGGACATCCTGTCACCAACATTACTCGGATTGCCTGCCTGTGGATGCGTGTGGCAAGCTTCACTTCAGAAGATCGAGAGAGCGGATTCATTGCATGAGTTTTGCTTCACGCGTTCTTGTCCAGAAGACATCTGAGCTATTTGGTCGTTGGTAAAAGGGCAAATTGCTCAACCTTTATCTACTCATTGCCACTATTACAGAAACACTTTGCACAGACATCTTTCTCTAAAGAACACTTTACTGCATTGCTTGAACACTGTGCTCAGATGCCTTTAGATCTTCAACATTAGGAATCTATTGCTTTCATTATACCCAAACGGATTACAGTTAACAAGCTCCAAATGCACTTGGTCATGGCAGGGCAGATGAGCAGGCAATTCTCAGCAGTCTCCTAGGGGGGCCGTGCTACATTTAGGAACTCGTCCAGGATGCTATCTGCAGCAGGTCCCAGCCAACCTAGATCGGAGCCGCAATCTGCATGGGAAACTGCATCCATGGCCGCGGTCACTTGGGGTCACTTGGGGTAGAAGTTATTGGGCCCCAACCAACAGAAGCACCATTCTGTAGATCTTGGGGAATTAGCATACAGAAGAAGATCAGAAGGTGGCTGAGAACTCTGGCACCAGGACACCGGGCCTACCTGGTGGAGACTGAAGCCTCAGAGGAGATGGAGCAAGTCAGGGCACTGATAGAATGTCAGAAAGAGAGGCAGTGATTGCAAGGGTATTCCCACTCAAACGCGAGAGGAGGGATTGAGACGTCATCGCCGGCAAAAGCTCAGGAGAGAAGTCCTGTGCCTACAGGGACCGACTCCCAAGGGGCCAGCGCCCTTCCACTCTCTTTCTACACAGATATAAGTCGCCTGGTCATTAGCTTGATGAAGAATGGGTCTGGGAATGCTAATCAGAGTTATCAAAGACTTTGTTCTTGGGGCAGTTACCGATGCCTGTGGGAGAAGATGAGTTTGAAAAATGGATGAGTCAAGCTTTACAGGCTATGGAAGAGAGGAGTGTTTCAGAGGCTGTGAAATGACAACGACTTAGTGAGAGTCTCCGAGGCCCAGCGGACGATGTCATCTGTAACCTAAGGCTGGGCAAGAGGGCTTGTGTTGCCATGGACTACCAAAGCCTCCTCCCTGTCTAGGAAGGATTAAATCTCAAATAGCTCAGTGGGAAAAAATTCTCTCAAAAATTACTTTGGCGTGGGTTGTGCTAAGAGTGCTCAACGTTGAATCCGATTGACTGAGGACAAGCCCATTTGAGAGAGGGCAAGGCGGGTCCCCTTATGCGATTTGGAAGACCTTCAGGAGCAACTGGCTGAACTGAAAAGGTCAGGAGTGATTAAAGAGTCCTTATGCTTCTCCGATCATGATGGTGAGAAAGAAGAATGGGTCTCTCTGGATGTGTATTGATTATCGAACCTTGAATTGAAGGACTATCCCAGATCAATACACGACTCCTCGCCTAGAAGAAGCCTTGCAGTGCTCATCAGGGGCCAAATGACCTACTTACTATCCACTGCTAAGTTGGATGCCACTGGACATCAGTGGTTAGCTGCTTTATCTGAGTTCCAATTCAGTTTGAAATATCGACCAGGAGTGGGAAATAGAGACGCTGATGCTCTTTCCCGAAGACCGCACTTCATTCAGAAGGGTCAGAGGAGTTGGGTTCACTTGCTTCCTGAAGGAGTACAGGCTGTGTGCCAGGGGGTGGAAAATAAACACAGGGGAGCCATAGGGACTGAAGCTGTGGGAGTCACCCCTGTGGGAGTACCAAAACACTACTGTACTGTAACCTGACCTAATTAAGCAGCCAAGAACTGCCTCAGCTGACTAAGGAGGACATGAGAAGAGATCAGTGAGAAGATCTGCTAGGGAATCTAAAAAGGAAGTCACTATCAACTAATGACCCTCTGATATTGAGGAATAGCCTCATTGAGGGCACCAAGGTGATTCATATATCGAAGAGGTCCCTCCAAAGAGGTAGAGAGTGTAAGTCAGCTGTTCCTTTCAGAGAAACATTGTTTGACTGTGTTAACCGCCTTCCATGATGACCATTGTCACTTAGGCGCAGATAGAACTTTCAAACTAGTCAGGGACCAATTTTACTGGCCATCCATGAGAACAGAGGTAGAAGGCTACTGTCGCTCTTGCATCAGGTGTATACAGAGAAAGACTCTACCCAGCAGGGTCACCCCAATGAGCATTTAAATAAAGGAATTGTCAAAAACTGTCTCTTGTCATTTTTAACATTTTTGACAGTTTTTTAGTGAAATGGTAGGGGTAAGTACCCCCTTACCATTTCACACAGGGGGGGGGGCCGGGATCTGGGGGTCCCCTTGTTAAAGGGGGCTTCCAGATTCCGATAAGCCCCCCGCCCGCAGGCCCCCACAACCACTGGCCAGGGTTGTGGGGATGAGGCCCTTGTCCTCATCAACATGGGGACAAGGTGTTTTGGGGGGCTACCCCAAAGCACCCTCCCAATGTTGAGGGCATGTGGCCTGGTACGGTTCAGGAGGGGGGGAGGCGCACTCTCGTCCCCCCCTCTTTTCCTGCGGCCTGCCAGGTTGCGTGCTCGGATAAGGGTCTGGTATGGATTTTTGGGGGGACCCCACGTCGTTTTTTTTTTTTTTTTTGGCGCGGGGTTCCCCTTAAAATCCATACCAGACCTGAAGGGTCTGGTATGGAATTTAGGGGGAACCCCACGTCATTTTTTTTTTAAATTTTGGTTTGGGGTCCCCCTTTGGGGAATTCCCATGCCGTTTTTATCAATGAACTTCTATGTGTATTGTCGGCACTGCAATAGCCGCGGGTAGTTTTAAATGAGTTTTTTCCTTCAAAATGTAATTTTGCTGTCAGACTGTTCTAAACACAGGAAACATGCGCCCCTTTACAGGCATACTATAGACACCCCCCAGGTACGAAATTTAAAGGGATATTACACTTTTATTGTTTGACTTTAAGCATTATTAAAATCACTGCTCCTGAAAAAACGGCTGTTTTTAAAACTTTTTTTTGCATTGATCCATGTCCCCTGGGGCAGGACCCAGGTCCCCAAACACTTTTTATGACAATAACTTGCATATTAGCCTTTAAAATTAGCACTTTTGATTATTCATGTTCGTGTCCCATAGACTTTAACGGTGTTCGCGTGTTCGAACGAACTTTTTTCCTGTTCGCATGTTCTGGTGCGAACCGAACAGGGGGGTGTTCGGCTCATCCCTACTAATCAGCTGGGTATAAAACTCTGCCTCACTCTGAGGGCTGTTCAGTTCATTGTCTCTTGTTTTGCCAAAGGTTCCTGTGTTCTTGTTTTCAAGTTGGAGTGTTCCAAGACTGACCCCGGCTTCAGACCCTGGCTCTGTTCATCGTTAACTCTCATTTCTGGAATCCCTGACTACAGCTTCACCTGACAATCCTTTGGTTAATTCCTTTCAAGCCCCTGTGCACAGCTTCACAGCCCAGGTAGCTTTTTACCTTGTTACCGTGGGTTGTGTGTATTTGCAAGGGTGAGCATACATCTCTGCTCTATGGACTCCAAACAAGGTAAGCCCTTACGTAATGAACTGACCCCTCATGGAGTCCGTAGAGTTGTTCAAGATGCTCAACTCCCTTGTTCAGCAAGTCTCCAGCCTGGGCCAGACCGTTTCGGACCTGCAGCAAGAAGTCCGCTTGTTTAAAGCTACAGTACGCCCAGCCCCGGAACCAGCATGTCCTCAACCATTTGTTGTGATGCCAGAGAGGTTTGACGGTAGTCGTGCATCCTTCTTTGTTTTAGGATGGATTGCAAGCTGTTGTTTGCTCTTAAGCCTAGGTCATATGTCGCCAATTATATAAAAGTTCGTGCTACCATCAACCTGCTCACTGGGCAAATCCAAACATGGGCTCATCAGCTACTACAGGAAAGGAGTCCAGTCTTGGACAACTGGGAATCATTCATGTTTACTCTGGACTCTCACATTACAGTTTCAAAGAAAACCAGGGTTCCCAAGTCTGCTCCTAGTTCACGTGGCCTACGGGTACCCAGGGACAGGAATACCCTGTACAGATATGACTCCAAGCCTTTCCAGTACATGCCAAGCCATGAAACTCTAAACCCACAAAGTCTAGACACTCCTGAGGATATACACACACCTACCCTGGAAGATGTGGAACCCATGGAGATCGGGGCCATCCAGTCCAAGCTGTCTAAAGGTGAAAGAAAGCGGAGGAGAGGCTGTGGTCTTTTTTTCTATTGTGGAGAAAGAGGGCACTTTATTTCTCTCTGCCCAACTCGCCCACCTCGGCCAAAAGATCTCCAAGTAGGTACTATTAGGATCCATCCTGCTACCCCTGCTTATCAGCCTGTATACTGCCAAAGTTGTTGTAAGACCTGTCCACGTTCAATGACACAAGTGGGTACCCAGACTATGGTGGTTAACAATACCAGTGTCCCTCGAGAATCCGTAACCAATACCCCTGAGGAGCGCCTACCATCTGGTCGATGCAACCTTCTGACAACAAACCAGTTCCTGTAGTTATTCCAAGCTCCATAGTGGTAAGTGCAGTAACATCATCCTGTCCTGCCCAGTAAGTTCTACTATCTGACTGCATGTATGCCTCGAATGGCACCATAGTCTGCAACCAGGAACAGGAGATGTTTGAAAAAGCTTTGCAAGCGACAAATCTCTCCCCTGCAAGAACTTCTAAAGCAACAAATGCCCAAAGGCCTTCTAACACTACTGTTGTTACATATGGCATGGATACCTATGACAAACTACCTATTCATGTCCAGAGGGCATTTCTAAGGAGGGGGGGGACTGTCACAGTTCCTACTGTGCCATGCAAACGGCCAGGCATGGTCATGCCCCAAGTGGCTCTAGGAGGTATTGAACCCAGGACTTTCTGTTTACTGCTCCTGTTGTATTGCGTCTGAGCCACATCTCAGTTCGTTATTCAGCCTGGTTTCCAGCTATGCCTTGTTCTACATGCAGCGTTGAGGGCAATACTCTGGATCTTGCTTTGCAATTAGTACCTGTCACTCCTGGTTCAGCTAAGGCAGTTTATCTAATCAGCTGGGTATAAAAAATGGCCTCACTCTGAGGGCTGTTCAGTTCATTGTCTCTTGTTTTGCCAAAGGTTCCTGTGTTCTTGTTTTCAAGTTGCAGTATTCCAAGACTGACCTCAGCTTCAGACCCTGGCTCTGTTCATTGTTAACTCTCACTTCTGGAACCCCTGACTCCCTGACTACAGCTTCACTTTGACAATCCTTTGGTTAATTCCTGTCAAGCCCCCCGTGCACAGATTCACAGCCCAGGTAGCTTTTTACCTTGTTACCATGGGTTGTGTGTTTTTGCAAGGGTGAGCATACATCTTTGCACTATGGACTCCAACCAAGGTAAGCCCTTCCAACACGATATGCCCAGGCTTTCCCCACCAGGTAACAAGCTAGTATGGTGCCCAAGACCCTAGTGGAGAAGTTCTTTGTTTATTATGGGTTGCCACAGCGCCTACATTCAGATCAAGGCCGGGACTTCGACAGCAAATTGGTTCGCACACTGTGTGAAATTTTGAACATAAAGAAGTCTAGAACTACCACTTATCACCCTCAAGGTGATCCATAACCTGAGCGTTTCAACCTCACTCTCTTAAACATGCTGGGAACCCTCCCACTAGAGAAGAAACAACATTGGGGAGACCATATTGCTGCAATAGTCCATGCCTACAATAGCACCTCGGATGATTCTACAGGATACTCCCATTACAGACTAATGTTCGGGAGAGAGGATCGCTTACCAGTGGACCTAGCATTCAGAACATCCATAGATCACAGTTCTCAAGTATCTTATAAGGGATACATTGACAGGCCAAGGAAGAATCTAAAGGTAGCTTATGAGAAAGCCAAGGAAGCCTCCACTATCAGAGAACAAAGGAATAAGAGCAACTTTGATCTTAAAGTGAGAGTCCAGGATCTACAACTTGGGAATTGGGTGTTGTTGCCCAATCTAGGGGTGTCAGGGAAACATAAGCTAGCTGATCGATGGCGTTCCCAACCTTACAATGTTTGCAAATGATTGTCTGAACTTCCTGTGTATCAGATCAGGCCAGAGGGGAAGACTGGGCCTCTTAAGACTTGGCATCGGAACCATCTGTTACCTATTTCAGAGGCTGTCTAAGTACTTTCAGCCATTTTGAATTTTAAATATTCAAGCATGAAAGTCTGGAGACACAGTCCTTTCTATGTTTTTTGTTTTTAGTAGCTCTATGGAATGTTTCACTTGTGACACCACCACAATGTACGTGAGTCTATTTAAATATCTTAGAATATACATCTAATTGATTTTACATAGTTGATTTTTATATACTTAACTTGACTCTGTGCAACAACTATATTATAGATATATGATTGACCTCCTCATAACACCCCTGAAAAAATAATTATTGATACTCTGAAATGCGTCGGGTGAACCAAGAGGATCTCATTAGTGATATAAAATGTGGTGATTTTGTACACAGCAATTGTAACCATTCCATTTCAATTTGTTTTTACTCTGTTAATTATGTTCAATAAACTATATCTTTTATAAGTAACTTACTATGTTAGTGCCTTCAAATTCCACTTAGCAGTATTTTTCCTGTGTTCAGATCTGCAACGTGGAACTCTTTTGCCATTACTTATAGCAAGGCCCCTATAGTACTCTTTGTAGACCCACCTCCCTTCCTTAGGATAGCATAGGCTGGCCAGATTACATCTTTCTCAGTGTGACAGCATAAGTAGTTAACTGAAACATCCACTAGGAGGTGACATCTGATCAAAAGGGAGTGCACATATATGTACATAATATTGTTGCTGCTGAAACATTGTCTTGTGTCTTTGGGAGGAATTTGTTTGCTGAGTTGATGCTGTTATCTCGGCTCAGCAGATTTATTATCTCTCTCTTTGAAATAACTTTCCCTTATTTGGTTCAAGTAAAATATTTCAGAACCTAATTATACTGAGTTGTTTGATTATTGCCACACAGTGTTATAAGGATGTCTGAACTGTGAAGAGTGCCAGGTGGGTTGGAAGGTTAACTTGGTCATGGCCCTGCAGATGAGTAGGTAATTCTCAGTAGTCCCCTAGGGGGCTCTGCTACATACAGTATACCATAGTTTGGAGACACTATAACTTTCTAACTTTCACACAAACCAATCAATATACACTTATTGCAATTTATTTAAACAATTTTAGGTCTTTTTACATTTATATCCAAAAAAATAAAAAACCCGTGGGGCGTGGCTCGCGGTGGAGATGGAAGCCTAATATAGGAGCTCCGTCAGACCCGAGGCTAAACTTATCATCTCTGCCGAACAAATACCAATGATGAACAAACAAAACCGCTATTCACAACACTCCAGACCCCGCCGTTCCACAGCCGCATCTGCAGGAAGAAATATCTCAGAGATATTTAAGAATCAAGCAGCGATCTGGAGAGTCACTGCAGGAGGCAAGATGGCGCCGGTACCTCACGAGGAAGACTTCAGCGAAGACTCCCAATCTGCTGCAGAGGACAACGGTAGGAGAGATACAAGACCGGACCATCCCCTGACCTATGAGGACATGTCTGGCTTTGCTGCAGACATCAAAGCCTCATTCTCTGCAGCCATTACCGATCTTAAGACAAATTTGCTTGTCCTGACTGAAAAGATGGCCACGGCTGAAACCACAGGAAAGAATAGAGACAGAGCATTACTCAGGCTAGAAAGAGTTACCTCCTCCCACGCACTACATTTTATCGAGATGAACAGACACCTCGAAGACCTCGATAACAGGGGGAGGAGGAATAACATCAGAGGCCGCGGCATACCAGAATCAGTTAACGCTGAGCAAATTATTCCGGTCCTTCAGAGGGTATTCAACAGCCTTCTGGAAAAACCTGAGGACTCCGACATTGAATTTGTCAGGGCTCATAGAGCCCTCAGAGCCAGAGGCCCAGACACTCTTCCTCCTCGTGACATAATATGCTGCCTGCAAAATTTCTCTCTTAAGGAAGAAATCATGTATAAAGCACGCAGAAACGAACAGATAGTGTTCAACGGCGAAAACATAATGCTCTTTCAAGACCTCTCCCAAATCACACTAAAGAACCGCAGGGCTCTGTGACCTTTACTGGAGGTGCTCAGGGAAAAGGACTTTCGCTACACATGGCGCTTCCCCTTCGCGCTTTTAGTGTCACACAACGGCAAGCAGCATACCCTCCGTACGCCGAATGACCTCCCCGAATTCTGCAACGCTCTACAACTAGGCCAAGTGGATCTTCCCGAGTGGTATTAAGAGTTCTCCTTACCTCCCAAAGATAGGAGCCCACCACACTCACCACTTACAACCCCGGAGAAGCACCACTCTAAGAAGCAAAGGCACAGCAGACAGGAGGGTCAAGCAATGGGCACCCCACACGGCAAAGCTCACTCCTCCAGAGGCCCTTTGGATGCCTAAACAATACTACAGTAACCTCTCTCAGTTCTTTGTTCAAATCTGCTTAGAATGCCACCGGATAATCTATACCGTTTGATTAGAGCTCTGAACAAATGTCGAAGATGATCGTAAGCATTAACATATAGTCGAGTGTTATCAGGCTGTCACCGTCATCTATCGTTATGCCTTTTAGCACGCTCGGGGCACTACACTACAATTACCAAAACAAGATTTTTACCGCACTATACATAGCCCATCTCAGGTAACATCGCAAGTGACTTCAACCGATTTTGAATACTCCCACACACGGAACATGTCGCAGTATTTACGCAGCCTTCATGGTTTCATGACAGTCTCCCACAGGTTGCGGAGTTTCACCTTTTATATTAAGGACAAAGACACCATGCCGGTAACACAAGCGGTTTCCTATACCATCACTGGAAGATCCAGGACTAAGCCAGATCCAGCCTGGAAGATTTATTGGACTACGACATCTCTCTAGATCCCGGTGGCATAGCTAATTTTCATTTTAAGATTGATTTATAGTTTAAAACAGAGGTCAAATTTATGAACATCTTTCATAAGGTTATTCAATGTTGGTTGTTCTCTCAAAGTTAATACCTTCTAAGGATCGGTAAGAGAGAAAGGAGTGGTTATCACTCCTCCCATTTTGATGATTCAACTTATCCTAATAGTTGAACTAACATTTATGTTGATAAGTTGCTTAGTTTTCAACCTCGTTTTCGGTATATATATATATATATATATAAGTATGTTATATTCTTAATATCTAAATTTTAATTGGCTTTATTAAAAAGAATATGCATTTTCCATATTTGTATGAATGATAGGACTTTGAACTAGTGATATCCAGATGGCCATTCATTGACTGAAAATGCAGGTCAAGACCCTGTCAGAATTTGATGGATTTTGTAAATAATATATGTATGAGTTGAAAATCTTCCTATGTAACCGATACTCTGTTTGATTTATGCGTTTATGTTTTAAGAGGTCTGATGTTTAGTCTGATAGCCTCTCACATATATCTGGTTTCATGTTTAAAAGGTTTGGTTGAGTTAAAAACAGATGTTGCTCTCTGTTAGCCCCCACCTTTTGGAAGGAGGAGAAAAGGGAGTGTATGGGAGGGATTTGTGTTTTGGCGCGAATTTGAAAGACTGAGTTCATATAGACACAAGGAATCCAGTCTTCTGGCTCACTCTCTTGACACACATCTCCTGCTTCCAAGACACATCTCTCTCTCCAAGACAAACAGCTCTCCAAGCTACATACACCTATTCTAGCCAGGACACAAGAAGTTAATCGGCCATTTTTAATAGGCCATGACAAAGGAAAGCACATGTCTAAAGACTTTCAGATCTTTGAAACAAATGAACTATATATTTTGAACATTTTTTGCATATATGAAACAACACTAATTCTGAATATGAATGTACTATTTTTGTAAGTATTTTCCAAGTTTATGTGTGTACAATAAAACACACGGTTTTTGATTTAAGCTGACTCAAGCAGATATAATTCCAAAATTCGTCTCACGAGAAATCATCATTATTGAAGGCTTTTTATACAATATTAAGCCATTTATTTCATTGGCGGACGCCAGCCAGTTTCAATCGTCAGAAGTTTTTGTGCCACGTTCTTCCGTTGTTCAGAGGGGAAAGTGAGGAACAGAAAAAACTTTGCAAGTATTGAAAGAACCTAGAATCACTACTTTGATTCGTGAAGACCAGAGGATTTTGGAAATTCTGAAGTCTTGACAGACGGTTTAATTAGAGTCCAGCGGAAAACGGAAAAGTTTTATATTCGGTGAGTACCAAAATATGGAATTTATAAATGTTATTGCTGAAGAAAGTACTTTAGAATTTGAAGGTTTAGCCAGTTATATTTCAGACACTAAGTTATGGCAATCAATGTATAATCAATGCCTGCAGGCAAATAAAGAAATTGAGAAGAATAGATTTTCATTAGCTAAATCTAAGAGAAAATTAAACAATGTGATTAAATTAGTTACAGTTTTCAATGCAATGGTTTTTGATATGCCAGGAAAACAAAGGCAAAGTGTAACAGAAATTGCACAAACACAGGAGAATTTACATATTGAAAAATTAATGGTTGAAAAAGATGCATTAGAACATAAAATGAATGCATTATTGGAATCGTTTAAAGAAAAAGAAAGTTGTATTGCTTTTTTAACTCAGAAAGAAATTGAACAAGAGAATGTTATAAGTTTGCTTAAAACGCAATTATTGCAAGCTCAGTCTTCTGCACATGCTCAGTGTTTAGCTTATGAACACGTGACAAAGTCAGAGGCGAGGGATAATGATGCTGATTCTGGAGTTGACTCAGTGGAGTCATTTGAGGAAGTTAATATTTCCTCAGACAATGAAAGCGTGAAGTCTGTTGATTTGAATAATAGTAGTATTCAACAGAAATGTAAATTTTCATCGCCATATACTCAAAGAAAGGTATATGCAAAAAAAACAACTCTTAAATGTTTAGTTTGCAAAAGAGAGGGTCACATAGCTAGGTTTTGTGTGATGGCTAATAATAATGATATACAAAAGAGGTTGTATTATCCAAAAACGATGCCAAGACGCTATGAAGTGTATTCTGTGCGCTGGTGTAGTAATTTGAGGTATAGAGGCCATAATAATCAAACTAATTTCCCTTTTAAGACCCAAATACAAAGATTGCAAACTGCAAATAGTCCATTAAGACAGGAAAGGTATCACTATGTATCATATAACACTGTGAAAAACAATGTTAGCAGTCCTTAAATGAATTGTATGGATGGTAAGGATTTTCTGGTTATTGATTCTTTGCTATGGATAATAAGGTTATGATTTGAGGTTCAGAGATTTGGTTTTTATTTGATATATTTTTAGTATTTTCAAGGATAATCCTTTGGATTATTAATTTTTTATTAATTTTTCCCAGTTATGATTATTATGATTTTAATTTTTTATTTTTTGTTCAGATGGAACATTGAGAGGTTTAGTTCATCTGATAAGGGGGTAATTAACAGTTTTGTACTCAATTAGCAAAGGATGCAGATTTGTATGGAGAATTGGTGATTTTAACCTGAATATGGTCAAAATTATGTTGTGGAAAAAACAAATATAAGATTTTCCTTCGTTTTCAGAGAATTAAAAGGTGGATCAATCTTTTAAGTTCTCATCGGGTGATATAATATCTATATTTTGTTTATGAAAACTGGATTTAATATCATGACTTAGATGGATTTTCTATATTTTAATGTACCACAACACCTACAGGTGGAATTCACTAAATTTAACTATGACAGTTTAGATCACATTGGTAAGCAAAAATTGCTTGAAATTTTTAAAGAGAAATTCTATTGGGACAAAATGGAAGAGACAGTAGACAGAGTAATTAAATATTGTCTAATCTGTGTACAAAGATATTTTAATTACTGACAGGATATGGATTAATCATGTTTTTCTAGTTTGGGGTATACTAGCAAACCTCAGTAGTGACAGAGGATTCCATTTATAGGTAAAATCATGCAGGTAATGTGTAAAATCTTGGGAATAGGACAGAGATTTCATGTATCATATCATTCACAGATTGCAGGTACAGTTTTTTAATTTACAAAGTATTCTTCATTTGAATTAATGACAGGAAGAATTTAATTTTTCACAATGAACGTTTGGTTGGCAATATACAGCAAGGATTGTTAGTGTCCCTTTGAAGTGTATTTTACTGCAATGCTTGTGATTTGAGAAGGGATATTAGGATGTTATTTAAAGGTATTGAATGTCATTCAGAAAAAGATATTTCTTTTTGGTATTTTGTGCTCCTTTTGCATAACAGTGTTTTGGTTATGGATGATACAGGACAATTTGAACAGAATGGTGTTACATGCAGTTATTTGTATGAAAAATGGTCCTTCCACACATTTTTAAGTTTGAGTTAAAAGATCATAATTTCCTTATTTTACAATATTCCTTGTTTAGGAGATTATTAAAAGACAATTTGTATATATACTGATATGTAGTATTTGTGTTAGAAGTTTAAAGAAACTTGTAGATTGTATAAGTTAAATGGTTACTCACAGAGCACATAGCCCGACCCTTAGGAATTTGAGAGTGAAGTGACACCATCCTTTTTAAAAAGGAGTGGGGGACTACTCATTGAGAGTCTGCATCTGTGGGACTACAAGACAAAAAAGAGCCTTTCTGAATAAGAAAGGAGGGGGTTTGTTTTTTAGGAGTAGAATGCCTGTAACAGAGTTTTTTGGCAGACATGCACTCAAGCAGATGTTGCAACAGACATTCACTCCAGTATACACAAGACACATATACAGTATGAGAATTGCTGTTATATCCACACACACATATCTGATTCTTGTAACATTTTGTTATTTTATTATTAAAACCAAAATTATCTTTTATTCAAGATAAACGGTTTATCAAGATTGATAATTAAGAACGGAAAGATTTATTTAAATCAAAAATTAGATGCTGTTAGCACAAGTTTATACAGAAAGAAAAATGGTGATTAAAGAGTTGCCATGTGTAAGGTCACACCCAGAGATGGTGAGATACATGTCACAGGCAGAATTAAAGGTTCAGGAGAAGTGGACCGTGGCAAAGTAATTGGGAAGGTCCATTTGACATCTTGGATGTTCAAGGGACAATGGTATTAGTTCAAGGACTTCTCAATTTAGTGAAAAAGCATGGATAAATAAAAATGTGGGTATAACAAATGTAATATTCTGAGATAAATGATGCTGCTTTTATTTTTCCTAGGAATGAATTATATTTCATTAACCTGGAGGAATCATGGATTCCAAAAAAAAGAAGAAAGATGTCAGTTCAACAAAGAAAGTGTTAAAGAGAGAAGATTTATCATCATCACAGGATTCATCTTTTCCCTAGTAACAATTTTATCTGTGGTAAAATATATCACAAACTGTTCCAGCTATGCAGAGGTTAACAGGATTGAAGAATTATGCCGCGTACACACGAGCGGACTTTCCGGCATACTTGGTCCGGCGGACCAGAGTGTGCCGGACAATCCGCCCGTGTGTGGGCGGCGGCGGACTTTTCCGGCGGACTTCTTCCCAAAAGCCCGCCGGACCTAGATTTCAAACATGTTTGAAATCTTTCCGTCGGACTCAGTTTCGGGCGGAAAGTCCGCTCGTGTGTGTGCTGGTCCGACGGAAAGCCCGCTCGTGTGTAGGCTGGTCCGACAGACCAAATACGACACGAGGGGATGGTATTGCATCTCGCGCTCGCTGCAATAGGAAAAACAAATCTTCCTATTGCGGCGAGCGCGGGGCATACCAGGCCCTTAGGTCTGGTATGGATTATAAAGGGGAACCCCGCTACGCCGAAAAAACGGCGTGGGGTCCCCCTAAAATCCATACCAGACCCCGATCCGAGCACGCAGCCTGGCCGGTCAGGAAAGGGGGTGGGGACGAGCGAGCGCCCCCCCCCCTCCTGAACCGTACCAGGCCGCATGCCCTCAACATGGGGGGTGGGTGCTTTGGGGGAGGGGGGCGCCCTGCGCCCCCCCCCCCCAAAGCACCTTGTCCCCATGTTGATGAGGACAAGGGCCTCTTCCCGACAACCCTGGCCGTTGGTTGTCGGGGTCTGCGGGCGGGGGCTTATCGGAATCTGGGAGCCCCCTTTAATAAGGGGGCCCCCAGATCCCGGCCCCCCACCCTATGTAAATGAGTATGGGGTACATGGTACCCCTACCCATTTACCTAGGAAAAAAGTGTAAGTAATAAAACACACTACACAGGTTTTTAAAATATTTTATTAAACAGCTCCGGGGGGGATCTTCCTCCGGCTTCGGGGGTCTTCTTCCGGCTTCGGGGGTCCCTCCGCTTCATCTTCTCCCGGCGTCCGGTTGGTTCTTCTCCGCTCTCCGGCCTCTTCTCCCGGTGTCGCAGGTCTTCGGCCGGCCCCTCCGCTCTCTTCATGTAGCTCTATTGCGAGCGGAGGTCCGGACTTCTTGGCTTCTTGGCTTCTTGGCTTCTCTTCTCTTCCCCCAGATGTTGACACGACGCTCTCTCCGGCTGGACTGGTTTCTGAGGGCTGCGTTGTGACTTATATAGGCGGAGACCCCGCCCCCATATGATGTCACAGTCCCTGGGCATGCTGGGACTGTGACGTTTTAGGGGGCGTGGTCGGGGGGCGTGGTCGACCACGCCCCTAAAACGTCACAGTCCCAGCATGCCCAGGGACTGTGACATCATATGGGGGCGGGGTCTCCGCCTATATAAGTCACAACGCAGCCCTCAGAAACCAGTCCAGCCGGAGAGAGCGTCGTGTCAACATCTGGGGGAAGAGAAGAGAAGCCAAGAAGCCAAGAAGCCAAGAAGTCCGGACCTCCGCTCGCAATAGAGCTACATGAAGAGAGCGGAGGGGCCGGCCGAAGACCTGCGACACCGGGAGAAGAGGCCGGAGAGCGGAGAAGAACCAACCGGACGCCGGGAGAAGATGAAGCGGAGGGACCCCCGAAGCCGGAAGAAGACCCCCGAAGCCGGAGGAAGATCCCCCCCCGAGCTGTTTAATAAAATATTTTAAAAACCTGTGTAGTGTGTTTTATTACTTACACTTGTTTCCTAGGTAAATGGGTAGGGGTACCATGTACCCCATACTCATTTACATAGGGTGGGGGGCCGGGATCTGGGGGCCCCCTTATTAAAGGGGGCTCCCAGATTCCGATAAGCCCCCGCCCGCAGACCCCGACAACCAACGGCCAGGGTTGTCGGGAAGAGGCCCTTGTCCTCATCAACATGGGGACAAGGTGCTTTGGGGGGGGGGGCGCAGGGCGCCCCCCTCCCCCAAAGCACCCACCCCCCATGTTGAGGGCATGCGGCCTGGTACGGTTCAGGAGGGGGGGGGGCGCTCGCTCGTCCCCACCCCCTTTCCTGACCGGCCAGGCTGCGTGCTCGGATCGGGGTCTGGTATGGATTTTAGGGGGACCCCACGCCGTTTTTTCGGCGTAGCGGGGTTCCCCTTTATAATCCATACCAGACCTAAGGGCCTGGTATGCCCCGCGACGGGGCTCGCAAGGTGTCAATCTAGCCGATAAAAGCGGCAAGATTGACATCCTTTTCTAGTCCCGTCGCACCTGAGTCACGTTCAAAATGAACGGACTTGTCCGTGTGTGGGCAAGTCCGTTCATTCTGAAAGTCCGCCGGAACTCCGGCGAAAGTCCGTCGGAAAGACGGGCGGACTTAGCCCGCCGGAAAATCCCGGCGTGTGTGGGCAAGTCCGTTCGTTTTAAAGTCCGGCGCACCTGGCGGACAAAGTCCGTCGGAAAGTGTGCCGGACCAAGTAGGATAGAAAGTCCGCTCGTGTGTACGCGGCATTACACAACAAAGTCATTACATTATTCAGAGACAAAAGAGATCTAGATACTGATACCAACATAGATGATAAAAGTGATAAAGACATTGATATTAATACAGAGGACAAGAGTGATAAAGATATTGATCTTAAATACAAATGACAGAATATAATTCTAGATATGTTGATAACAATACAGCTGAAGAATTGTATGGATATGTATTTGTAGGACAGTATATGATTGCTGTATGGAATTATATTTCATTCGTAGAAATAATGTTGAGGTAAACGTTAAAATAGAATCCAAAACAAATTTTGTTAAAATGCTGGGATCTTATAGGTTAAACAACAGAACCCGGAACTTTTGAATGTAATATTTTGGGAAGGAGTTTTTGGTCAGTATTTGTAAAAGGTAACAATCTTTGAACATTTTTGAAGATAATGATAGTTTGCATTCGATATGTAAAACAAAAATATATGTACCTCAAGATTCATTGGTAACTTGGATAAGGAACAATGAATTTTTGGGAAGTTTTCTTCACAGTTCTACTATGATAATTCATAAAGGAATTTATGGTAGTGTGAATTGGATCAATAATACATTTGTTTATCAACAAATGAGAGTATCTTTGAATGATACTGGTATATATGAATGTTACATATCAATAGTAAATTATCCAATGAAATGTGCGAAGGGAAGTGTTGTTGTAAGGTCTCCTAGGAAAACTCCATGTGTTGGTAAGAAAAGTGTCTCAGCAAATCCATTTCAGATTAACCATTTCCAATCCAGAACTCTTTTGAGAGAGGGAAAGTTTGTCATTATATTGTGGAACTTTAATGTTTCAGAATGGAAAATTTCTACAAGGTTTCCACAATGTCAAGGACACTTGGTTAATATGGAATTGGGTATTGAAAGATGGTTTGGAATTAATGATATAAATCATAACAGAAATAAGCGTGGTATTGTTGAAGGTATTTTAGGAGGGATTGGCACAATTGGGAGTATTACTAATAGTATGGACATTAATACTTTAAAGTCTGATCTTGAGACAGCTGGTTTAGTGGGGAGTAACGGGATTAAAATACAGAGGAATTTAAATGAAATTTTAGAAAATATGGTTATTAAAACAGCTAATATAATGGATCCATCTATTTTACATCTTCAAAATATTACTCTTGATTTAATGTTAAGTGAACAACATTCTCATATTGCCAGAGCATGTTTAGAGATCCAGACTGAATATTCCACTAATTTTAAAATAATTGCACAAGCATTTCAGAGTGGAATAACCCCTCTTGGCATTTTACAGAATTTACCCAGAGAATATGTATATGCTATAAATCATACAGATTTATGGGTAAATAAATGGATTGGATGTAAACAGGATGTTTGTTATAGTTCTTCTATGATTCCAATAGCAGGACAAGAACAAATTTTGGTTCCAATCACTGTCTTGGGATTACCCGTCAGCAATACACAATTATTGTATTATAAATTACAGTATACAGATTTTGCATTTAACAATGAAAATTCTGAATTAGAACAATTAGATTTGTCATCATGTTTACAATTTCAGTCTAAAGTTATTTGTTTACCTAATCAAGATAAAAGTATTTTTCATTCTTGTTATCATAATCATACATTGTGTTCAGCAAGAATAGAAAAAGTTGAAACAATTTCTGAATTAGTTACTCGTGTAGATAAAAAGAAGATTTGTTTTCAGATCATGTCAGATACAGAAAGGGTTAAAACTTTTTTCTCTTCTTGTACAAATACAGAAAACCTAAATCAAGGCTTGTATTGTACAGAAGGAGACATTGTAGCAATAAGTATTAATGGGTTTAGGACAAATTTAACAAATATGCTTATGAAAAATATAAGTGCTCTTCCCACACAATATAATATATCTCAGATAGATGAATTTCCTTGGGAAGAATGGGCAAATGTAATTCATAAGGATAAAGGTTTATTGATAGCTTTGGCTAAGGAACTTCAGAATGCAGAAATATTATTTAAACATGAACAAGGTAATTTGCAAGAGATATCTCATCAATGGTCAGAATTTTCAGGAAGTAATTGGTGGAAAAAATTCAGTAATAGTGTATCAATTTGGGGAAAAAACTTCAAGAACCTCAGCAGCAGGAAATATTTTATCACATCCTATAGTTATTCTTTTTATTATTATTATTATGTTATTCATTATATTCCAGTTATGTTTGATGTTTAGAATGAAAAAATTATATTATTGAATTAGAAATGAAATCAAGAAAGGAGATGATTTATTGCAAAATAAGCTTAAGAGAAAGATGGGTTTTGGTATTGCAAACTCGGTTGGTGATGGAAATACATTTGGAGTTATTGGATCAAAGTCGGAATGAATGGGACATGGATGCTATGAATGAATTTAAACCTTGAAAATATGATTGTTATTCATATTTCAGAGGGGAATGTTATATTCTTAATATCTAAATTTGAATTGGCTTTATTAAAAAGAATATGCATTTTCCATATTTGTATGAATGATAGGACTTTGAACTAGTGATATCCAGATGGCCATTCATTGACTGAAAATGCAGGTCAAGACCCTGTCAGAATTTGATGGATTTTGTAAATAATATATGTATGAGTTGAAAATCTTCCTATGTAACCGATACTCTGTTTGATTTATGCGTTTTTGTTTTAAGAGGTCTGATGTTTAGTCTGATAGCCTCTCACATATATCTGGTTTCATGTTTAAAAGGTTTGGTTGAGTTAAAAACAGATGTTGCTCTCTGTTAGCCCCCACCTTTTGGAAGGAGGAGAAAAGGGAGTGTATGGGAGGGATTTGTGTTTGGGCGCGAATTTGAAAGACTGAGTTCATATAGACACAAGGAATCCAGTCTTCTGGCTCACTCTCTTGACACACATCTCCTGCTTCCAAGACACATCTCTCTCTCTCCAAGACAAACAGCTCTCCAAGCTACATACACCTATTCAAGCCAGGACACAAGAAGTTAATCGGCCATTTTTAATAGGCCATGACAAAGGAAAGCACATGTCTAAAGACTTTCAGATCTTTGAAACAAATGAACTATATATTTTGAACATTTTTTGCATATATGAAACAACACTAATTCTGAATATGAATGTACTATTTTTGTAAGTATTTTCCAAGTTTATGTGTGTACAATAAAACACACGGTTTTTGATTTAAGCTGAATCAAGCAGATATAATTCCAAAATTCGTCTCACGAGAAATCATCATTATTGAAGGCTTTTTATACAATATTAAGCCATTTATTTCAAAGTACATAACAATTTATTTAACGGCAGAGAAGTCCATTAGGCACTGTTAATTAGCCTATTGAGGCCAGGGTCTGATACCCTCGCATCACCAGATTGTTTCTTATTACCACCATCTCGATAGTGGTTACTGATACTCTAGCCGTGAGAACCCCACGTTTCCACAAAGTGACCAGAAGAGCAGCTTTCAGTTGTCCTTCACGCACTAAAACTTGACTCACCCGGACAGCATTCCTGCCAGGGCGAGTCGTATTTCACACATCCTCTCCCTTTCATCTCTCTGCTTGTTATTTCTCTCACTTTTCTACCTTTTTTTTTTTTTTTTCTTTCTTTCTTTTCTTTTTTCTATTTGTCCTGGTTACTATTTGAAGTGATATATTTACAATAGTTTATAACGCTAACTGGTTTCCATTTGTGTCTAGCTTTGGTTGCTGATACGGTTCTCCATCTCTCTCTGCACCTGCACAATGGCTTATTCGGCGCTTGGCCGTACCCCCATGGTGATATCCCACAATGTCAAAGGCCTGAATATCCCTGAAAAAAGATCTACTCTCCTCAGAGAACTAAAAAAAGGTAAACCCAATATAGTATTTTTACAGGAGACTCATTTTAAGACAAACCAAGCCCCTAGGCTCACTGATTCGTATTTCACTGAGGCACATCACGCCACTAACGATGCCTCAAAATCAAGGGGGGGTTTCCATCTTGATAAGTAGGGAGGCATCCTTTGAGATAACAGACAAACTGGTAGACCTGGAGGGAAGATACATTTTACTGAAAGGAACATGGTTTGGAGTACCTACCACTCTGGCAAACATATACTTTCCCAATACATCTCACTTACCCTTTTGTAGAAAACTAGTGAAGGTGCTGGAAGGTTTCAGCTCAGGTCGCCTAATCCTAGGAGGGGACTCTAATATTCCCCTTAACCCATTAATGGATACATCATCAGGGAAATCTTTCATCACCTTTAAAATTCTAAAAGAAATTAAAACCCTCATCCACTCTCTCAATTTAGTAGACACTTGGCGTTTTTTACATCCAGAAGACAAAGACTTCTCCTTCTACTCGATCCCCCACAACCGTCACTCCAGGATTGACTACCTCTTCGTCTCACAAAGAGACCTCCACACAGTCAATGAGGCCAACATAGGGATCCAAACATTCTCAGATCACGCTCCTACTTTGTTATGCTTAAACCTAGAAATCACACGTGCCACCTCCAATATGTGGAGATTAAACTCCTCCCTCATTACAGACCCGGTCCTACAACCAAAACTGAACACAGCCTTGAAAAAATTTTTTGAGCTCAATAAAACACCTGGCATTGACCCATTAACACTGTGGGAGGCCCACAAATGCTCCATAAGGGGGGCCTCGATCAAAATGGGATCTCAAAAAAAGAAGGAAAGAGACAAGGAAATAATGAGGCTCTCACAAAAAATACGGCAACTTGAAACTTTACACAAGCAGTCCCTCTCCGCACAATCCGCATCAACGCTCCTTGAGACTAGACAGACACTTAAACAACTTCTAGATTCTAAATCCAAAAGACTTCTTTTCCTTAAGAAAAAGATTTATTATGAACAAGGTGATAAGTCAGGACATCTACTTGCTAGGGCCCTGAAAAATATCACTACCAAAAACAATATCTCAGGCATTCTAGGTACAGGAGGTAACACTGATAGGACCACTGACAAAATAGCGAAACACTTCCAAGAGTACTACACAAATCTTTATAATCTCCCCCCACAACACAGGCCACACAATCTCCAAGGAGATAGGAATTAGGTGATACAAGATTTCTTGAAGGAATCTGGTCTCCCATCTTTGGGAACAGAAGAGGCCATAAACCTTGAAAGTCCCATAGACCTGTCAGAAATCAAACTAGCAATAAAGGAACTTAAAACAGGCAAAAGCCCTGGCCCGGACGGGTTTACAGCAATATATTACAAGACATTTATTGACATACTAGCTGCACACCTCCAAGACGCACTAAATTCAATGTCGACATCCAAAACTATCCCACCGGAATTCCTATCCGCGTACATCACAGTCATACCTAAACCAGACAAAGACCCATTACACTGTACCAGCTACAGACCCATTTCACTACTAAATTTAGATGTAAAGATATTGGCGAAAATCATATCTACAAGACTGAAACCTTTATTATGCGACTTGATAGGACCAGACCAAGCAGGGTTCATGCCCGGAAGAGAAGCCAGGGATAATGTTACAAAAGCTTTGGATCTGATATACGCAGCACACGAGCGAAATATCGAGGGCCTTCTCCTGTCCACAGATGCGGAGAAGGCCTTCGATCGAGTAGCGTGGGACTACATGTTTGAGACATGCAGACACATAGGCCTGGGATCAGGTATGATGTCCTGGATTTCCTCCCTTTATCAGAATCCTTCAGCCAGACTCAAAATAAATGGTACCCTGTCAGATAATGTATATATAGGAAATGGAACCAGACAGAGATGTCCACTTTCACCTCTGCTATTTATCATCTCACTTGAACCATTTATTAGACGAATAACCTCCAATACCACTATACAAGGTTTCAGAGTAGCGGAGAGAGAATTCAAGGTAGCAGCCTATGCTGATGACCTCCTATTTTTCCTGACTGACCCACATCTATCCTTCCCATCCCTCTTGAAGGAGTTTGAAACTTTTGGCTACATATCTAATCTTAAAATAAATTATTCCAAATCAGAAGCCATAAATATCTCGCTGCCAGAACCCAAATTGAAGATAATTAAAGACAATAGCTCCTTCAAATGGGTATCACAAGCCATCAAATATATAGGAATATGGTTGACTCCCAAATTAGACTCCATTTTCTTACGCAATTTTCTACCCTTCTCAAAATCATTAAGGGAGATTTACTAAATTGGCACAATAAATTCTTTTCCTGGTTCGGTAGGGCTGCCATATGCAAAATGACGATCCTACCCAGAGTACTTTATTTGTTAAGCTCTTTACCTATCAAAATACCACAAAGCTTCTTTAAGTCTCTCCAATCCACTCTAATGGGTTTCATATGGGCACACAAACCACCACGCATTAAAGTATCGCTTCTAACCAGACCTAAGGCTCAAGGTGGAATGGGTATACCAGATTTCAAAACTTATTACGCCTCACACATAGCAAGAATCTTAGATTGGCACTGTCACGCAAACATGAAAGACTGGATATCTCTGGAAAATGACCTAAGCCCAATTCCCTTACAGTTTTCACCTTGGATACCCAAACAAAACTACCCACCAAAATTGAAAAACCATCCTCTAATAGGGACCACCCTTGAAATCTTCCACCGAATAACTAAACAACTCAAATTCACATCCTCACCCAGCCCCCTTACACCACTCCAAAACAATTCGGAATTCTCACCAGGGATGGGGAATCAATTACTACGATCTTCTGATAAAAAACTCCCACTCTTAGTATACCACTGTGTCACCAACAAAAAAATAAAAGACCTGACCAAAATTAGGATCGAAAATAACATACCTTCTCTTCCTATGTGGACATATTTTCAAATACGTAATTACATAATTAACACCACTCACAAAAAACACTTCACTAAGGATCTCACGGAGGTGGAATCAATGTGCCTTAGTGGAGAACAAGTGCTAAAAACCACCTCAACTGCCTATGTGTGGCTGCAGACCTCTAGGGAGCCAGCGGATGACAGGTGCAGAGAGAGATGGTCGAAAAGCCTAAAGATTGCAATCACGGACTCACAGTGGAAAAAAGCGTGTATCTTGGCTCACAAATGTTCGCTTAGCACAAAGATGCAAGAAACAGCGTACAAAATTCTTACTCACTGGTACACCACTCCAGAAAAGATCCACAAATGGTTCCCCCAGTCATCTGATAGGTGCTGGAGATGTAACAAGGAGAAAGGTACACTATTGCATATTTGGTGGCAGTGTGAACAAATAGTACCATTCTGGAGTAAGGTTGTGGAGTTGATATATAGAATCATGGAGACCAAACTCACTCTTGACGCAGCCTGCTGTTTGGTCATGTCTCAAACTTCAGCCTCAAGAAACATAAAAAATCCCTCTCCAGACACTTGCTAAACGCTGCCAAATCCCTAATCCCGCTGTACTGGAAATCGACAACCATTCCTACAATAAAAGAATGGCTACACAAAATTTCTTTTATTTGCGATATGGAAGACACAAAAGCACAAGCTGAAGAAAAAGTGGCCCAGTACCACGATACCTGGTCTCCCTGGTTCTCATATAGATACTCCGTGGACTTTGAAAGTATGAATAAGTGATATGCATAGATAAAAGCCTCATCTAAAGGCAGTTCATGACAGTAGTTGTATTGAGATACAGTTTAAACAGGAGACTCATGGTTATATTAAAATGGAGATAACACCTTACTGTTTCTCGTCAACCTCACCTTACTAGTGACTCTCAGGACTTCCAATTCCCCTTCCACACTTGATTTTCTTTCCTTGACTCTATCTGAATTTTTCTCTCATCTGTTTCTCTCACAAATATAGTTCTCAGACTGAATTTAAGGTAACCTTAGTCACCGAATTTTAAGATTATCCTAATGTTATTATTTTTGTAACATGCTAGATTAACTGGCTATGTTTCATCGAAACTTTGAAAATTAACCCTTATCTGTTACCTATTCTTGTATGATTTAATTGTGAATTTAATTGAAACTTCACCATAATTCAGTTTGTAAATTTTATTTTCATTAATAAATACCTCTTAAATGAAAAAAAAATAAAAATAAAAAACCCAGTGGTGATCATAAAGCTCTATTTGTTTGAAAAAAAACTAAAAAAACATTTGTTTGCGTACAGCATTGCATGACCGTGTGTCCTATTCACACCTAAATATATGCCAGGTTCCCTAAAGGTGTAGTGACCACCTATACTCCTCAAATAAAAATGATATATATATATATATATATATATACACACATATACATATACATATACACACACACACACACACACACAATCTTACAAAAGTGAGTACACCCCTCACGTTTTTGTAAATATTTTATTATATCTTTTAATTTGACAACACTTTGACACTTTGTTACAATGTAAAGTTGTGAGTGTACAGCTTGTATAACAGTGTAAATTTGCTGTCCTCTTACCCATCACCCCCTTTCCTGACCTATCAGCTGCATATTCGGAAAAGGGTCTGGTATGGATTTTGGGGGGACCAGACAAAGGGTCTGGCATGGTTTTGAGGGGGGATCCCACGCCTTTTTAATTTTTTTATATTTTGCATTGCTAACATTGCACACACTTGACCTCGGTGCACATGTCGCATTTGGCACAAGCTGAATTAGTTAAGACGGTGATCCGACTTGGATGCGACTTCCATTCAATTCTATGGGCTGAAATTGCACCCAAGTCAAACCAAACTAGTGCAGGAATCATTTCCAAAGTCAGACCGACACAAGTCGGACCAGTTAAGATGGATATCATAAGGAATCATTGTTTTTTACATTGAATGTGACATGCGCTCTCAAAGTTGGAGCGCATGTTGCACCAGTGTGAACTGGGCCTAAATAAGGAAATTTAATTTTTTTTGCATGGGGCCCTCTGAAAAATACAATCTGGTATCCTATCTAGGATAAGAGGCTGGTATTGATTTTGCATGTCTTTTTTTATTTTGTTCTTTTTTCCTGGGTAGCCAGGAAAATAAGACACAGCAAGCATGTGCCCACTGTCTAAAACATAACAAGCCAAATGCCCTAAAGAAAAAAAAAAAAAACACAATAAAAAAAAAAAGAAGAAGGGTTGGGTCCTCTCAAAATGCATACCAGACCCTTATACTGAATAAGGGTTTGGTGTGTATTTTAAAGGAAATGCTAGGAAAACAAACCCAAAAAAAAAAAAAAAAAAAACACATGGAGGTCCCTCAAAATCCAAACCAGGCCTTTCTCCAGGCATGCAACCTTGCTGGCCAGGAAAGGGAGGAAAAGTGAGTGTGCACTTCCCCTGTGAACCATACCAGGGCACATACCCTCAACATTGGGAGGGTACCTTGCCATAGAAGCCCTCTGTTAATGAGGACAAGGGACTCATCCTCCCCACATCCCTGGTCTGGTGGATGTGTAGATATGCAAGGGGGACTAATCTGAATCTGGAAGCCCCCTTTAAAATAAGGGGACTCCCTGATATTTAGCCCTCCCTCCTGCGTGAATAAATATGGGGTACATAGTATGCTTTGCTGGTAATCTACTAAAAATTGTAAAAAGGAAAGAACAACACCTATACGGTATAAAATGTCTTTTTTAACCCTCTTAAAAAAACATGTACTATGTACTACAATGTAATCCAACGTCAATAATGTTGTTCAATGATCCTGATCCATTGTTAATCATGATGAGCGACACCCCAATGAACATCCGAAACAGACACCATAACCTATGCTAAAATGACCCTCTCCTACCGCTACTTATATGAACATGAAGTGTTTCTGTACTGCTGAATATTCTGTTTGTTCTGTGAACAATACTTAAAGAATATAAAAAAACAGCATATTACCTTTAAATCAAGAACGCTGCATACTGTTTTCAAGCATGGTACAACACAACTGACGGGATGCATGAGAAAATGGAATTTTATTGAAAGCCACCTGCATATACACATGAATAGAACAGTAAGACGTCTATTGAATATGTAGCATCATTAAGAAATGATAATTTCTACAGCACTAAAGTGTGAAAAGTTCTCCTCCACTCATCAGTATGGCACTGCTGCTATGATGGTAATAGTTGAATACATTGTGATAAGCTTGGATATTTTTGTTGTCTCTATTTAATTTGTTCAGTGAAAACGGCTAAGTAGAAACTACTGAAAACAGGACTGGGGCACACCCATATATCAGGAGATATTTTTAGACCAAAAATAAGGCTGTTATATTCTGACCCTTGTCTTCTATAAGCTATATCTGTTTTGTCTGTCTAAGAAAAGGAAGAGTTTTATTTGTGCCACACATGCTTAGCTATAATTCCCTTAACCACTTAATACCCGGGCCATAGCCGAATGATGGCTACAGCATGGCTCGATAACTCTGGGAGGGCGTACTATGACGTCCTCCCAAAATCACATGACCCCGTGGGGCACACCCATGGGGCTGTCTGTGCCCGCCGAGTGCACGGACTCGGTGGGTCATGGATCGCAGTAAAGGGCCAATGACAGTGGCCTTTTACCACGTGATCACTCTGTCCAATGACGGAGCGAACAATGTAAACAGAAGTGTGTGTGTGAAAATCTTGCGCTGATTATAAGTGTAGACTGCTGCACTTTTATCACTCCTTGGATACAAGGAGATAATGGAAAAAATGTGAAAATGTAAAAGGTTGCACTGTCTCATAAACAAAGCAAAAACTCTTATAAAAAAATATAGCAAACACAGTGTATCAACTAGTGATAAATAAAGAGCTCAATAAACAAGTGTCCATGTGTATCAAAAGTTATTCCATTAGTATTCCACCAATCTGGATGCTCATCATGTCACAGCTCCTGTCTCCTTCCAACATGTTTCCCCTTGACAGGCTATGTCTGAGAATGGAGGTCAGGAGACACACAGAGGATGTAGCCAGGCATCTGACATTTTATTACCTCATGCGTTAGATGATCTCCTATAATTTAGAGATCATCGGAAGTTGGTAAGAGGCCAATTTAATTTTCATTTGGATTGTTATACTTTATTATCACTGGGAACGGTGGATAGCACATCCAGCTGGTGGAATACTAATATAATAGTTTTTGATACACATGGACATTTGTTTATTGAACTCTTTATTTATCACTAGTTGATACACTGTTTGCTATATTTATTTGATAAGAGTTTTTTCTTTGTTTCATGAGACAGCGCAATCTTTTACATTTTCACATTTTCATAAATGTAAACAAACCAGCGTCATGTCCGGTTCTCTCCGCTGCCCACACCAATCGTGTGAGCAGCGAAGGGAGAAGCTACAGCGTGAGGCTGCGTGAGTTTTGTTTTACAAATTGCAAGTCCCCAGCAGTGCCCATCTGTGCTCCAGAAGTGTCCCATCTGTGCCCCAGAAGTGCCATATACATCAGTACCCAACAGTGCCACATCTGTGCCCAGCAGTGCCACATTAGTACCCAGCAGTGCCACATCTGTGCCCCATCAGTGCTCTACAATGCCCCATCAGTGCACATATGTGTCCCATTAGGGCCACATCAGTGCCCAGCAATGCCCCATCAGTGCATATCCGTGTCCCATTAGTGCCACGTCAGTGCCCAGCAATGTCCTTTCTGTGCCCCATCAGTGCCACTTCAGTGCCCAGTAATGCCCCATCAGTGTCCCATCGGTGCCACGTCAGTGCCCTAGCAATGCTCCATCCAGGGCTGCTGATAGGGGGGGACCACTAGTCCTCTTGTAGGGGGCCCGGGTACACAGGAGGGCCTGAAAAAGGGAGGATTAATAAGAGATGACAATTACAGAGCTGTGTCACTTCCTCCAGCAGCTGAAAGCTGGTCTCTCCCCCTCTCTCTGCTGCCAGCTTTTAGCTGCTGGAGAAAGACACAGTTCTGTAACTGTCATCCCTTACTAATGCCCCTCACTGAGTGCCCCCCTTGCAGCTCTGGCTCAAATGTTAACGTTGCTTGGTGAGTTTGTTACCTCTGTAACTTTGTTTCTCTCCCTGCAGTTCTTCCTGTACTCCTCGCCCCATCTCATCTTTCCTGTATCTCTGAGCTCCAACTGCCCAGGTTGAATATATTTTTTATATCTCTCCCCTGTTGCTCTGTCTTCCTAACACAGTCACTGCTGTTCAGCTGCATTCCCACAAGGTGAAGAATTTACTGCTACACCGGTTCCATAGCTGTTGTTTATCTTGTCCCAGTGCAGTTTAGTGGGCTTTATGTAGCTGGTCTTCCCGCTCCTCTCCCCCAGACTGCTTCCTGACCTAAGCAACTTTGCTTCTTCTCCCCTACACTGTCAGATCCCACTGCAAATTAATGTATCAACTCCTTCTATTTAATCATTCACTAACTGATCTGGCAGTACTCAACTCCATTTTTTATCTTCTATCTACAGGTAAGTCTATATTAGGGCTTATCTGTAGGTACAGTGAATATCTCCTAAACGTAGCAGCCCATGATAGCACCGATTGTGCACTGTGCTCTCGATGGATGGCATACATTCCATTGAGAGAGTTGTGCTGTGACCATGACTCCTGCGCACATGCGTGGGAGTTACATTATTGCGGTTTGGCCAAACAACTGGAGCCCAAGAACCCAGAAAGAAGACCAGACGAAGATAGAATCCCTCTCAGTAGTGACAGCACGCCACTGGAGAGATCCATTTTTAGGTAAATCTGTCATAATGATATTTCACCAAAGCTCGTCCTCCCCTTCCCAACAGGGTTGTTAAAAAAATTTGTTAGAAAAATATAATTAAGGGCTCCTTTACACAGGTACTCTGGCTGTGTGAAGGAGGGATTTGGGTTGAACCACCTGTTGTTCTATGGAGATGCAGCGCCTGTATGAACACAGCCACAGGCCCCAATTTGACAGGTGTGCAGGTGAGTGGCCCCTGAATGCCCACTGTCTGTGTTCAGAGCCGTACACCTGCATCCCCCCACCTGTCAATTTAGGACCTGCAACTGTGTTCGTACAGCTCCAGGTGGCTCAAGTCACATAAGTGAACCATTGATTCACATGGTTCAGAGCCGTTTTCACAGCACCCATGACCCCATGTGAATGAGCCCCAATACCTTATCCACAAAGAGCTTTGATTATTAACTCAATTTTATCTTTTAGATTTAGCAGGAATTCTGTGAGTTATGTTGTATTTGTGTCTGCTAATAATGATTTTATTGTATTTTTAGCTATATATAGCTTTAATATTTAATTGGGGGGCCCTATCAGGTAGTCTGTACAGAGCCCCATAATTTCTATCAGCAGCCCTGGCTCCATCAGTGCACATCTGTGCTTTACAGTGCCCTACAGTGCCACATCTGTGCTACATCAGTGCCACATCTGTGCTTTACAGTGACACTAAAGTGCCCAATAGTGCCCATCAGTAAGTGCTTATCAGTGCCACCCTATCAGTGGATCCTCATCAGCGCCCGTCAGTGCCGTAAGAAATGCGTAGAAAAATGCATTTTCATTTTCTGTCCACATTTTCTAAAAACATGTGGAAAAAAATGACATTCAAAAGATGTTCAAGAGACTCATTATGCCTTATTTCCAAAATGGGGTCATTTTGTGAGCATTTCCCTTGTCCTGGTGCTCCAGGGCCTTCAAAAGTGTGATAGGTTGTCAGGAAATGAACATTAAAGTGTAAATTCAGAAGGTTTTTTTTATCTTAATGCATTCTATGCATTAAGATTAAAAGCCTTCTGTATTAAGTGGACCCCCAATACTTACCTTAGCCGCGTCTCTATCCAGTGATGTCCAGGAGTGTTGGCAGGTAAGTATAACATGTTTGTTACTTTTATAGAAAAAAAAAAAAAACAACAAGACTTTACAATCACTTTAATTTTTTTATTAGATCTTATACACTATTATTCTCTTTGTAAATTACGAATATGATCATTTAATACTAAAATAATGCTGTACAGTAAGTATGCATTCATATTGTGTATGATCTTTTAATATCGTAAAGAAAATCTTTGTTGAGAAAAATGCAAAGGTCACTTCTTAAGAAAAAAATGAAAAAAAGACAAGTCTTAGGACTTGCAAGGTTGAAATTGACTTACTATGAAGAGCACCAAAGTGCAGAACCTTTTCAGCATATCCACAGGCCTCCCTGGGGTGTGGGGCTCAGTACAGCTGCCATTTCTCAATGATTGTATTACATAAAAAAAAATTTAAAAAAAATCATAATTTATCATGGCTGCTAGAATAGATGACATTGGGTTGATTTGGTAAGGGAGTAGAGAATGTTCACTTAGCTTAGTTAGGGTAAAGCTATCTATTTCAGTCAGCCAGTCATGGGCAGATAAATACTTTTTTTTTTTTTTTTAATTTTCTTTGCGTTTAATTACTCTGAACATGATTGGGTATCCAAAGTATTTCATCACTGTATTTCCTAAGCAGCCATTCGTCTTTCGAAGTGAACATTTTTGGCTCCTTTAGTAATTCAGCCCCAGTAAATCAAACAGATACATGGATCAGATGGCTCCCTGTTCTCAATCACTGTCTGGAAATAGATTCCAGATGAAGACAGGCTGAATGTAAACAAAGCAATGTTTACCTTGACCCAGACCTGTGCTGGCAGCCTCAAAAGCACCAGCGAAGAAATATTTGTTTTCAAAGTACACTTATCCCTTGACTAATAGAAAACTTTACATAGATGCTTACAACTGAATTTTACAAGTGTAATTATCAACATGTGTCTGTGTCATTAAGCATTTGTATAATTATCTGTGATCCTATCAGCTTTGGATCGCTGATTTCACAAGGCATTCAAACACCTTTGGAAGTCCAATATGACACACCATATAATTTTTATCAACAATGTGACTCACAAATATGTGCATTAAGCTTTCATTCTTCAGATAATTAGTTTTATTTCTCAAGTTCTTTAAAATCAGTATAATCGTATGCCAAGTGTGCCATATATACCTGACAAAGTTCAGCTCTTAGCATAATTTATGCCATGTTTCTGAATGTTTTACTGGTTACACATAAACATTTTTATAGATGTCATTTTCTGTTTATTTTGAAATATCACAGCTGAATCTCTTAAAATGGTTTATTAATTCCACTGTTTGTCAAACAAGGAAAATTGGAATCTGTTTTCCAATCTGGCAGTGTAGTATTGATGCAAGGATACTAACAGCATCTGCATTTCAAAATATAATTATCATTAATGTATTAAATATATTAAATAGCATAAGAAGATCAATTTATATTTAACTGACTAGGTTGCAGCCAAAACTCAGGTACATGTCTAAAAACACAATGGGGGTTATTTACGAAAGGCAAATCCACTTTGCACTACAAGTGCAAGCTACAAGTGCAAAGTGCACTTGAAATTGCACTGAAAGTTCACTTGGAAGGGCAGTCGCTGTAGATCCGAGGGGGACATGCAAGGAAAATAAAAAACAGCATTTTAGCTTGCACATGATTGGATGATAAAATCAGCAGAGCTTCCCCTCAGATTTACAGTGACTCCACTTCCAAGTGCAATTTCAGTGCAATTTCAAGTGCACTTTGCACTTGTGGTGCAAAGTGGATTTGCCTTTCGTAAATAACCCCCAATGCTGCATGGCAAGGGTCATCCCTAAAACATAAAGGACCTGATACACATAAGCATGAAGTGCTATAACGTTAGGACAGACTTTATGATGTGTAAAGTGAGCTGAAGTACACATATGTAAACTTCAAGCATCCACCCATTCTCAGGGAAAAAAACATGACAGGATTGTGATGATAAAGTGGACTGGGCACTTTACAGGGCTGTGAGAAAGGTCACGGCCTTCATGTTCAGAATTCAGACATGAAAGTTTGTAATAGGAGACAGAGCAACAGTAACCCCCACTTTCCAAACATGGCTATACTAGGACTTTACTTTATACAATTACCAGGCTTTTGGCTGCCCTCTAAACCCTAAAACTCAATAGACAATTCAGTCTCTGAGCGCCTCATAAATCCATCAAACTTGCAAGCTTGAGTAATTAGGAAAGCAAGCAGATATCCTTTCCTTGAATTCCCTGTCATAAATACCTTAGCTGGAATAGCTGGCAATACACCTTGCTGTTTCCATTCCCTGGTAGAATCAAAAGCTTCTGTGTGTTTCATAACTCCTCAGATACACTATATTACCAAAAGTATTGTGAAGCCTGCCTTTACACACACATGAACTTTAATGGCATCCCGGGACTCTGCGCCGGCCACTCAAGTTCCTCCACCCCAAACTCCCTCATCCATGTCTTTATGGACCTTTCTTTGTGCACTGGTCCAAATAATTTGGTGGAGGGGGGATTATGGTGTGGAGTTATTTTTCAGGGGTTGGGCTTGGCCCCTTAGTTCCAGTGAAGGAATCTATTAAGGCATACCAAGACATTTTGGACAATTTCATGCTCCCAACTTTGTGGGAACAGTTTGGGGATGGCCCCTTCCTATTCCAACATGACTGCGCACCAGTGCACAAAGCAAGGTCCGTAAAGACATGGATGAGCGAGTTTGGGGTGGAGGAACTTGATTGGCCTGCACAAAGTCCTGACCTCAACCCAATAGAACACCTTTGGGATAAATTAGAGCAGAGACTGCAAGCCAGGCCTTCTCATCTACATCACAAATGTGCTTCATGGAAGAAAGGTCAAACATTCCCATAGACATACACCTAAACCTTCTTCCCAAAAGAGATTAAGCTGTTATAGTTGCAAAGGGTGGGTCAAGTGAATATTGAACCCTACGGACTAAGACTGGGATGCCATTAAGGTTCATGTATGAGTAAAGGCAGGCATCCCAATACTTTTGGTAATATAGTAAAATAACAATACAGCCAAAATAAGGACATATTTACTCGTATCAGCCAATTATCATTTTAAGCCTAAACATCACTGTGCCAAGAGGTACAAAAGCAGATTAGACCCCAACACCCCTCCTAAGTGAAATAGTCATTTGCTATCCTCCCTGTTTAGATTTGTTTAAAAGGTAATTTCATAATGGGCAATAATACATAATTTCCCAGGATGCAACCAGTACATATTCAAAGATATTAATATCTATATAAAACTGCATTGTAGGGAGTGGCCACTGTACGGTCATACACCTGTGACATCACCTCAGCCACTCCTCAGCCCCTTAATTTGTCAGACAATTTCTGGCATCACCCCCCTCAAGGTCCAGAAAAGAGGGACTGCATTCATAACAGACAGCTCTCCTTTACCATTAAAACAAAGAACACCTGTCAAATCTTATTAAAGCCACTGTACCATCTTGGTTGTTGATTGGACTCTGCTGAACCAGGACTTGATAAGTATTATTAATTCTTCAACCCCTTTTGGTTTTCTGTTGCATTGTTGTCTCATTTTCCTTTTTCTCTGTGTAATATATTTTCTGTAAATATACCCACTGTTATAGAGAAACATAGAACATGTCACTGTCATTGAGAAACCTACTGTCTGTCACCTGCTGGAGGAGGATAGGCTATCATTAGGGATGCCATGGAGTTGGTATGGAATGTTATTAGTGACTCATGTAGATAAAAAAGTACAAGCGACAATAGGTGCTTTGCTTTGAGACAAGTACACACTATAGAAGAATATGCTTTGTTCATTTTTCATGTTCAAGGTATACCACCACTTTAAAGACAGGAGATGTGTAAGGATACTGTAGTTTAGATTTAATGGTCTGATAATCATGCACTATACGATAATCTCTGTCTAAGGAGAAGCTTTAGGTGATCAATTATTTCTATGTACCATAAGTCATCTCAAAATAGAAGCAATCAACGCAAAACTAAGATAATTGGTATATTTGGTCTTCATTATAATGAGATTCTACTTTCACAAAATGCTAAGGTCATGTTAAAATCTGCATTTTTCACTTTAAAATGATGTAAATCCCTGAAACAATTATACATTTTCCGAAAGAAAAAGTTCAGTAGAATAAAATGGTGGCAGTTGCAATTTTTTATGCTGCACATTGTTAGACAACTTTTTATCAAATGCATATTTTCAGTAAACACACTCGAAAAGAAAGTTATGAATTTAACGCATACAAACACATGTAATACCTATTTTCTTTGTAGTAAAATATAGCATATGGGGTTGAAATGAGTAATTAGATCCTGAACATGCCAAGCATTAAAATTATGAAATGGCGAAAATCTATTGTACCCAAAACTATCCATAGGTGATGCTTTTTTAGTTAACAGTGAATGATGGCCAATCATTTTATCCATTCATGAGTGGTGCACTTGCCGTTTACACACGCATGCCCTACGCACATATTTGCATTCTTGTGTGTGGGATAGCCTTTCATTTTAATATATTTTATTTATTTCATTATAAGTTACATTTTTACCCATATATTTATCTATTTATTTATTACATTTAACTTTATTGCTATTACAAGGAGGATAGCAAGCCCTTTATTTGAAAGCATTGGCAAGTGACAGGCTCTCTTTATCAAGAATGAGATTTTCACAGGTCTGAACCTAAAAGCTGGGCTCTTCTGAGTTACATAGTTGTATTTAATTATGTTGAAAAGAGACACAAGTCCATCAAGTTCAACCAACAGAAAAAAAAAAAAAAAAAACACACTGGAATTGAAAAGCTCCATATACACGATCCTATACCCACAGTTAATCCATGAGGAAGGCAAAGAAAACAATAAAGCATACTCCAATTAACCCTAGCGGGCGAAAAAAATGTCCTTCCTGATCCTCCAAGAGGCAAATGGATAGTTCCTGGAGCAACTTTACCTATCAATATCAGCAGTAGTGGCTGGTGCTCAAAATTTTTGATGCAAACAAACTAAAAAATTCTGAAAGAAAAACCCCATCAATTGCAGCCTCACTGTGCCATCAAACGCAGCCACTGTGCCATCAAACGCAGCCACTGTGCTCATCAATTGCTGCCACTGTACCATCAAATGCAGCCACTGTGCCCATTAAACGCAGCCACTGTCCCATCAAACGCAGCCACTGTCCCATCAAACGCAGCCACTGTCCCATCAAACGCAGCCACTGTGCTCATCAATTGCTGCCACTGTACCATCAAACGCAGCCACTGTGCCCATTAAACGCAGCCACTGTGCCATCAAACGCAGCCACTGTGCTTATAAAACGCAGCCACTGTGCCATCAAACGCAGCCACTGTACCAATCAATTGCCGCCACTGTACCATCAAATACAGCTACTGTGCCAAACGCCGCCACTGTGCCAAACACAGCCACTGTGCCCATCTTATGCAGCCACTGTGCCCATCTAATGCAGCCTCCCACACAACTATATGTGCACAGGTATGTTTTTTTCAAAACATAAAATTTTATAAGTTAAAAAAAAAATAAAAATGATACACATGCACAAGTAAACTCATACAGCAAAGCAACCCTTACTGCTCATATTGAGCACTGCCTGTGTGTGACAGTCACTGCTTATAAAAATCTCCTCCTTGATTACTGCTGTTTGCCCTTAAACCAAACATGGAACAAAACTAGTACAATGTGTGCAGCCAGGTTGAGCTATAATCAATCCCTTTCTCCAGAGCTCTTTATTTACATTGATTTTTCAATAGATTTTTCTCCCTGCTCTATCCTTCACCCACACGATCCCGTTTTATATACAGCAAACAGTGAAGCTGATCAGTCTCTGGTCCTACCTGCATATACTGTCCTCTGTATGATGTGTCAGTCCGCTCCTCACCGTCCAACAAACTTTAATAGGCAGCTCCTCTATCCCCCGACTAGGAGCTGTACACTAACTCTGCTTCCTGGTCTGAGTCACGTGGTGTGCACATCAATCCCAGCATGCTCCGCTCCTCTCCTGCCTCATCCGCACTTAAACAAAGCAACTCCCGCCCGTAGTATACTATGGGCAGAAGCCGATCTGCATTTCGGATTGTGCCACAAGGCGGGTTAAAAGCCCGCAAATGAAGCTCCACGTCTGCAATCTTGGATTGCATTGATGTGGCGCTTCCCATAGTGCACTGTGTCCAGCGCCTGAACACAGTGCACTTAGTTAAAGAACATTTTTTAATTTTTTTTTTTCTTAAAGGGGCCTTTAAATTTTTTTTTTTTGTGACAACAGGAGGGGGGGCGGCACCCGGGGCACCCCCTATGGATCGGCCACCACTGGATATCAGTATCTAGTTATATTATGTGCATTCAGAAAAGAATCCAGGCTTTTATTAAAGCAATCTACTGAGCTGGCCAGAATCAGCTTTTTGGGGGAATCTATTCCACATTTTTACAGCTCTTATTTCATCTTTGGAGATGACATCTCTTTTATTCCAGGCATAAAGAGTGCCCCTTTGTTCTCTATGATGATCGTAAAATGAATAACTCAACACCAAGTTCAATACATGGACCACTTATGTATTTATACATGTTGACTATATCTCCCCTAATCTTCTCAAGAGAGTTCAGTTCAGCTAATCTTTCCTCATAGCTGAGCTCCTATGTGCCTCTTGTCAGTTTGGCTGTCCTTTTCTGCAGTTTCTCCAGTTCCCTGATATTCTATTTGTGAACTTGTGCTCAAAACTGAACTGCATATTCCAGATGAGGTCTTACTAATGATTTCTGCAGGCTATACCTTTTTTAATGCAAGAAAAGATTTTGCTCGCTTTGGAAACTGCAGCTTGGCATTGCATGCTATTATTAAGCTTATGATCTACCAGAACACCCAGATCCTTCTCCATCATTGATTCCCCCAGGTGTACTCCCCCTAGTATGTATGATGCATGCATATGTCTAGCCCCCCAGTGCATAACTTTTCATTTATCAACATTAAACCTTATTTGCCACATAGTTGCCCAATTCAACAGTGCATTGAGGGCGGCTTGTAAGTTGGAGACATTCTGAAAGGACGTTATTCCACTGTATATCTGGGAAAAGTGTGTGGGATAGGGGGTATGTGGACAGTGCATCCGCAGCTGCTGCTAGAGTGCTGACAGGTGATTGAGCCTGTCCTGGCTCCTGCAAAGGTTCAAGAAAGGAAGGGTAACCCCTGGAAATCCCACATCTATGGTGTCCTACTGCAACGAAAGGAGTGGAACCTCAGCCTGGACTCCGACCAGGCCACTCCCCCAACATGTTTTACTCTGCCCCCCCCGAGCTTAGTCATGGCTAAGCTCCAGGGGCGGGGCAAAACATGTTGGGGGGCATGAGTCCAGGCTGAGGTTGCCACTCCATTCATTGCAGTAGGACACCATAGATGTGCGACATCCAGGGGTTACCCTTCCTTTCTTATTCCACTGCATACCTTGGTGTCATCTGCAAATACTGAAATTGTACTTTTAATCCCAGACCATGTATAATTTAAAAATGTATTAAAAGGTAAGGGTCCCAACACTGAACCTTGAAGAGGACCACTAATAACTATAAACCATTCAGTATGAATCAATAACCACTTCTCCAATCCACTCCAAATACAGTCTTTTAGCCAGTTTTCTATCCATTTACAAACAGATTTTTCCAAGCCTGTAGACTTTACCTTATACATTTAGCCCTGTGTGGGGAACTGTGTCAAACGTTTTTGCAAAATCCAAGTCTACTACGTCCACAACCATCCCTTTGTCTAAGGTTTTACTTACTAGCCTCATAAAAAGAAAATCAGGTTTGTTTGCTAACGTCTGTCTTTCATGAATCCATGCTGACTATTGCCTTAAATACTTATTTCAAGCAAAAACTAATCTATGTGGTCTATCACTAGCTGACTAGGCCCTTTTCTATAACTTGTTTACAAGCAAAAGTCAGCATTTTTTGCTAGAAAATTACTTAGAACCCCCAAACATTATACCTTAGAGAATAAAATGGTGTTCGTTGAAATTATTTATGTGCCACATATTTTGCGCAGCCGTTTTTCAAACCTAATTTGTTTGGAAAAAATACACTTTAATGAATTAAAAAAAAAATATATAATATATCACCCAATTTTTTTGTATGATATGCTGAGTAAAAGGATACAGAACATGTCATGCTTTAAAATTGTGCATGCTCAGGAAATGGCGCCAAACTACAGTACTAAAAAAATCTCCATAGGTGATGTTTTAAAAACATTTCTACAGATTACCAGTTTAGCGTTACAGAGGAGGTCTAGTGCTAGAATTATAGTTCTTGCTCAGACATTCACAGCAATACCATGTGTGGTGTGAACACCATTTACTGTACACATGTGGGTTTGACCTACCTGCGTTTACCAGTGTGCGCAATGTTGTGCTTATAGGATAATTTTTCTTAATTTATGATTGAGTAATTTTTAAACAATAATATTTTGAAGATATCAAAATCAAATATGATCACAGTCTAAAAATATAAAATGTATTCATCAGGCATGTAATCATACAAAATAGTTATATTATTAATATTTAAGGTACTTATATAGTGCTGTCAATTTACGCAGAGCTTTACATATACATTGTACATTCACATCCGTCCCTACCCTTAAGGAGCTTACAATCTAAGGTCCCTAATTCACATTCATATACTAGGGCCAATTTAGACAGAAGCCAATTAACCTACCAGCATGTCTTTGGAGTGTGGGAGGAAACCGGAGTATCCGGAGGAAACCCACGCAGGCACAGGGAGAACATGCAAACTCCAGGCAGGTAGTGTCGTGGTTGGGGTTCAAGCCAGTTACCCTTTTTACTGCTAGGCAAGAGTGCTACCCACTACACCACTGTGCTGCCCCCCAATATATATATTGGTTGACAAAAAAAAGTTACATAAAATTAAAATACTGATTGTGCTACATAAAATTTAGAGTCTCAATTCAAACACCTGTTAATGGGAGTGTTGTACCTTTGAAATGACACAGCAATGATAAACTTCCCAGACTTCCCAGACATATAAACATACAAAATGGTTATATACAGATTGGTTGACAAAACAAATGTTACATAAAATGAAAATAATAATTGTGCTACATAAAAGCTTGAATATCAATTGAAACAACTGCTAAATGGGAGTTTTACTTTTGAAAGGACACAGCAATGATAAACTTCCCTGTAGAATTAATAACCTTCTAAAAATGACAATAAGACAGAACGTCTGTTTTTCACAATTTCAACTGTTACTATACTGCGGGTAAGTAAGTGGTTGACAACGTAAAATAAAATTAGACGTTTGCTATGTCAATAAAATGGACTATGCAAATGAAAAATATTGAAAATTGAATCTTTAGAGAAAAATCTACAAAGCGGTTACTGATTCGAGAGAATAATTATCCATTTTAAATATTATTAATATTATCCCGCAAGACTCCTATTAGAGTAAAAATAACTAGTGTAAAGAGAAGGGGAAGCTTAGATAATGTTATGATAAAGAGACATTGGGATGAGAAATGGGGTATGTTACCAGAGGGGGTCAGTAGACTTGGGAGGTAAAAAATTAATGAATGAATTACATCACATGACAGATTATAGATGTTAAGCCCTTAAGGGAGTAGTAAAGAGGTGTCAAAGCCAGGTGGTAGAAAATGTTCAATCAAAGGAGTCCACAGGGCTTCAAATTTAGATATTATTATCAAGATAGATAGCTTCTGTTTTAGCATGGACTAAGGATTGGGTAACTCTTTGTTTGACTAATGATATATCAAGTGAATCTGTTTTGCAAGCTTTTGCTATGACCTGTTTTGCTGCTGTTGTTACAAAGAGCACGAGTTTAAATTTGCGGTTTGACAAGGCATGTGGTTTACTATTCAGGAGTGCAAAAGGTGCGTCAAGCAGTAATATAACTTTGAATAATGTGGAAAGAATATTACATACTTCTGACCAAATGGACAATATTACATTCCCACCAGATATGTACCTGAGTATCTGAAGTAGAGCAGCCACGAAAGTAATGGGAAGGATATTGTGGAGAGAATTTATAAATTCTGGCATGGACTAAGTAACATCCTGTGAGTACCTTATAATTGGTTTTGAGAGCTCCTACATTCAGGGAGGCAGACTTTGTTGTTTGCCAGATTTGAGACCAATTTATGACTGCAGATTGTAATTGGAGATCTTTTTCCCATTTGGTAGTATAGGTTGGGGGCGTAGAGGTAATGTGTGATAGTAAACAGGTGTATAGGTTGGAAATGAGACCACACCTATGTGGATCAGATTTACAGGCTTGTTTGAATATAGTGAAGCGTGGTGATTTCGTATCAGAGGGTGCATTGTTGTGAAAAAAGCTTTTTATTCATTAAGATATCTGAAAGTTTCTGTATGTGGGAGATCATAGTTTTCATGAAGAGTAGGAAATGGTGTGATTAGAGAAGATTCATAGAAATGATGAGCGCAGGTCAAACCAGCTCTGGACCATGCCGAGAATGAGTTTGGGGTGGACCAAGCCGGGTAGAATGAGGGATTATGGAGAAAGGAGAGAAGAGGATTATGTCTAGATTGTAGGCCAAATCGGGTTTTTAACCTATCCCAAATGGATAGGCTGTGTTTGGTAATGGGATTCATTACTGTTCGGCATTGCATTGGGCTTAGCCAAAAAAGATTTGCGATGAATAGATGGTCACAATCGACCTATTCTACCCCTACCCAAAATGGGATTTCCGTCTTAGCGTGGTATTTGGAAAGTTGTGATAATTGGGCTGCATAATAATATTTTGTAAAATCTGGCACACCCAGATCACCCTGAATTTTAGGAGCATATAGGGTATGTTTAGGAATTCAGGGTTTTGTCTTACCCCAGATAAAATGTAAGATTTTATGTTGTACGATGCGTAAGACGTGTCATGGTATAGATATAGGGAGTACTCGAAAAAGATTTAAGAGTTTTGGGAGGATGGACTTTTTTTTCACTGTAATTCTTCCTAACCAGGCCAATGGTATGGTTGACCAATTATTGAGAAGTTTATTAAGTTGTGAAAGCATATATGTTCTTAATTTGTTGTACAGAACTCCAGAGGGTTGGCTTTAAAGTTAATACCCAAGTAGGAGATAAACGTTGTAGAGCAGGTGAATGGTAGAGCGTGAAGAAGTTGTGCTTGGATGGCAGGCGTCAATGATATAGTTAGAGCTTTGGATTTGTGGGGATTTATAGAAAGGCCTGATACTTGTTCAAATTTAGAAAGGACGTTCAGAAGAGTTGGCGCTGAGGTTATGGGTGAAGTAAGGAATATTAAGACATCGTCTGCAAACAGACATAATTTATGTTGATAACCACCAAGTTCGAGTCCTTTTATGTTTGGGTTGGATCAAATGAGTTGGGCCAGGGGTTCAGTTGCCAATGCAAAGAGGAGAGGGGATAGGGGGCACCCCTTCCTGATTCCTCTCTCAACATTAATAGGATCAGATATAAAACCCGAATAGGAGATATATAGCTTCCAGGTGTTGATATAAGGCAGCTATTCATTTCAAGAAATGTGGTCCGAAACCCCAGTGATTAAGAATTGAATGTAGATAAGGCCATGATAATCAAATGCCTTTTGTATATCCAACGAGAGGAAACAGGCAGGGATATGGTGTGAACAAGCTGCGTGGGCCAGAAGTGTAGCTTGATGAATATTATCGTCTGCTTGTCTTGAGGGAATAAATCCTATTTGATCTCTGTGAATAAGGGTGCCAATAATTGGATTAAGTCTGGAGGATAATATTTTGGTTAATAATTTAATATCGATATTGAGGATAGATATTGGTCTATAATTAGACCAAAATGTGTCATCTGTATTGGGTTTAGGGATCATAGATATAGAAGCTGTAAGTGATTCCGTCCGAAAATGACGTTCTTTGAGAAGGGAGTTAAAGGCTTCTACCATTAAGGGGTGATAATAAAGATGCAAATCTTTTGTAGTAAGTTGCTGAAAGGCCATCTATGCCTGGATGTTTATGTGATTTGAGTGATTTTATAACTTGTTATATTTCAAATTCAGTGATAGGTTTATCAAGAGTAGGGATGAGCTTCGAGTTCGAGTCGAACTCATGTTCGACTCGAACATTGGCTGTTCGCAAGTTCGCCGAACAGCGAACAATTTGGGGTGTTCGCAGCAAATTCGAATGCCACTTAACACCCTTTAAAAGTCTATGGGAGAAATCAAAAGTGCTAATTTTAAAGGCTAATATGCAAGTTATTGTCATAAAAAGTGTTTGGGGACCCAGGTCCTGCCCCAGGGGACATGGATCAATGCAAAAAAAAGTTTTAAAAACGGCCGTTTTTTCAGGAGCAGTGATTTTAATAATGCTTAAAGTCAAACAATAAAAGTGTAATATCCCTTTAAATTTCGTAGCTGGGGGGTGTCTATAGTATGCCTGTAAAGGGGCGCATGTTTCCCGTGTTTAGAATAGTCTGACAGCAAAATGACATTTTGAAGGAAAAAACTCATTTAACCACTTGAGCCCCGGACCATTATGCTGCCTAAGGACCAGAGGTCTTTTTCCAATTTGGCACTGCGTCGCTTTAACTGCTAATTGCGCGGTTATGCAATGCTGTACCCAAACGAAATTTGCGTCCTTTTCTTCCCACAAATAGAGCTTTCTTTTGATGGTATTTGATCACTTCTGCAGTTTTTATTTTTTGCGCTATAAACGGAAAAAGACCGAAAATTTTGAAAAAAAATGATATTTTCTACTTTTTGTTATAAAAAAAATCCAATAAACTCAATTTTAGTCATACATTTAGGCCAAAATGTATTCGGCCACATGTCTTTGGTAAAAAAAATGTCAATAAGCGTATATTTATTGGTTTGCGCAAAAGTTATAGCGTCTACAAACTAGGGTACATTTTCTGGAATTTACACAGCTTTTAGTTTATGACTGCCTATGTCATTTCTTGAGGTGCTAAAATGGCAGGGCAGTACAAAACCCCCCCAAATGACCCCATTTTGGAAAGTAGACACCCCAAGGAAATTGCTGATAGGCATGTTGAACCCATTGAATATTTATTTTTTTTGTCCCAAGTGATTGAATAATGACAAAAAAAAAAAAAAAAAAAAATATTTACAAAAAGTTGTCACTAAATGATATATTGCTCACACAGGCCATGGGCCTATGTGGAATTGCACCCCAAAATATATTCAGCTACTTCTCCTGAGTACGGGGATACCACATGTGTGGGACTTTTTGGGAGCCTAGCCGCGTATGGGACCCCGAAAACCAATCACCGCCTTCAGGATTTCTAAGGGTGTAACTTTTTGATTTCACTCTTCACTGCCTATCACAGTTTCGGAGGCCATGGAATGCCCAGGTGGCACAACCCCCCCCCAAATGACCCCATTTTGGAAAGTAGACACCCCAAGCTATTTGCTGAGAGGCATATTGAGTCCATGGAATATTTTATATTTTGACACAAGTTGCGGGAAAGTGACACTTTTTTTTTTTTTTTTTTTTTTTTTGCACAAAGTTGTCACTAAATGATATATTGCTCACACAGGCCATGGGCCTATGTGGAATTGCACCCCAAAATACATTTAGCTGCTTCTCCTGAGTATGGGGATACCACATGTGTGGGACTTTTTGGGAGCCTAGCCGCGTACGGGGCCCCGAAAACCAATCACCGCCTTCAGCGTTTTTAAGGGCGTGAATTTTTGATTTTACTCTTCACTGCCTAACACCGTTTCGGAGGCCATGGAATGCCCAGGTGGCACAAACCCCCCCCAAATGACCCCATTTTGGAAAGTAGACACCCCAAGCTATTTGCTGAGAGGCATGGTGAGTATTTTGCAGCTCTCATTTGTTTTTGAAAATGAAGAAAGACAAGAAAAAACTTTTTTTTTTTTTCTTTTTTCAAATTTCAAAACTTTGTGACAAAAAGTGAGGTCTGCAAAATACTCACTATACCTCTCAGCAAATAGCTTGGGGTGTCTACTTTCCAAAATGGGGTCATTTGGGGGGGTTTTGTGCCACCTGGGCATTCCATGGCCTCCGAAACTGTGATAGGCAGTGAAGAGTGAAATCAAAAATTCACGCCCCTTAGAAAGCCTGAAGGCGGTGCTTGGTTTTCGGGGTCCCGTACACGGCTAGGCTCCCAAAAAGTCTCACACATGTGGTATCCCCGTACTCAGGAGAAGCAGCAGAATGTATTTTGGGGTGTAATTTCACATATTCCCATGGCATGTTTGAGCAATATATCATTTAGTGACAACTTTGTGCAAAAAAAAAAAAAAAAAAAAAAAAATTTGTCTCTTTCCCGCAACTTGTGTCGCAATATAAAATATTCCATGGACTCGACATGCCTCTCAGCAAATAGCTTGGGGTGTCTACTTTCCAAAATGGGGTCATTTGGGGGGGTTTTGAACTGTCCTGGCATTTTATGCACAACATTTAGAAGCTTATGTCACACATCACCCACTCTTCTAACCACTTGAAGACAAAGCCCTTTCTGACACTTATTTTTTACATGAAAAAGTTTTTTTTTTTTTGCAAGAAAATTACTTTGAACCCCCAAACATTATATATTTTTTTAAAGCAAATGCCCTACAGATTAAAATGGTGGGTGTTTCATTTTTTTTTTTCACACAGTATTTGCGCAGCGATTTTTCAAACGCATTTTTTGGGGAAAAAACACACTTTTTTAAATTTTAATGCACTAAAACACACTATATTGCCCAAATGTTTGATGAAATAAAAAAGATGATCTTAGACCGAGTACATGGATACCAAACATGACATGCTTTACAATTGCGCACAAACGTGCAGTGGCAACAAAATAAATACATTTTTAAAAGCCTTTAAAAGCCTTTACAGGTTACCACTTTAGATCTACAGAGGAGGTCTACTGCAAAAATTACTGCCCTCGATCTGACCTTCGCGGCGATACCTCACATGCATGGTGCAATTGCTGTTTACGTTTGACGACAGACCGCCGCTTGCGTTCGCCTTAGCGCAAGAGCAGGGGGCGACAGGGGTGCTTTTTTTTTTTTTTTTTTTTTTCTTTATTATTTTTTTGCTTTTTTATCTTATTTTTAAACTGTTCCTTTCATTTTTTTTTTTTTTAAATCATTTTTATTGTTATCTCGGGGAATGTAAATATCCCCTATGATAGCAATAGGTAGTGACAGGTACTCTTTTTTGAAAAAATTGGGGTCTATTAGACCCTAGATCTCTCCTCTGCCCTCAAAGCATCTGACCACACCAAGATCGGTGTGATAAAATGCTTCCCCAATTTCCCAATGGCGCTATTTACATCCGGCGAAATCTAAGTCATAAAATGCTCGTAGCTTCCGGTTTCTTAGGCCATAGAGATGTTTGGAGCCACTCTTGTCTCTGATCAGCTCTATGGTCAGCTGGCTGAATCACCGGCTGCATTCTCAGGTTCCCTGTTGAGACAGGAGAGCCAGAGAAAAACACGGAAGACGGTGGGGGGGGGGGGGGCATTCCCTCCCACGGCTTGTAAAGGCAGTCTAGAGGCTAATTAGCCGCTAGGATTGCTTTTACATGAAAGCCGACCGCTGGCTGAAAAGAATGATACCAAGATGATACCTAAACCTGCAGGCATCATTCTGGTATAACCACTCAAAGTTGTGAATGGCGTACCTGAAGACAAAAAAATGGTTAACAATAAAGCACAGTAAACAATAAAGTATAAATAATTACATACCTGAAAAACAAACATGATAAAACATAATAACAATAACAATAACAATAACAACACTGCAGAATAGAATACAGTAAAAAAAGAGCAGAACAATAGAGAGAGAGAATAGAGAGAGAGAACAATAAAACGACAACTATTTTTTTTTATTTTATATATATTTTTTTTTTTTTTTACACTTTTTTTGTAACTAACTTTTATAACTGTAACCGGTTCCAGGTTCGGGTCTCTCAAAATGCGATGGCATCTTGGGAGACCCTGTGAAAGTGTGCCTAGTCTGTGCAATGCTGTACCCTACGCTAATACTCAACTAGTGTATGGTAGCGTTCAAAACATTCACCAATGCAAAGACCAGGATTGTCAGGACAGAAGGGACAATAATAGCGGGTGTCACGCCTATATCCGCGTTTGCTGCAGACACAACATCTTTTTGGGGGGGGTTCGTGGGGTAGGGGTACTCGGGAGCACATAAAAATGCCTCTCATGCAGCCGACTGCATTTCGTTGGGGGATGTGAATGGGGGAAGTACGGGCGCTGCAGAAGTGGTGGGTTCCCAATTAGGATTGGCGAATGCAGCAGGAAGGGCACTATGGGCACTACGGGCCTGTGTTTGTCTTTTTGGTGGCAGCGGGACACTACTTGTGCTTGTCACCTCACCAGCTTGAACTGCACTTATGGGACTCGCCACGTCACCAAGTGTTACTGCAGCGCTGGTTTGACTACGACCGGGGTGTACTAGGCCGCTGGTGCTTGCCAGTTCAATAAAAAGCTTCCAAAAAAACTGTTAGCGATCGCAGGGATCAGGCCTGACTCTGCGAACGCTGCAGTAATGCGTTTAGTGTTTTGTAAGTGACAGTGATCGATCGATACTGCACTTGGGTGGGCTGGACTGGGCCGGGCGGAGGGGCAAAACGCAGGTGCTAGCAGGTATCTGGGTTGATCCCGCTAACACTGCGTTTTTGGGAACCCTAAACTGCTGGGGACGCTAGTATAGATCTGATCTGATCGGATCAGATATTGATCCGTTCAGATACTATACCACTAAAGGAGGCGTATGCTGCGTGCGTGGGTGTTAGCGGTACTGGCGCTAACCTGACGCTGCCTGGGGCCGGTGCTTGCTAGTTCACCAAAATGCTACCAAAAAAACTGTTAGCGATCGCAGGGATCAGGCCTGACTCTGCGAACGCTGCAGTTATGCGTTTAGTGCCTTGTAAGTGTCAGTGATCGATCGATACTGCACTTGGGTGGGCTGGGCTGGGCCGGGCGGAGGGGCACAACGCAGGTGCTAGCAGGTATCTGGGCTGATCCCGCTAACACTGCGTTTTTGGGAACCCTAAACTGCTGGGGACGCTAGTATAGATCTGATCGGATCAGATATTGATCCGATCAGATACTATACCACTAAGGGAGGTGTACGGTGCGTGCGTGGGTGTTAGCGCTACTGGCGCTAACCTGACGCTGCCTGGTGCTTGCTTGCCAGTTCACCAAAATGCTACCAAAAAAACTGTTAGCGATCGCAGGGATCAGGCCTGACTCTGCGAACGCTGCAGTTATGCGTTTAGTGTTTTGTAAGTGACAGTGATCGATCGATACTGCACTTGGGTGGGCTGGGCGGAGGGGCAAAACGCAGGTGCTAGCGGGTATCTGGGCTGATCCCGCTAACACTGTGTTTTTGGGAACCCTAAACTGCTGGGGACGCTAGTATAGATCTGATCAGATCAGATATTGATCCGATCAGATACTATACCACTAAGGGAGGCGCATGCTGCGTGCGTGGGTGTTAGCGGTACTGGCGCTAATCTGACGCTGCCTGGGGCGACGCATATCACCGCCGGGCGATCAGGGGGCTAAACCTTTATTAGGTAATAAACGGCGGGTGCCCTGACACTATAAAAAATAAACGAACTAACCAGCGTCACCCGTAACAGTTATACGGTGATCAGTGGTGAAAGGGTTAACTAGGGGGCAATCAAGGGGTTAAAACATTTATTAGGTAGTATATGGGGGTCCCTGTCACTATAAAACGCTGACGGCGAACCTAAATATTTACCTCACTAACTAGCGTCACCAGCGACACTAATACAGCGATCAGAAAAATGATCGCTTAGCAACACTGGTGACAGGGGGTGATCAAGGGGTTAAAACTTTATTAGGGGGGGTTAGGGGGGTACCCTAGACCTAAAGGGGGGTAATACTAACTGTCCCAACACTGTAACTGTCACAAACTGACACTATGCAGTAATCAGAAAAAAAAAAAAAAAAAAAAAAAAAAACCTGCTGGTGTCAGTTTGTGACAGGGGGGGGGGGGGTGATTGGGGGGGGATCGGGGGGCGATCGGGGGGGGGATCGGGGTGTTTTGTATGCCTGGCATGTTCTACTGTGTGTGTAGTGTGTTGTGCACTCACATTGATGTCTTCTCCCCTCGGCGCTGGAACGGAAAATACCGAGCCGAGGGGAGATGACATCATTTCCTTTGCTGCTGTTTAGCATACAGCAGCAAAGGAGTGTTCCCATTGGCCGGCGGCGATCGCGAGGGGGGGGCCACGAACGGATGGCCTCCCCCTCATCTCGGATCGCCGGGGAACAGAACGGGACCGCTTCGGGCACCGGGGGGGGGTCCGATCGGACCCCCCACCCGCGAGAGGCAAATCACGTACATGTACGTGATTTTGCCTGCCCGTGCCGCCTTGCCGACGTAAATCGGCGTTAGGCGGTCCTTAAGTGGTTAAAACTACCCGCGGCTATTGCATTGCCGACAATACACATAGAAGTTCATTGATAAAAACGGCATGGGAATTCCCCAAAGGGGAACCCCGAACCAAAATTAAAAAAAAAAAAATGACGTGGGAGTCCCCCTAAATTCCATACCAGGCCCTTCAGGTCTGATATGGATATTAAGGGGAACCCCGGCCAAAATAAAAAAAAAAAAAAATATGACGTGGGGTTCCCCCTAAATTCCATACCAGACCCTTCAGGTCTGGTACGGATTTTAAGGGGAACCCCGCGCCAAAAAAAAAAAAAAAAAAAAAAACGACGTGGGGTCCCCCCAAAAATCCATACCAGACCCTTATCCGAGCACGCAACCTGGCAGGCCGCAGGAAAAGAGGGGGGGACGAGAGTGTGGCCCCCTCCTGAACCGTACCAGGCCACATGCCCTCAACATTGGGAGGGTGCTTTGGGGTAGCCCCCCAAAACACCTTGTCCCCATGTTGATGAGGACAAGGGCCTCATCCCCACAACCCTGGCCGGTGGTTGTGGGGGTCTGCGGACGGGGGGCTTATCGGAATCTGGAAGCCCCCTTTAACAAGGGGACCCCCAGATCCCGGCCCCCCCCTGTGTGAAATGGTAAGGGGGTACAAAAGTACCCCTACCATTTCACTAAAAAACTGTCAAAAATGTTAAAAAATGACAAGAGACAGTTTTTGACAATTCCTTTATTTAAATACTTCTTCTTTCTTCTATCTTCCTTCATCTTCTGGTTCTTCTGGTTCTTCTGGCTCTTCTGGTTCTTCCTCCGGCGTTCTCGTCCAGCATCTCCTCCGCTGCGTCTTCTATCTTCTTCTCCTCGGGCCGCTCCGCACCCATGGCATGGGGGGAGGCTCCCGCTCTTCTCTTCTTCTTCATCTTCTTCTCTTCTTCTTTTCTTCTCCGGGCCGCTCCGCACCCATGCTGGCATGGAGGGAGGCTCCCGCTGTGTGACGGCGCTCCTCGTCTGACAGTTCTTAAATAACGGGGAGCGGGGTCACCGGGTGGCCCCACCCCCCGTTATTTAAGAACTGTCAGACGAGGAGCGCCGTCACACAGCGGGAGCCTCCCTCTGACGCACGGTGACTTGACGGGACTTCCCTGTGACGTCACGGGGAATGCCACAGGGAAGTCCCGTCATGTCCCGTGCGTCAGAGGGGGGCGGGGCCACCCGTTATTTAAGAACTGTCAGACGAGGAGCGCTGTCACACAGCGGGAGCCTCCCTCCATGCCAGCATGGGTGCAGAGCGGCCCGGAGAAGAAAATGAAGAAGAGAAGAAGAGAAGAAAAGAAGAAGAGAAGAAGATGAAGAAGATGAAGAGAAGAGCGGGAGCCTCCCCCCCATGCCATGGGTGCGGAGCGGCCCGAGGAGAAGAAGATAGAAGATGCCGCGGAGGAGATGCTGGACGAGAACGCCGGAGGAAGAACCAGAAGAGCCAGAAGAACCAGAAGATGAAGGAAGATAGAAGAAAGAAGAAGTATTTAAATAAAGGAATTGTCAAAAACTGTCTCTTGTTATTTTTAACATTTTAGACAGTTTTTTAGTGAAATGGTAGGGGTACTTTTGTATCCCCTTACCATTTCACACAGGGGGGGGCCGGGATCTGGGGGTCCCCTTGTTAAAGGGGGCTTCCAGATTCCGATAAGCCCCCCGCCGGCAGACCCCCACAACCACCGGCCAGGGTTGTGGGGATGAGGCCCTTGTCCTCATCAACATGGGGACAAGGTGTTTTGGGGGGCTACCCCAAAGCACCCTCCCAATGTTGAGGACATGTGGCCTGGTACGGTTCAGGAGGGGGGGGCCGCACTCTCGTCCCCCCTCTTTTCCTGCGGCCTGCCAGGTTGCGTGCTCGGATAAGGGTCTGGTATGGATTTTTGGGGGGACCCCACGCCGTTTTTTTTTTTTCTTTTGGCGCGGGGTTCCCCTTAAAATCCATACCAGACCTGAAGGGTCTGGTATTGAGTTTAGGGGGAACCCCACGTCATTTTTTAAAATTTTGGCCGGGGTTCCCCTTAATATCCATACCAGACCTGAAAGGCCTGGTATGGAATTTAGGGGGACTACCACGTCATTTTTTTTTTAAATTTTGGTTCGGGGTTCCCCTTTGGGGAATTCCCATGCCGTTTTTTATCAATGAACTTCTATGTGTATTGTCGGCAATGCAATAGCCGCGGGTAGTTTTAAATGAGTTTTTTCCTTCAAAATGTCATTTTGCTGTCAGACTGTTCTAAACACGGGAAACATGCGCCCCTTTACAGGCATACTATAGACACCCCCCAGGTACAAAATTTAAAGGGATATTACACTTTTATTGTTTGACTTTAAGCATTATTAAAATCACTGCTCCTGAAAAAACGGCCGTTTTTAAAACTTTTTTTGCATTGATCCATGTCCCCTGGGGCAGGACCCAGGTCCCCAAACACTTTTTATGACAATAACTTGCATATTAGCCTTTAAAATTAGCACTTTTGATTATTCATGTTCATGTCCCATAGACTTTAACGGTGTTCGCGTGTTCGAACGAACTTTTTTCCTGTTCACATGTTCTGGTGCGAACCGAACAGGGGGGTGTTCGGCTCATCCCTAATCAAGAGTATCTTGATCAGATGAGGAAAGGGAGGGGAGATGAATTGAAGATAGGAGTGAGGCCAGTTGAGAATGGTCTAAGGTGTTAGGGTCTTTGTATAATTCAGTTAGTTTTTTTTTATGAAATTCTTTTAAAATCTTTAGTGCATTACTAGTATACGTATCTTTTTAAATTTTTAGACCAATAGGTTTAGGGGTATAGCTGGTCTTCCGCAATACCAGGGCTAGAAATGTGTTTGGTTTATTAGCTTTCATATAAAAGGTGTGCTTGGATTTACAAAGTGTTTTTTCTGCTGATTCCGTCAGAAAGAGGCCCAATTCTAGGCGTGCTTTGTCATATATAAGTTTATTAGGCTGTGTGGGTTTGGTCTGAAAGTCTACCGAAGCTTTGGAAAATGTGTCTTCAAGTTTTTTATGAAGTTGTTTTTGTTCTTGTTCTTGTTCTTTGTTCTTGTTCTGTCAGGGGATCTGTTTCAGTGGAATTGTTGGTGATGAGATAATCTTTTATGGCCGTTTCCAATCCCTGCTGGAATGAGGATTTTGCAAGTAAACTAACATTAATATATCAAGTACGATGATTGGATTGTGGAACTAGAGATGAGAAAGTTGTCATTACAGCATTATGATCCGACCATGTACATGGTATAATATGTGAGTGTATAATGAGTGCTGAAGTTGAAACCGTAACAAAAAGGTAATCAATATGGGAGAATTGCTTGGGGGGGGGGGGGGGGGATAGTGAGTGTATTGTTGTTTTGTAGGATTATGTTCCCGCCAGGTGTCTAAAAGAGAATATTGATGCAGGAGTCGTTGATATGAAGGTTTAGGAATATTGGTTGGAACCGGGGATTTGTCAAGGAATGGATATATTATTTGGTTGGAATCACCACCAATAATAAGGGTACCTTGTTTATGTGTTTCAACCACCGAGAGCAAGTGTGAGAGAAATGCCAATGGGTTCTTGTTAGGTGCATAGTAAGAAACGATCGTCATTATCTAATAATGTACCTGATAAGATCAGGTGTCTACCTTCGGGGTCTTTAAGTTCATCTTAAATAGTAAATGGTGTTGTGTGGTGGAAAGCAATCAATACTCTTTTTTTCGATGTGGTAGAAGCAGTAAAAACTTGGGGATATCTGCGGCCGAAATATTTTGTTGTGGATTGCTGTACAAAGTGGGTCTCTTGCAAACAAACTACATGAGCTAATAGTTTGGAAAAGAAGGTAAAGGCTTTAATTCTTTTCAAAGGAGAGTTGAGACCTTGTACATTTAGTGTTAATACATTTAAGGAAGACATTATTGATAAGGATGGATAAAGGGCTGCTTAATATTATTCAAAAGTTACTTCACTGGAGAAAAGAATACTAATGAGGAATTGGAAATTCAGCAAGGTAGGAGCAGTAGAAGTGTATCAATGTAGATTGTATACTTTATATTATCACAGAGGAAAAATTGTATATTCAAGTGAAACTTCAAAAAAGGAAATGAGTTGTAAAAAGGAAAGGGCTCCCTATTGGAGCGAATATCCAGTGGGTGGTGAATAAACACCAACCATTGGATATGAAGTGGTCCAAGGAGTGTCCAAATCTAAGTTGGGCACTCGAGGAATGAGTGGAGGTGCAGTGAGCTGTCTCCGGAACTACGACAGCCTGCATGTTATTAAGTAAGATTATTGAACAAAACAAGTCATAAGTATAATGTTAGTTTAACATACAGTGGGGACGGAAAGTATTCAGACCCCCTTAAATTTTTCACTCTTTGTTATATTGCAGCCATTTGCTAAACTCATTTAAGTTCATTTTTTTTCCTCATTAATGTACACACAACACCCCATATTGACATAAAAACACAGAACTTTTGACATTTTTGCAGATTTATTAAAAAAGAAAAACTGAAATATCACATGGTCCTAAGTATTCAGACCCTTTGCTCGGCATTTAGTAGAAGCACCCTTTTGATCTAATACAGCCATGAGTCTTTTTGGGAAAGATGCAACATGTTTTTCACACCTGGATTTGGGGATCCTCTGCCATTCCTCCTTGCAGATCCTCTCCAGTTCTGTCAGGTTGGATGGTAAACGTTGGTGGACAGCCATTTTTAGGTCTCTCCAGAGATGCTCAATTGGGTTTAAGTCAGGGCTCTGGCTGGGCCATTCAAGAACACTCATGGAGTTGTTGTGAAGCCACTCCTTCATTATTTTAGCTGTGTGCTTAGGGTCATTGTCTTGTTGGAAGGTAAACCTTCGGCCCAGTCTGAGGTCCTGAGCACTCTGGAGAAGGTTTTCATCCAGGATATCCCTGTACTTGGCCACAGTCATCTTTCCCTCGATTGCAACCAGTCGTCCTGTCCTTGCAGCTGAAAAACACCCCCACAACATGATGCTACCACCACCATGCTTCACTGTTGGGACTGTATTGGACAGGTGATGAGCAGTGCCTGGTTTTCTCCACACATACCGCTTAGAATTAAGGCCAAAAAGTTCTATCTTGGTCTCATCAGACCAAAGAATTCTATTTCTCACCACCTTGGAGTCCTTCAGGTGTTTTTTAGGAAACTCCATGCGGGCTTTCACATGTCTTGCACTGAGGAGAGGCTTCCGTCAGGCCATTCTGCCATAAAGCCCCGACTGGTGGAGGGCTGCAGTGATGGTTGACTTTCTACAACTTTCTCCCAACTGCATCTCTGGAGCTCAGCCACAGTGATCTTTGGGTTCTTCTTTCCCTTTCTCACCAAGGCTCTTCTTCCCCGATAGCTCAGTTTGGGCGGATGGCCAGCTCTAGGAAAGGTTCTGGTCATCCCAAACATCTTCCATTTAAGGATTATGGAGGCCACTGTGCTCTTAGGAACCTTAAGTGCAGCAGAAATTTTTTTGTAACCTTGGCCAGATCTGTGCCTTGCCACAATTCTGTCTCTGAGCTCTTCAGGCAGTTCCTTTGACCTCATGATTCTCATTTTCTCTGACATGCACTGTGAGCTGTAAGGTCTTATATAGACAGGTGTGTGGCTTTCCAAATCAAGTCCAATCAGTATAATCAAACACAGCTGGACTCAAATGAAGGTGTAGAACCATCTCAAGGGTGATCATAAGAAATAGACAGCACAGAGTTAAATATATGAGTGTCACAGCAAAGGGTCAGAATACTTAGGACCATGTGATATTTCAGTTTTTCTTTTAAAATAAATCTGCAAAAATGTCAACAATTCTGTGTTTTTCTGTCAATATGGGGTGCTGTGTGTACATTAATGAGGAAAAAAATGAAAAAAGTGAAAAATTTAAGGGGGTCTGAATACTTTCCGTCCCACTGTAACTGTAAAAATAATGCATACTATAATGTAAGGTAGTAGAATTCAGGTTAAGCTCAAAATATATTGAAGCTAAGGATAATTGAAACTGATTAAAAAAAAAAAAAACTCAAGATAATTCTGTTAGAATATGTCAGGAGTCAGGGAGCGTCTCCGCTCGCCGGGCTCCGGTGCGCATGTGCGGTGGACTGGCGCTTCGCCGCACACCCGTCCGCGGCCTGATGGTGCAGCGCGCGCGGATGCACGGCGGTCCCCGTGTGCGCGCCATCGCCCGTGCGGGTGCCCGGTAGCACGTCACGCTGACGCGCTTGCCGGGCAGGGAGACTATTTCTGATGGCTCCAGCGCCCAGTCGGGTTGCTGGTTCATCGTCAGCTCTCCCAGATTCCCTGTGCCTGAAAGTATCCTGTTATCTGCCTGCTCTGTGTACTGAACCCTTGGCCTGTTTAACCACTACTCTGCTGGATTGTCCCATTATCTGCCTGCTCTGTGTACTGAACCTTTGGCCTGTTTAACCATTACTCTGCTGGATTGTCCCATTACCTGCCTGCTCTGTGTACTGAACCCTTGGCCTGTTTAACCATTACTCTGCTGGATTGCCTGATACCCTGACCTCTGCCTGTGTAACAGACTTGTCTCTGCCTGATTGCCTGATACCCTGACCTCTGCCTGCATAAATGGACTTACCACTGTCTAACTGCCTGCTACCCATCTGACCCCTGCTTATCATTACAGTCTTGCCTCTGCCTTTACTCAGTCCTGATCCGTGGTCCTGCCTACAGATCCCAGAGCACCCGTTTCCTATCTTCGGATCTCTTGCCTACCGGAAGCCCGTGCCTCCGCGTGCCCCCAGCTCTCTGTACCCACTTCGGGGGTCTGGGTGCGCGTGGTCGTAAGGGCGAGCCGCTCTCGGCTTCTCGGCCTCCATGAGTATTAGTCCGTGACAGAATAAAAATCTTACAAATCTTATAATAACGCTAGTATAGAAAATATACCATTAAAGGGGTAATAATTAGATCATGTGAGGTAAAAGAAGTAGAATATGTATAATATGTAAAACTGAGTCAGTAAAAAAAAGGGGGGGAGATATAAGATTGAATTCTTAGATATCACCCATATGTAGGGGCGTTGCTAGGTGGCAAAAAGACCAGGGGCTTCAGCCCGAAGTCCAAAACCCCGGGGGGGGGTTGGCGTAGCTTATTTTTGGGCTGGGTGGTGGGGTTGTGTGACTTACCAGTGCCCATCAATGCTGACCAGCAGTAAACACACCTGCCTGACACTGACCATTACACCAACCTGCCTGACCTACAGTACATACACTGACCTGCCTGACCTAAATACACTGACCTACATACACTGACCACTGACCTACATTCACTGACCTACATACATTGACCACTGACCTACATACACTGACCTACATACACTGACCTCTGACCTACATACACTGACCTACATACACTGACCTCTGACCTACATACACTGACCTACATACATTGACCTCTGACCTACATACACTGACCTACATACACTGACCACTGACCTACATACACTGACCTACATACACTGACTTGCCTGACTAACATACACTGACCTGCCTGACCTACATACACTGACCTGCCTGATCTACATACACTGACCACTGACCTACATACACTGACCGCTGACCTGCCTGACCTACATACACTGACTTACCTGACCTACATACACTGACCTACATACACTGACCGCTGACCTGCCTGACCTACATACACTGACCACTGACCTACATACACACACTGTGTGTCTGACCTACCTCAGCTCAGCTGTGGTGTGCGGTCACAGCAGGCAGTCAGTCACTTGTCGCCATCAGAGAGGAGCCGAGGAGGAGAGGAGAGCAACCCGCCCGAGCGGGGATTTAGTGTTCCCGCCTTCTGGAGCCTGCAGGCTAAAATGGACATCATGTCACCTGTCCCGCTCCAGAAGGCGGGAGCTGCGGCACTCGGCCACTTTCGGCTGCACTCGGCCACTATGGCACTCGGGGACTTGGCTGCTTTCGGCTGCATTCAGCCACTTTCAGCCGCACTCGGCCGCTATGGCACTCGGGGACTCACTCGGCTACTTTTGGCCGCACTCGGCCGCTATGGCACTCAGGGACTCAGCTACTTTCGTCCGCACCCGCAATCAGATCGGTCCCGACGGACGGCGCTCGGGGCTAACAATGGAATGCAGCATTCCATAGACTCGGGGCTTTTCGGGGTCACGTTCGGGGCTTCAGCCCCCCCAGCCACCCCCTCCCTATGCCCCTGCCCATATGGTATATATCAGTCTGCATTGTCATCTTATTTAGGCGGTGGTGAAGCAAAGCAACCCCTTTTATGAGGACTAAGTGGGTCTTGAGTTATTTGAGGTGCTTGGGAGTCTTGAATATCTTGGGTCTGTGAGAGGGATGTTGAATTCATTCGTCGTTTGGGACCATCCGTTGTTGTGGAAGATGTTGACAGGTGGAGATCTCTAAGTGTAGAAAGAAGAAGATCATTTGCTGATTTACATATATATGAAGTTCCTCTATAAGTAAAGCAAAGGGAGAAAGGAAATCCCCAGCGATAATTTATTCAGTGATATTTTAGGACTTGCAAATGTGGTCTCATTTCTTTGCGTTTAAAGAGAGTTAGTTGGGATAAGTCTAGAAAGACTTGGTATTTATGGCCCTGAAAAATTAAAGAGTCTTTGTTTCCTGCAGCTGCCATTATTTGTTCTTTTGTATGAAACAAATGCATTTTTATAATTATATCTCTAGGGGGCCCATCTTCTTTACGAGCAGATAAAGCTCTGTGTATTCGATCTGTTTTCTTGAAAAAGTGTTGTAACAATTGATTGTAGATCCTCTATTTCTTCAGGAATGCCACAGATGCGTAGGTTCGATCATCTAGCCCTGTTCTCAAAATCTTTCAGTCGGGTTTGAAGTGTAGAATAATCCTCTTTAAGGGATTCTAATTCCTCTGAATGAGCTGTTGTAGAGATGTCAATCTCATCTACTCTCTGCTCAATATAGATGTGAGTCTGCCTACAGTACATCACGGATCTCCCGTATTAGTTTATCAATAATAGCATCTGAGGTATTCTGTAATGCTTTATGTAATACCTGTTCAAATTGGGAAAGCAGGTCTGAGCCTATTTAATTATTATGTAGAGTAATAGGAGACAAATTAAAGTCATATTCAGTCTCACCACAGTGCGCTGAAGAGGGAGACCTGTGATGCTGCTGTGTAACAGTCTGTGAGGAGTCAGCTTTTCCTGAGGCTTTGTTGTTTTCAGCTTTGCTTTTCTCCTGCTGTACATGTGACCAAAATGTGCCCACAAGTTTCAGGGATTAATGTGGTGATGTGGGGAGGTTATGGTCCAGTGTGACTCTGCTTAAACAGCTGTCGGGTCCCGGTCGGTGCGGAGCTCTAAGCAGACATGTCCTGCTTAGCGGGCTTCGCGCATGCACCTTAGAGAATTATTATCAACTCTACAATACTCAATAAATCAATAGCTAAGAGAACAAAAATGAATATAAGGTAAAAATCAACACAACATAATTACCCGTTCCAAAAATGGCTGCTGGTCTGAATTGCTGGTTACCAGAGTTTTTAGATTGGCTTTCAAGATGGCTACTCTTAAAGAGGAATTATTTCTTGTGACCTCCGAGTTTCAAAGCATAAGGTGTCCAGGAATCTTCATGAATGTAGAGGTATGAATTGATGAATGGAGTGTGTGTGTGCGTGTCTGATTGAGTGGGTGATTGATTGTCTTTCCATTGTTGTGGAATATTAATGTATTGTCATAAGAGTCTCCCAGTGTCTGTTCTCTCGCAGCCCGCTCTAAAGAACTGACTGGGACAGGCTGAAGCTGGTTGAGACCTGTTAGGTAGTGGAAAACTTCCTGGTGTTTGGAGAGAGGTGTTTGCGGAGAGAAGACATGTCCGCCAGCAAAGGGCCCCTATGCAATGCACAGAACGATCGCCTGGTGGGTGTGTATTCGCTCTGCAAAGACATTATCGGTTTAGCGGTTGTTTGCTCTTGTCACCCCGGTATGCCTGATCAACATATTTGGGGTGCCATGACGTACAGCTGCAGATAATCTCCCATCCACGAGGAACTCTGGTCATCGTCATTTGGTTGTATTTTGTTGTGTTGTTAAATCCTTATATGGTCATATCCTTGTTTGGTCATATCCTGTGAGGTCATATCCTGTGAGGGAAGCGATTGGCTGTTGGGGCCAGGGCTTCCTGTTTGTGATTGCTTTTGTTGTCTTTGAATAAAAGAGGCAGACTGAGGGCTGTGGCATTCAGTCTTGCTGGGATGAGAATGTAAGAAGGAGCTGATGTCTTTTTGTGGGGGATGGGGCACACACCAGTGGATGGCATACAATCAGAAGGTGAGATGCATTTATATCATTAGACAAAATTGTTATGATTATTAGAAACAGGAGATTTAGCTGTGTGCTCTGTGTGCAGCCAAATTTCGCTGTCACCATGGCACCTATCTGGCTCCTAAATACCATGTCCGACAACGGATCATAAAAATTATAATAAGCTCAGCCCAAAAGGTATGACTTTTTTTCCATTGGTTGGAAAAGATCTAATGACTAACCTTTTCTGAATTCAGGTAATATTACCTTCAACCACTAGGCATGTCTCAGGGCAGAAAAACATGTTATGAGCTATCTGTTGAACAATATGTTTTATTTTCATAATGTGTATCTGTTTGTGTATTGGTGCTGATGAATATATATCTATATTATTCAGGGACTCTGGTAACCGGTACAATATACAATACACTCAGTATAATTTTGATTAATCAATATCACATAAAATGATTATCTATATGGATAAACGTATAATTATTGTATATCCTATGAATACTTATTTATCTTGGAACAACACATGCTATATGTATATTTTTATGCAGATGTAGTCATGATTTATATGTCTTTCATAACAATGATTGGTATCTTAAAACAATTCTTACTTCTAATTTGTTCTACAACAAAATATTATATTTTTACCTTATGACAGAATAATCAATGGGTCAGTAGACACTAAAGTCATAATTGTTTCTATGCCCTGGAATATAATATATAATTTTAATGACTTATAATCATATGTATTTTAAAATATCACTAGGTAGACAGAATTCTGATTCTCTCAGAAATGTTTGAAATTAACTTTGGGCAGGCTCAATTAGTTTTTAGATTGCCCAGCTGTATACACACCTCTGGAGTCCTCCCAATACATTTAGTTAAAGACTTTGTTTGATAATGGCTTGTCTCACCTGGGAAAACAATGGCGTTTGCTTAGTCTTTCATTCAGGTATACTAGTAATCCTTTTTTGCAGGGTTGTGCCTCTTTATCTACCCACCAAAGACATGTAAATTTATTTTGGTTTCTGCTTCACAATTAGTTTGGTTATGTAAACTGTGATGGTTGATCCATTTAAAATTGGGAAATGTATGAAGTCATGGTGACCTTTAGTTCATCGCTGTGTTAAGGCCTAACTGCTTTGCAACCATATATCCCCATCTTAAACTTGTGAGAGATGGTTATTTCTTCATCATAATTATAACAGCGAGCGATCACTTTTATTGCTATCACAAGAAATGTAAACATCCCTTGTGATAACAATACAGGTCATTTTTACGGAGACCCCAAATCTCTCCTCTACCCTTAAAAGCAAAAAATCAAAAGAAAAAGAAAGTGCTCTTTTGCTTTAAAAAAGAGATTTCATGAAGTCGCTCTGGTCCTCCTAGGGCATAGAGATTAGCAGAGGCCATATTTCCTTTGCTTATCTCTGTGCCCAGCTGCCACCAGATCTACAAGGTAAGCCTAAAAACCACAGAAAAGCAGCAGGAAGGGGCAATCTCCCTCCACTATGTCTGGCTGCAACCATTTTAACTGTGGGCAGCTGAAGCTGCTGCCTGTTCACTTCCTGGATTTTTACACAGACACACCGAGGCACACCTCCAGCTTTGCAGCCTTGCAGCTTTCATTGACCCTCTTATGACTCATCTCCCCTCCATTCCTGGCAAACTCTCACAAGAGTAAGAGAGAGCTGTGAATGATGTCATAAGCCTAGGCTTTTTACCAGACAAGAAACAGGAAGTGGGCTGTATAAGGTATTTACTGGCAGAAAAAAATGTTTTACTATCCAAAGTAAAAATCACAATGGCAGAATATTTAATAGATCGATAGTTGAAAAAAATGGCTGAAGGTCCGCTTTAAGTTATGTTTAATAAAATGGAATGACAGAGGAAAAAAGTATTGAACACATGAAGAAAAAGAGGTGCAAAAAGGCATGGAGAGTCAAGAAACCAGCTAAAATCTATCAGTGATTAGCAATCCTTCCCCTTGTCAGTGAAAACTAATATCAGCTGGTTCAATCTCAACTGATGGCCTATAAAAAAGTGTCTCTTTACCAAGGTGTCACACAAGAAGATGGGTAAAAGCAAAGCGCTCTCTCAAGACCTTTGCAAACCTTATTGTTGCAAAACATACTGATGGCATTGGTTACAGACAGACTTCTGAATGTTCCAGTGAGCACTGTTGGGGCCATAATCCGGAAGTGGAAAGAACATAATTTTACCATAAACCGACCACGACCAGGTGCTCCTTCCTGAAAGAGGAGTGAAAAGAATGATCAGAAGAGATGTCAAAGAGCCAAGTTCCACTTGTGGAGAGCTTCAGAAAGACCTGGAATTAGCAGGTAAAATTATTTCAAAGAAAACAATAAGTAATGCACTCAACAGCCATGGCCTGTATGCACGCTCACCATACAAGACTCCACTGCTGAAGAAAAAGCACGTTGAAGCTCGTTTAAAGTTTGCTGCACAACATTTAGACATGCCCGTAAAACACAAGAGAATATAGTCTGGTCAGATGAGACCAAAATTTTACTCTTTGGATGCCATAAAACACACCATGTTTGGAGGTCAAATGGCACTGCACATCACCCCAAAAAAAAACCCCATACTAACAGTGAAGTTTGGAGGTGGGAACATCATGGTGTGGGCCTGTTTTTCAGCATATGGTACTGGCAAACTTCATATCATTGAAGGAAGGTTGAATGGAAAAATGTACCAAGTCATTCTTCATAAAAAATATGCTGCCATGTGTCAGAAACCACAAAATCAGACTGAGACAGAAGTACAGTTAAATCAAACTTGTTTAATAATAAAAGTATATAGAACAAACATAGTCAAAACATAGCCAGAGTTCAGGAACCAGAAAGGATAGTCAGACAAGGCAAACGTCAGGGAGCCGGAGATGAGCGTAGTAAAGCAAGCAGGATCTGAAGCCAGAAGGGATGTCAGCCAAGCAAGTCTTTTAACAGGAATGCAGGAGAGCAAATCTGTGATGTTGACTAAGGAAAAGGCAGAGATCCTCTGGGCTGGACAGCTTAAGTAGGCAGGACTGACGAGCAGGATAACATCAACAGCTGAGTAACTGTGGAGAGATAGGAGCTGGCAATTAGCCGGCAGCTGAGCAGCCAGCTCAGGGAAGGAAGGGCTGAGCCCAACCCTGACAGGTATTTAGAATTATAATTTTAGGAAAACACACATGCACACACACACTGTACTGAAAAGGGATCCAAAACAGAGAGGATCAAAGTAATTAGAGTAATACATGTTTCTTTACTTTATAAACACTGGAGCAGCTGCAAAGAATAGAATTACAAAAGGCAGGAGAGGAGAACATCAGCTCTCACACAGACTATGGAAGAGACAGGGAGAGAGGGATGGGGGAGATGCAGAGATGCTGAGGAGAGAGCAGGATGACGGAGGCCATCATAAATGTGGGCAGTTTACAAAGGGAAAGACAGCAACAGGCAGGATCAGCCTGGTATTGTAGAACATAGAAAGGGACGATTGACATGGCAAAAGCACCGTGCTATATCTCGTGCCTTAAAGGGACAGGAGCATTTTTTTGGGGGTTACAACCACCAGTTCACCATGTGTACAGATAGGAAAAACATTTTACTTTATCCGAGAAAATACCAACCAATTACATGAACGTTTCCAGGTTCCAGCAATGTCCAAAGATGTGCCAAGGCATCCATTCAGTGTTGGCAGGTGAGAGGGTCCCCCCTCTTCCTTACTGCTCAAACCCCTGAGGGAACACTTACTAATTTCCCACAGTTGCCATGATTTTGTGGGGTCAAGAAGCTCTGAGGATCATTGTTATATCATCGCCTTTTACTTTAAATGTATTTGTATATTTTTACTACTTTTTCATACTTACTGTACACAGACAGTAATCTACTTAAGAGTCTAAATGACCCTAAAGCCAGTTTACCAGGAGAGTGATGGCCACCTAGAGATAGCTTGAACAGTAAATAAGCCCCCTCCTTCCTAGCACACCCTCCTGGAATATTGGTTTAACCATGCATGTAGGCTTGATAAACAAACATATTTTACAAGTCTTTTAAGGCAAAAGATTCAAAGGCAATTCTGTCACAAAGAACTCCATCCCACTGTTTTAAAAAATGGTTAAGAACACTTATGCAAGCAAGAGATATGGGAGAGCAATTCAAGGAACAGACATAAGCAATTTGCATAGTGCTATGAATAGTGCTAGCGCATGTAAGGGTTCTTAAACTTTAGAGTTGCATTACACTATTAGAACATGTTCCTTTGTGTGTGTATAAGGATTGATGGATAATTTGTAGCAGCTGTTAAATTGAATTAGAAGTAAAAACATCATTCGCCTGAGAAAGGATAAACTGGAGAAAAGATTCCATCAAGAGATCATCATCTTAATAAAGCATAATAATACTTTTATAAGTTTGAGGTCTACATCTGAGGGCGATTATCTGATCACAGGTGTAGTGGTGTTGCTAATGGAAAACAGAGATCATGGGAGAGTATATTGTGTTTTTTGTGCCTTTATTTTGCATTAATTATTTATTTTTATGCACAATATTTTATCACCAAAAGGAATTGCATTATGAACTTTTTTCTTTCACGTTTGTATAGTGATTATGCGTTTATAATAAAGATGTGAAAATGTAAAAGGTTGCACTGTCTCATAAACGAAGAAAAAACTCTTATCAAAAAATATAGCAAACACGGTGTATCAACTAGTGATAAATAAAGAGTTCAATAAACAAGTGTCCACGTGTATCAAATATTATTTCATTAGTATTCCACCAACTGAATGCGCTATCCACCGTTCCAAGTGATAATAAAGTATATCAATCCAAATGAAAATTAAATTGGCCTCTTACCAACTTCTGATGATCTTTAAATTATAAGAGATCATCTAACGCAGTGGTCATCAACCCTGTCCTCAGGGCCCACTAACAGGCCAGGTTTTATTTATTACCTTGGGGAGATGCAGACTAGAATACTGCAGTCACTGAGCAGCAAATGATATCACCTGTGATGTATTTCAGTTATCTTGCAGACCTGGCCTGTTAGTGGGCCCTGAGGACAGGGTTGATGACCACTGATCTAACGCAGAGATAAGAAAATGCCCGCTCACGTCCTCTGTGTGTCTCCCAACCTCCAAGATGGATGGATCTGACAGCTCCAGGCTCAGCACCCCAACACCTCTCACTCTGGACTCTGGCTCCACACTGAAAGTTTATTCCACAGCATCCCAGCACAGCTTGCCTCACTCCGGATGATTACTGTGCTTCACTCAGGTGTGTGTGCAGGATAAGGGAACACAGAAAGAGAGCTCATCGCATAGTATGTAAAAACAGGGGGTTTATTTAAGGTAAAATATGCACTTACAACCAGTGGCGTAACTAAAACCTTCAGGGCCCCCGATGCAAGAAATCATGAAGGGCCCCCCTGACCCCTGGACAGCGCTTTTCCTAGGGGAATGTCTGATAAGAGGAGGAGCCGCGAGAGCCGCCGAGGGACCCCAAAAGTCGGTGTTCGGGGCCACTTTGTGCAAAACTAACTGCACAATGAAGGTATGACATGTTTGTTATTTAAAAAAAAAAACCTTTACAATCGCTTTAAGGGATTAAAACAGGTGGTCAGGAGGCAACATATTGCCTCTTTACCGGCTGTCAAATGCCTCTGAAAAGTGATCTGAGCATGGATCGCTTTTCAGAGGAACAGCATTTTGTTGCTGGTACTTTGAACGAGCAAGAAAAAAAAATCAGTCCTGATTGTACACATATAGGGTGTCAGGATTAAACGTGCATACATACATCTAAACAGTGGCGGCTGGTGCTCAAAATTTTTTGGGGGGCGTAAACATTTTTTGAAAAAAAATCATCAATTGCAGCCACTGTGCCCATAAAATGCTGCCACTGTGCCCATAAAATGCTGCCACTGTGCCCATCAAATGCTGCCACTGTGCCAGTTAAATGCTGCCACTGTGCCCATCAAACGCTGCCACTGTGCCCATCAAACGCTGCCACTGTGCCCATCAAACGCTGCCACTGTGCCACTTAAATTCTGACACTGTGCCCATCAAACGCAGCCACTGTGCCCATCAAATGCTGCCACTGTGCCACTTAAATGCTGCCACTGTGCCATCAAACGCAGCCACTGTGCCATCAATTGCTGCCACTATGCCCATCAAATGCTGCCACTGTGCCACTTAAATGCTGCCACTGTGCCACTTAAATGCTGCCAGTGTGCCATCAAATGCTGCCACTATGCCATCAAATGCAGCCACTGTGCCATCAATTGCAGCCACTGTGCCAAACGCTGCCAGTGTGCCCATCAAACGCTGCCAGTGTGCCCATCAAACGCTGCCAGTGTGCCCATCAAATGCTGCCAGTGTGCCCTTCAAATGCTGCCACTGTGCCATCAAACGCTGCCACTGTGCCCATTAAATGCTGCCAGTGTTCCATCAAACGCAGCCACTGTGCCATCAATTGCAGCAACTGTGCCAAACGCTGCCAGTGTGCCCATCAAACGCTGCCAGTGTGCCCATCAAATACTGCCAGTGTGCCCATCAAATGCTGCCAGTGTGCCCATCAAATGCCGCCAGTGTGACCCCCGACCGCTCATCGGCACTTACCCTGTCTTGGAAGGGCAGCGGGTGACTGTGACGAATGGGGTTCTCCATGCGTCTCCTGCTGTCCTCATCTCCCATCCTCTGCTCCTGATAGGCGTCCAATAGCGGCGTCTGTCGTTTCAGCCAATCAGGTGACGGGTAACAGACCCGAGCACCTGATTGGCGGAGAGGCAGTTTAGTGTTAGGAAAGCGAATAGTCGTTTGCTTTTCTAACACAGCTGAGTGACCTGTGAGGTCACCTTTTTTGATGCCTATTAGAGCCTATGGCTCTAATCCGATGCTTCAAAACCCCCCCCACTGCTGAAATTCAGGTTCACTGCGCCCAAAAAGGGGCTGGGCACCTGAATAGGGGGTGGCAGCGGCGGCCATAGATAGATTCATGCAATGCATGAGGGCGCCCGTGCGCCCTTAATGCATGGGCCACCACTGCATCTAAACACACATACACATAGGTAAACACACACATAATATGCACACACATATACTGTATATACACACACAAACACATATACATATATAAACACACACATAAACACATGCAAACACATACATGAACACACATAAGAACACACACATAAGAACACACACATACACACATACAGAAAGCCTTTTCAAAAACGGCAGTGCTTTACCTTACCTCTTCCTGCCGGGTACCTCACTGTAGGGGGAGACAAAGAGCTCAGCACACACTGTGCTTTCACTTTAGATCAGTGTGACAAGCTCCCTGCACAGTGCCGATTACAGTTCGGCTGACGATCAGGGAGATCGATCTCAGCCGCTCCTCCTATCAAGATAAACAGGGGGGCCTCAAGATATAAGAAACAAATAGTTCCGCGCTTAGGCAATAAAGGAACTGCAGCCCCCCCCAGCACAGAATAACACCTAGGTGAAATTCTAAAAAGTTTAGAGTACTAAATTGGGGTGAATGGCACTGTTCGACTAGGTCCACTATGATGTGCACAAACATATATAAGTGTAAAATACAAAATAAAATTTTTTTTTGTATATAGGAATGGTAAAAAGTTCCAAACGTGTGGGTAAATTTTATGTGCATGTGTAAAAATTGACCACAATCAATAAAGTGCAGTGTGTATTATCGCATATAATACAAACACTAAAAATGGAGTGATAAAAATAAATCATCCCAAAAAAATGAATAAATAAATGTAAGAAAAATATTACCAAAAAAACTTAAAAAACACTTATTGATAAAATCCTGTGCTGATGTGTACATACAATAGTGCTAAAACATATTAATAAAAAGCTTTTGTTCATATGTGCATACAATAGTGTTTAAGACAAAAAGTGAATAATCAGTTCATAGAAACAAGTGTCCCCCAAAAAAGAAAATCCATAGAGTGTTCTTCTTAAAGTGCAATAACGTGTCTCTTCATTCACATAGCAATACTCCTGATGAGATAAGTGCTCCCAGCCTTCCAAAGGACCCCCCTTTTGTGCCCTCACTCACCGGAAGAATTCACCCCTGCAGGGGTATCAAGCCTGTAGACTGTATCCTGCAGCAGTGGTCCGTGGTGACAGTCCTCCGTTCTCCTCTCCTTCTCTCGTATCCCGATCACCTCCAATCACTCCCCGGTATGAACATATTTTTATGCGTCTCACATTCACATTTTTGACCCAGGGTGTTTGTAAATGTCTATTTCATTCATTTTGGTTCTCAGTTCATTCCTGGACATGGCAGAGACGTAGGTGAGTGAATCTGTTGACATAATAGACCTTTGTTTTCTATATAAATAAAGCCTTGAAAGATGGACAGAATGAAGACCTTATATTGCCCTGCCAGATCTGACCTGTTTTCTTGTACACCTAGAACACTATGGAGTTTATTTACTAAAGCTGGAGAGTACAAAATATGGTGCAGCTCTGCCTGTCTGTGCAGAGCTGCACCATATTTTGTACTCTCCAGCTTTAGTAAATAAACTCCATAGTGTTCTAGGTGTACAAGAAAACAGGTCAGATCTGGCAGGGCAATATAAGGTCTTCATTCTGTCCATCTTTCAAGGCTTTATTTATATAGAAAACAAAGGTCTATTATGTCAACAGATTCACTCACCTACGTCTCTGCCATGTCCAGGAATGAACTGAGAACCAAAATGAATGAAATAGACATTTACAAACGCCCTGGGTCAAAAATGTGAATGTGAGACGCATAAAAATATGTTCATACCGGGGAGTGATTGGAGGTGATCGGGATACGAGAGAAGGAGAGGAGAACGGAGGACTGTCACCACGGACCACTGCTGCAGGATACAGTCTACAGGCTTGATACCCCTGCAGGGGTGAATTCTTCCGGTGAGTGAGGGCACAAAAGGGGGGTCCTTTGGAAGGCTGGGAGCACTTATCTCATCAGGAGTATTGCTATGTGAATGAAGAGACACGTTACTGCACTTTAAGAAGAACGCTCTATGGATTTTCTTTTTTGGGGGACACTTGTTTCTATGAACTGATTATTCACTTTTTGTCTTAAACACTATTGTATGCACATATGAACAAAAGCTTTTTATTAATATGTTTTAGCACTATTGTATGTACACATCAGCACAGGATTTTATCAATAAGTGTTTTTTAAGTTTTTTTGGTAATATTTTTCTTACATTTATTTATTCATTTTTTTGGGATGATTTATTTTTATCACTCCATTTTTAGTGTTTGTATTATATGCGATAATACACACTGCACTTTATTGATTGTGGTCAATTTTTACACATGCACATAAATTTTACCCACACGTTTGGAACTTTTTACCATTCCTATATACAAAAAAAAATTTTATTTTGTATTTTACACTTATATATGTTTGTGCACATCATAGGGGGGCCTCAAGGCCCCCCAGCAGCATGGGGCCCAGCCGCCATGGCGACCTCAGCGACCCCTATACTTCCGCCACTGCTTACAACAGAGATAGTAATATTAGGCAGTAGAGAGAGAGGATGATCCAGCATGGAGATCACCAACAAATCTGGATGCTCATCATGTCACAGCTCCCCCGTCTCCTTTCAACATGTTTCCCCTTGCCAGGCTATGTCTGGGAATGGAGCTCCAAAAGGGGATTTGATGGTTAGTCCAGAGTGAGAGGTGTTGGGACGCTGAGCCTGGAGCTGACAGATCAATTCATCTATCCATCTTTGAGGACGGGAGACACAGAGGATGTGGCAAGGCATCTGACATTTTCTTACCTCATGCGTTAGATGATCTCTTTTAATTTAGAGATCATCGGAAGTTGGTAAGTGGCCAATTACATTTTTCATTTGGATTGTTATACTTTATTATCACTGGAAAGGGTGGATAGCACATCCAGTTGGTACTGTAGAATACTAATGGAATCATTTTTGACACACATGGACACTTGTTTATTGAACTCTTTATTTATCACTAGTTGATATACTGTGTTTGCTTGATTTTTTTATAAGAGTTTTTTCTTTATGAGACAGCGCAACCTTTTACATTTTAACATTTTTTCCATTATCTCCTTGTATCCAAGGAGTGATAAAAGTGCAGCAGTCTACACTTATAATCAGCGCAAGATTTTCACACACATCTCTAGTTTATAATAAAGGTCTGTATTTTGTATTAATTTGACTAAGCACATTAGAATGATGTTAATTTATAGTTGGGTTAAAAAATCATTCCCTGATTATTTCTTGCCTCAACTATTTCAACTCCCTCCTCACTGGCCTACTTCTACATAGGCTATTTCCCCTTCAGTCCAAAATGAATGCTGCTGACTAGGGATGAGCTTCGTGTTTGAGTCAAACGCATGTTTGACTCGAACATCGTGTGTCTGGTCGTTCGCTGAATTACGAACGTTATGGGCCGTTCGCACCAAATTCGAGTGGCGCGTCACGGCCCATAATTCACTGCGGGATCACAGTGCATTGCTGGCTGATGATTGGCCAAGCATGCACTATGACCCGCATACTTGGCCAATCATAGTGCCGTGTGTACAGAGAGCCGTAATTGGCCAAAGCCAGGGAGGCTTTGGCCAATTATGGCTCAGGGGGTTTAGTACACTCCCCACACTATATAAGGCTGCCTGCACGTCGGCCCTGTGTAGTGTGTTGCGACGGAGAGAGATAGATAGAGAGACAGTGTAATTTTATTTAAGTTAGATAGAGTAGGCACGTCGAGTCAGTTAGCTGCACTTGCAGTGTATTGTGTATATATATATGCATCCCAGGTGTTTTTATATATATATATATATATATATATATATATATATATATATATATATATATATATATATATATATATATATATATATATATATATATATATATATATATATATATATATATATATATATATATATATATACTGTATTCAGTTTAGCTAGATCCTGTTCTTCTCTTCCTAATATACTGACAGGCAGGCAGGTGTTTTTACAGTATTTCCAGTTACTGTACTGTGTACCCTGCACAGTTGCACCTACAGTATAACTACCTGAAGCCAGGTGCTTGTGTAGGCTCTTGACGTATTTCCAGTTACTGTACTGTGTACCCTGCACAGTTGCACCTACAAAATAACTACCTGAAGCCAGGTGCTTGTGTGGGCTCTTGACGTATTTCCAGTTACTGTACTGTGTACCCTGCACAGTTGCACCTACAGTATAACTACCTGAAGCCAGGTGCTTGTGTAAGCTCTTGATGTATTTCCAGTTACTGTACTGTGTACCCTGCACAGTTGCACCTACAGTATAGCTACCTGAAGCCAGGTGCTTGTGTAGGCTTTTGAGGTATTGACGGTGCATCCTCATCAGCACGTGGCCGTGGGACACTCTTGGCCTTTTTTTCGGCAGCTGGCCGCATTGAGCCGTAACATGCGGAAGACTTGGTCGAGTGGATGACCAAGCCGTCCTCATCCTCCTCATCCTCTCTCACCCAGGCTCAGGGTACTTTGTCTGACAAAGCAGCTGCCAACACGGCCTCTTCCCTCGGCTCAATGGCATCAGTGACTCCTTCCCTAGCCCCACCATGTCCTCCTGAGTAGTCCCCGAACTGTTTGACCACAGTGTTGGGTACATGCTCCAGGAGGATGCCCAGCGTTTTGAAGGCTCCGATGATGGTACTCAGCTAGAGGAAGGAAGTACCGTGAGCCCAGACAGAGGTGGTGCCCAAGAAGGACATCAATCTGGCAGTCATGTTCCCCCTGCTGCAGCATACTGCCAGGTTTGCTCCAGTAATGAGGAGGGAGGGGATGATGAGGTCACTGACTCCACGTGGGTGCCTGATAGGAGAGAGGAGGAGGAGGCACATCACCAACGAGGCAGGATACCCTCCAGGGGCAGCACACTGACTGCATCACATCGCAGAGCTCCGCATCTCCGCATGTCCGTTGGCTGCCTGTTTCCACCCAGGTTTTCTTTCTTACTTGCATGGTGTGACAGACTCACCTGGGTTAGAGGCTTTTGGAGGGGACTGAATGTGAGCCTCTTGCCTACAGATTATGGGCCCTGGCATTTGGGGTACCCGTGAGGTGTTGTTACTTTGGCTTCGGGTCCTTGTCCCCCAGGACACACAGACGCTGGGGACCCTGTATTTGCCATAGTAGCAATAGTGACTGAGTCATACTGTTGGGACTCATACTGTGAGAAGATGCTAATGTCATCAACTCCACTCACCTGTCTGATGTCAGCTATAATGTGTTTAATGTAAATGAGTTTAGTCTGGCTTACCACAGGTTCTAAGGGTATTCGACTCATTGTTGTTTGTTCTAATTAACCCTGTGTTGATGTTTATGGTAATGTGTGTTGAATAGTCAATGAGCTAGGAGACGTAGTCACCTAGGCTGTATAAAGAATTAGATAATTAGCTCATGTTAATTAGGTTACAGTTGTATTGTTAGAGGAGGTTCCAACGGCATATAAAGTCTTGTAATTTTGATTCCAAATAAAACAGTTCATGTTAGCATCTAAGCAAGTGTCGCATTGTTTTGTGCTTGGAAGCATTTGGAATATCTGATATCTGTATCCAGACTACAAGGAAGTGGTATACTGATGGAAGCACTCAAGTGGAGTGTGGGACGTTCTGTGACATTGGTGGAAAGCAGTGGGAAGCTTCCGGCAGTCTGGGAAATCTAAACCTCCACTTGGATCCAAGATCAGGATAGCAGACTTCAATCACCCCAGCGGAGATATGGACCTGGCATCAGAGTTCCTGGGGCTGCTGCAGATCATCCTTTCAACATACACCAGGACTGTGTCTGAGGATGAATACCTGGAGCTTAGGCACCTCACACAGGTCCCTCCTTCACCATCCACACCATTAGTCACTCATCTTGTCACTAGCTCATTATCATTATTCCTCCATTTTCCCTTCCCTAGAGATGTCCGTGGTCCTATGCCCACCCTGACTGCTGCCCGCTTGGTCGCCCCCGCTCGGCTGTCCACCACAGCTCCCGGTTGGAGGTGCCTTCCGGTGTTTTTGGCACCCCATTGATACACCTTTAGCCGACTAACTCCAATTAGTAAGTACACTTCAGGGTTATATGGGGTTTTACCCTACCCCCTTATATCTTTTCAATGATGACTGATTACGTTCCATATAACTTCCATTTTAGACTATCACGTGCATGCTGATGAGTGGCGTATCAGCCACGAAACGAGTAGAGCTACCTTATGCAGTGTTTCTACCTACGTCTACCCAGATCTTCAAGCTATCATGCAATTATTACCTCTACAGGTTCAGTGAGGCCTTAGGTCCTGCAGGCATTACCTCACAATTATATTTATATTCAATCTTGTTTCTGGTTGATCAATGAATTTTTATTATGGCTCTCTTCATGACAGTGTACCATTATTATTATTTTTACCTATGTACTATCATGCATTAATCTTCTGCCTTTGATATTGATGGTCACAATTCAAAACATTTGTTGTTATCAGTTGTGGGCATTTTCGCTACTGTATGTGTTAATTACCTTGAAATTAACATTTTATGTATGTTCACAAGTATGTATATCAATAAAATTCCCCTGTTCAGCTCAACTACCTTCTTGCTATCATGTGCTTCACACAAAGTCCCACCCTCCTTGCCTCCCTTTCCGCATGTGCAGGGCGCTGCTGTCTCTGCTTATTCCAAAAGTTCTTTGGTGTGGGCCTGTTTTGAGATGAGTGCATCAGATCCCACTGCTGCTATTTGCAACATATGTCTCAAGCGTATCTCACGTAGCCAAAACATCTCCCGCTTGGGCACCACATGCTTGACCAGACATATGTTGACCTGCCATGCAGTTCGTTGGCAAGCGTACCTAAAAGACCCACACCAAAGAACAAAGAGAACCTCTCCTTGCTCCTCATCAGCTGGGATCTCCAACCCCACTATACCTTCAGTCCTCTCTGAGACCTGCACTGAGAGGAATAAAGGTGTAGCATTAGGTGTGTCACAGCCAAGTACTTGCAGGCAATCTGCTATCGGTACACCAATGTCAGATTGTACCAGGCAAATTTCCCTGCCCCAGCTGCTGCACCGCAGAAAGAAGTTCACTCCCAGCCATCCACATGCCCAGCGGTTGAATGCTAGCTTGGCAAAATTGCTAGCACTTCAACTGCTATCTTTTCATTTGGTAGACTCTGCCCCCTTCCGTGAGTTTGTGGAATGTGCGGTTCCTCAGTGGCAGGTTCCCAAACACCACTTTTTCTCACGGAAGGCGATTCCGGCTCTCTACCGGCAATGTCTTGGTCTCGCTGGACAGGGCGGTCAGTGGTAAGGTGCATATTACCACTGACTCATGGTCCAGCAGGAATGGACAGGGACGTTACCTAAGCTTCACGGCGCATTGGGTGACTCTGCTGGCAGCTGGGAAGGATGCAGGACAAGGTGCAGTAGTGTTGGAGGTTGTTCCGCCACCACGCCTCCAAAATGCCGCTACTGGTGATTCTGACACACCTCTCTCCTCCACCCCTCCTCCTCTTCTTCCTCCATGGCCTCTTCCTGTGCTTTGTCCTCGGAACCAGCAGTGCTCCGTAGGCGTTCAAGGGGCTACGCAAGTGCGCAGGCCCAAAGAAGCCATGCGGTGCTTGAGCTGGTGTGCTTGGGGGACAGGAGCCACACTGGGGCAGAGATTCTGTCAGCTCTGCAGGGGCAGGTTCATCGGTGGTTAACGTCATGCCAACTTAAGCTAGGAATGGTGGTTTGCGACAATGGCACCAACCTCCTCTCCGCCCTCTGACAGGGACAACTGACCTATGTGCCCTGTTTGGCTCACGTCCTTAACTTGGCGGTGCAGTGGTTCTTGGGCAGGTACACAGGCTTACAGGGTGTCCTGAGGCAGGAAAGTCTGTGTGCATTTTCCGCCGGTCATATAATTCCAGTGCTCGGCTGGCAGACCTCCAAAAGGAATTTAACCTGCCCAAGAACCACCTAATCTGTGTTTTGCCCACCAGGTGGAACTCATCGTTGGCCATGCTGCAGCGGCTGCACACGCAGCAGAGGGCCATCAATGAGTACCTGTGCGACTATGGCACCAGGACAGAGTCAGGGGAGCTTGGTTTTTTCCAGACGCCAGTGGGTCATGATCAGGGATGCATGCACTGTCCTGCCACCATTTGAGGAGGCCACGAGGATGGTGAGCAGTGACAGTGCATGCATCAGTGACTCTGTCCCCCTTGTCCACCTGTTGGAGCACACGCTGTGTGGAATAATGGACAGGGCACTTGAGGCAGAACAGAGGCAGAAAGAGGAGGACTTCCTTAGCTCTCAAGGTCCCCTTTATCCAGACAGTGTTCCTGTGTGCCCGCCGATCACACAGGAAGAGGAGGAGGAGGAGGAGGATTGTGTCAGTATGGAGGTGGAGCCTGGCACTCAGCATCAGCAGCAGTCTTTAAGAGATCATTTACAGTCCCAAGAAACCCATGGACGTGTACGTGGCTGGGAGGAGGTGGCTGCGGATCATGTCATCCTTAGTGACCCAGAGGACTCCGGACCGAATGCCTCGGCAAACCTACGCTGCATGGCCTCCCTGATCCTGCAAAGCCTGCGGAAGGATCCTCGTATTCGTGGTATCAAGGAGAGGGATCAATACTGGCTGGCAACCCTCCTTGATCCACGTTACAAGAGTAAGGTTGCAGACCTTATCTTGCCGTCACAGAGGGAGCAGAGGATGAAACCTCTTCGGGAGGCCTTGCAGAAAGGTCTGTGCAATGCGTTCCCAGAGACTGGGAGGTTACAAACTCCTGTTCTTGGACAACGTGTTGCCGAGGCTTCAGTCAGTCAAAGAAGGAGTAGTGGAGAAGGTGGCCTTCTGACCGATGCGTTCAGACAATTTTTTAGTCCGCAGCCCCAAGATATGATCAGTTCCAGCAACCATCGCCAGCGTCTGTTTTACATCGTTCAGGAATACCTAGGGGCAAGATCTGACTTGAACACCTTTCCCACCGAAAATCCTCTGGGTTACTGGGTCTTGAGGATGGATCACTGGCCAGAGCTTGCACAGTATGCAATTGAGCTACTGGCTGTCCTGCATCCAGCGTTCTTTTGGAACACACATTCAGTGCTGCTGGAGGCTTTGTAACCAATCACAGGGTGCGCCTGTCCACAGACTCGGTCGATCGACTGACCTTCATAAAAATGAATCAGTCTTGGATCACCACCAGATACCAAGCACCTGATGCTGATGTAACCGAATAATTTTTTTTTTAAATGTCAGATCCCTTCAAGACTGCCTATGCTGATGCTGAGTGACTATCCTGTTATGCTGAGTGACTATCCTCTTCCTCCTCAATGATCATGCTGATAGCTTGTAAGAATATTTTTGGTTCTGGGCGCCGCCACCAGTGGCTAAGGCCCAATTTTTCAGCCCCTGTTTAACAGGGGCGTGTAACTTCAATTTTTGATGCAATTCTTTGCAGCAGGGCTCGTTCCTGCGCTCCAACTAGAGTATCTGTGAGGGGTTGCAGTGTTGTGGCACCAGCACCAGTGCCTAAGGCCCAATTTTTCAGCCCCTGTTTAACAGGGGCGTGTAGTTACAACTTTTGATGCAATTCTTTGCAGAAGGGCTCGTTCCTGCGCTCCAACTAGAGTATCTGTGAGGGGTTGCAGAGTTGTGGCACCAGCACTAGGGATGAGCTTCGAGTTTGAGTCGAACTCATGTTCGACTCGAACATCGGCTGTTCATAAGTACGCCAACCAGCGAACAACTTGGCAATCATCTTCTCTTCATCTTCTTGTCTTCATCTTCTTTTCGGGCCGCTCCGCATTCATGATGGCATGGAGGGAGGCTCCCGCTGTGTGACGCTTCTCCTCTTCTGACGGTTCTTAAATAATGGTGACCCCGCCCCCCTCTGACGCACGGTGACTTGACGGGACTTTCCTGTGGCATTCCCCGTGACGCCACAGGGAAGTCCCGTCAAGTCACCGTGCATCAGAGGGGGCGGGTTCACTGGGTGGCCCCGCCCCCCTCTTATTTAAGAACCGTCAGAAGAGGAGAAACGTCACACAGCAGGAGCCTCCCTCCATGCCATCATGGATGCTGAGCGGCCCGACAAGAAGATGAAGACAAGAAGAAGATGAAGACAAGAAGATGGAGAGAAGAAGATGAAGAGAAGAGCGGGAGCCTCCCTCCATGCCATCATGGATGCAGAGCGGCCCGAGGAGAAGAAGGGAAGAAGACGCCGACACCGCGAAGGAGATGCCGGACGAGAACACTGGAGGAAGAACCAGAAGAAGAAGAAGATGGAGGAAGAAACCGAAGGAAGATAGAAGATAGAAGAAAGAAGAAGCATTTAAATAAAGGAATTGTCAAAAACTGTCTCTTGTCATTTTTAACATTTTTGACAGTTTTTTTAGTGAAATGGTAGGGGTACAACCCTTACCATTTCACACAGGGGGGAGGGCCGGGATCTGGGGGTCCCCTTGTTAAAGGGGGCTTTCAGATTCCGATAAGCCCCCCGCCCGCAGACCCCCACAACCACCGGCCAGGGTTGTGGGGATGAGGTCCTTGTGCTCATCAACATGGGGACAAGGTGTTTTGGGGGGCTACCCAAAAGCACCCTCCCAATGTTGAGGGCATGTGGCCTGGTACGGTTCAGGAAGGGGGGGCGCTCTCTCATCCCCCCTCTTTTCCTGCGGCCTGCCAGGTTGCGTGCTCGGATAAAGGTCTGGTATGGATATTTGGGGGGACCCCACACCTTTTTTTTTTTTTTTTAATTTTGGCGCGGGGTTCCCCTTAAAACCTAGATTTTGAGGGGGACCCCACGCCATTTTTTAAAAAATATTTTGGCCGGGGTTCCCCTTAATATCTATACCAGACCTGAAGGGCCTGGTATGGAATTTAGGGGGACCCCCCACGTCATTTTTTAAAAAAAATTTTGGTTCGGGGTTCCCCTGTGGGGAATTCCCATGCCGTTTTTATCAATGAACTTCTATGTGTATTGTCGGACCGGCAATGCATTAATAGCCGCGAGTAGTTTTAAATGACTTTTTTTCCTTTGAAATGTCATTTTGCTGTCAGACTGTTCTAAACACGGGAAACATGCGACCCTTTACAGACATACTATAGACACCCCCCAGGTACGAAATTTAAAGGGATATTACACTTCTATTGTTTCACTTTAAGCATTATTAAAATCACTGCTCCCGAAAAAACAGCCATTTTTAAAACTTTTTTTTGCATTGATCCATGTCCCCTGGGGCAGGACCCAGGTCCCCAAACACTTTTTATGACAATAACTTGCATATAAGCCTTTAAAATTAGCACTTTTGATTATTCATGTTCGTGTCCCATAGACTTTAACGGTGTTCGCGTGTTCGAACAAATTTTTTGCCTGTTCGCAAGTTCTGGTGTGAACCGAACAGGGGGGTGTTCGGCTCATCCCTAAGCAGCACCAGTGCCTAAGGCCCAATTTTTCTGTCCTTGTTCAACAGGGACATGTAATTACAATTCTTGATCTAATATTTCACAGCAGGGCCCATTCCAGTGCCCACCAAGAGTAACTGTGAGGACTTACAGTGTTGTGGCACCAGCAAAACCACCACCACCACCACCAAAGGCCCAATTTTTCTGCCCCTGTTCAACAGGTGCATGTAATTACAATTCTTGATCTAATGTTTCACAGCAGGGCCCGTTCCAGCGCCCACCAAGAGTAACTGTGAGGACTTACAGTGTTGTGGCACCAGCACCACCATCATTACCAAAGGCCCAATTTTTCTGCCCCTGTTCAACAGGGGCATGTAATTACAATTCTTGATCTAATATTTCACAGCAGGGCCCTGTGAGGGCTTAAAGTGTTGTAGCAACACCAACACCTAAGGCCACAATTTCTGCAGAGTATATAGGGCAGGCCCCTACTTTCAAACGTCCAACTTACAAATGACTCCTACTTGCAAACGGAAGGAGACAACAGGAAGTGAGATGAAATCTACCCCTAGGAAGGGAAATTCTCTCCTGTAAGAGTTAATATGGGAAAAACATTTCTCCTTTCCACTGATGCTTTATCACCAATCCTTGTTTCACTAAAAACCCCAAATTTTCTAAAAACATTTGTCATTGTGACAGAAAGTGAGGTGAAATCTTCTGAAGAGGAGCACAAACAGCATAACAAATGTCACAGGGGTGATAACCCTTCCCTATGTTTTCCAAAAAGCTTAAAAATAGATTTTTTGGCTGGAGCTACACTTTAAAAATGTACCAGTTCAAAATTACAAACAGATTCTACTTAACAACAAACCTACAGTCCCTGTCTTGTTTGCACCGCCTGTATACTGCTGTTCAAAGTATATAGGGCCTGGGGGCCCCACGCCTTTCCTTTTTTTTAATTTTGGTGCGGGGTTCCCCTTAATATCCATACAAGACCCAAAGGGCCTGGTAATGGACTGGGGGGGGGGTACTGGGGGGGGGGGGTACCCATGCCGTTTGTCTCACTGATTTTCATCCATATTGTCGGAACCCGACATTACATTAAAGCCGCATGCAGATTTAAATGACTTTTATTCCTTTAAAAATGTCATTTTGTGCAGGGACTGTTCTAAGCACGGGAAACAAGTGCCACTTTACAGGCATACTATAGACACCCCCCAGGTACGATATTTAAAGGAATATTTCACTTTTTTTTCACTTTAAGCACCATAAAAATCACTGCTCCTGAAAAAACGGCCGTTTTTAAAACTTTTTTTTGCATTGATACATGTCCCCTGGGGCAGGACCCGAGTCCCCAAACCCCTTTTAAGACAATAACTTGCAAATTAGCCTTTAAAATGAGCACTTTTGATTTCAAACGTTCGAGTCCCATAGACTTCAATGGGGTTCTAACGTTCGTGCAAAGTTTTGGTCCGTTCGCAGGTTCTGGTGCGAACCGAACCGGGGTGGCATTCGGCTCATCCCTACTGCTGACTCGTCCATCTTACCAATTGTTCTGTGTCCCCTTCTTCTTCTTCTTCTTCTTCTTCCACCAGGGGGCAATCAATGGGTTAAATGTGTTCCCTTGGAGGTGTTTCTAACTGTGGGGGGAGTGGACTGACAGGGAGTACAGAGAGATCGCTGTTCCTACTCACTAGGAACAGCAGATCTCTCTCTATTTCCCTGACAGAACAAATATCTGTTTGTTTACATTGACAGAGCCCCATTCTGGCTCTCTGTGGATCGATTGCGGGTGGCCAGCAGACATTGCAGCCGCCAGCCACACGCATCGCCTCTGGTGCCATGCGCATGTCCACTGTATCTATTGCTCGAAGTGACATACACCTACTGTACAGTGATTCGCGCCAAAGAGCCGACATGCTGCAGTGTAATGATGGCGGCTGGTTGGCAAGTGGTTAAATTGGATGTAAACCCGATTCATGAAATTTGAGCTGGACACATATATATCTGTAGTGTAGCTGCTGTCTCCTGCTCCATTCTTCTGTGATCAGCCTGATAACTCCAGACACGTTCTCAATCACATATGATAAAAGCAGCCTGAGTTTTGTGTTGGGGAAGATGCTATAGATATAGATTAGCAGCTTGCTGAAAGTCTCCACCTAATGAAGAGAGGGGGTGTGTGCCTTTCCTCCAATCAGCTGTCTTGGCTGTATGCCCAGACTTTACTGCAGTGTTGAACAGGAAGAGAAAATCTCCAGTATATAAAGCTGAAGACAGCAGATATACAGTACATGTAAAACTTATGTAGGGAGATTTGTTTCATAACTGTGTATCATCTGAGGCTGTTCACTTCACTGGGTATATGTGAGGGTTTACATCCACTTTAAGTGATTCTTGAAAACCCATCCCTTCAAGGAGGACTATCCTGTTTCTACCCAATAAACTGTTTTTATTTTCTCCATTAACTCATATACCACAGTTATTGCCTTTTTGTATCGCTTGACCCTCCCATGTGGATTGTAAGCTCTAACAAGCAGGACCCTCTAATCCCCCCTATATTGAATTGTATTGTAACTGTTTGTGCAATATAAATTCTGTATAATAATAATAATGAGCTCTGGTTGTTCCTACACACTTATGCATAGTAGATTTAAAGCTAAACTCTAGGCAGATATAAAAGACACAAATAATGCAGCTCTGTAATTAATAATACATAATCAAATGCATTTCCTAAATACAAGAAGTGTGGGTACCTGAATCTGTCCTGGTACCTTTTTTAGAGTGTGAGAAATATAAGCAGCACAGGAAGACAATCTGTTTATGTGCTAACAGAAACAATGCTGATAGGAAGCAAAAGCAAAGAGACAGAGAAATGGGCTCATAACTATGCTGCTTCCTCTCTAGGCTGAGACGGGTCCAGGATGACCTGGGCTCAGAGAAAGTGGATTGACTTACACTTTTCATGAGGCTAATGACATCTAGTGACAGAAATAAGGACTGCGTGGGGAAATCTTTGGATTAAAGTTGAACATTACAGCAAAAGCTGGTTTTGTTCTTTTTTGTTTTAACTGGCTATTAATGTTTATGCTGTTATTTTTGGCTGCAGTTTTTACTTAATTGTTTAACCTCCTCACGCTGATAGAACACATATCCCCAAGTTCCGCACTCACAATCTGCTTGTCTACCACAGTGATCAGTGTTTCTCTCTCTCTCTGTGAATGGAGAGGATAGATACAGTATCTCACAAAAGTGAGTACACCCCTCACATTTTTGTAAATATTTTATTCTATCTTTTCATGTGACAACACTGAAGAAATGACACTTTGCTACAATGTAAAGTAGTGAGTGTACAGCTTGTATAACAGTGTAAATTTGCTGTCCCCTCAAAATAACTCAACACACAGCCATTAATGTCTAAACAGCTGGCAACAAAAGTGAGTACACCCCTAAGGGAAAATGTCCAAATTGGGCCCAAAGTATCAATATTCTGTATGGCCACCATTATTTTCCAGCACCGCCTTAACCATCATGGAGTTCACCAGAGCTTCACAGGTTGCCACTGGAATCCTCTTCCACTCCTCCATGATACTACATCATGGAGCTGGTGGATGTTAGAGACCTTGTGCTCCTCCACCTTCCATTTGAGGATGTCCCACAGATGCTCAATAAGGTTTAGATCTGGATACATGCTTGGCCAGTCCATCACCTTTACCCTCAGCTTCTTTAGCAAGGCAGTGGTCATCTTGGAGGTGTGTTTGGGGTCGTTATTATGTTGGAATACTGCCCTGCAGTCCAATCTCTGAAGGGAGAGGATCATGCTCTGCTTCAATATGTCACAGTACATGTTGGCATTCATGGTTCCCTCAATGAACTGTAGCTCCCCAGTGTCGGCAGCACTCATGCAGCCCCAGACCATAACACTCCCACCATGCTTGACTGTAGGTGTCTTTGTACTCCTCACCTGGTTTGGTTTCTGCGACACATGCTTGACATCATCTGAACCAAATAAGTTTATCTTGGTCTCAGACCACAGGACATGGTTCCAGTAATCCATGTCCTTAGTTTGCTTGTCTTCAGCAAACTGTTTGCAGACTTTTTTTGTGCCTCATCTTTAGAAGAGGCTTCCTTCTGGGATGACAGCCATGCAGACCAATTTGTTGCAGTGTGCGGTGTATGGTCTGAGCACTGACAGGCTGATCCCCCACCCCTTCAACCTCTGCAGCAATGCTGGCAGCACACATGTGTCCATTTCCCTGAGCATGTGCACTCCACTTCTTTGGTCGACCATGGCGAGGCCTGTTCTAAATGGAACCTGTCCTGCTAAACGGCTGTATGGTCTTGGCCACCGTGCTGCAACTCAGTTTTAAGGTGTTGGCAATCTTCTTATAGCCTATGCCATCTTTATGTAGAGCAACAACTCTTTTTTTCAGATCCTCAGATAGTTCTTTATCATGAGGTGCCACGTTGAACTTCCAGTAACCAGTAAGAGAGAGAGCGATAACACCAAATTTAACACACCTGCTCCCCTCTCACACCAGAGACCTTGTAACACTAATGGGTCACATGACATCAGGGAGGGAAAATAGCTAATTGGGCCCAATTTGGAAATTTTCACTTAGGGCTGTACTCACTTTTGTTGCCAGTGGTTTAGACATTAATGGCTGTGTGTTGAGTTATTTTGAGGGGACAGAAAATGTACACTGTTGTACAAGCTGTACACTCACTACTTTACATTGTAGCAAAGTGTCATTTCTCCATTGTTGTTACATGAAAAGATATAATAAAATACTTACAAAAATGTTAGGAGTGTACTCACTTTTGTGAGATACTGTACATTGTATCTTTCTCTCTCCTTACAGAGAGAAAAAAGTGTGTATAAAAAAAATTAAAAATCATAAAATAAAAACTAAGGAAAAAATAGCTAGATCAAGGTTAGTGCAAAAGTTAGTGTTTGGGTCAAGTAAGGGTCAGTCAGGGTCAAAAGTCACGGTCAGTATATTTTGGGCAGGATTTATTTTTCCATTTTTTTAAATTTAGTATTAGCATCAGTTAGTGCCAGTATCTGTGTGTTTTAGGTAGGACAAAAAAAAAAAAAAAAAAAAGCGAAATGCGCACTATTGTTTCTGGGCTGTACTACGGGTATAAACAAAAAATAACATATGCATATGTGGTATCGCTGCGATTATCAGGAGCAGGAATATGTATTTTGGGTTGTTCTTTGGTGGTACGTTATGGTAGTTACAAGAAATATACAGCTAAAAAATATATATATATACTTTACTACTGTATTTGGGGCCAGTTTTCCCTTGAAATAAAGAAAAAAACTAGGAGATATCCATTACCATTTACTAACAAATTAGGAAAAATCCACCAGGATGCACAAAGTAGTTATGATGATATGTACAGTTTTACTAACACATGTCAAAATTGCAAAATTGTGCTTAGGCATTAATATTTTTTTACCCTTAAGCATGAAGGGGTTAATTGGTTAATTATAACAGCTTGTGTGATTAAGATTTGGGGAACTTGAGTTAGAGCTACTTCAAAGTTAAACTCCAGATGTATATATAAGACATGTATTATTGTGGCACTGTATTCAGTTTTACATCTTTAACCACTTGACCTCTGCAAGATTTACCCCCCTTCATGACCAGGCATTTTTTTTTGTGATACGGCACTGCGTTCATTTAACTGACAATTGCGTAGTCATGAAACACTGTACCCAAATAAAATTGATGTCCCTTTTTTCCCCACAAATAGAGCTTTCTTTTGGTGGTATTTGATCACCTCTGCATTTTTTTTATTTTTGAGCTATAAACAAAAAAAACAAACAAAAAAAAAAACAATTTTGAAAACACAATATTTTTTCCTTGCTGCTATAAAACATATCAAATAAAAAAAACTCAATAAGCATATGAAACCAATCAATTGGTATGTGCAAAAGTTATAGCTTCTACAAACTATAAAATAATTTATTTTTATGTATTATTTTTACTATTAATGGCGGTGATCAGCGACCTATAGCGGGACTGCGATATTGCAGCGGACATTCTGACACTAATTGACACTTTTTTGGGGACCAGTAACACTAATACAGTGATCAGTGCTAAAAAAATCCACTGTCACTATACTAATGACACTGGCTAGGAAGGTGTTAATATCAGGGGCTATCAAATGGTTAACTGTGCGCTTAGCAAGTGTTTTACTACACTGTGTGAGGTGCTTTTACTAGGGGAAGGGATGAGATTTATTCCCATCACAAATTTCATCCCTTCCCTCCTCTCAGAATGGCAATCTGCCTTGTTTACATCGGCAGAACGCAGTTCTGGCTCTCTGCCTAACTATCGGTGGGTGCCGGCAGACATCGTGAACCCAACACCCAATGTTTGGCTTCCACTGTGTATGACAGCGGAAGGGAGCTGCAAGCGGTGCGCATGTATATATACGTGATCCGGCGTACAGGTGCCACCCTGTAGCAGTAAAACTGCTATAGGGTGGACTTTAAGTGGTTAAATGTATTTATTTTAAATGAAAGCAGTGTAAGTACCTGAATTCTACTAAAAAGATGAATATTACTTGATGTCAACCTCTTGCCAATCAGTGCCAGACGAGGCTCTACTTTGTGACAGAGCTGTGTAAACCTCAAAACTGAATGGACAGAAATACAAGTCCTTGTATTTTACTGGAATATTTAGCTGTTTGTTTAGAGTTCTTCTTTAAACCTTCTTTCCTTCTTTCCCAGTTGACAGCTTTTTTGGCTATGGGCTACACAAATTACAGTCCTGTGATACTTATACTTTTTACAGATTGCCATTTGCCAGAATTCTCCACTTTTTCCTTTGATTGCCATTTATGTCTAATTTTATGTGAAAAGGCAACAGGTGGTACAACGCATTAGAATGTGCAACAACTAACACACATCTAAACTGAGAGTTTAAGGCTTGTTCAATAAGGCTATGCAAAGTGCAAATCATATCAACTAGATTCAGTTTAGAGCAGTCTAATCTGTTAATACATTGTAGTCGGCTACCATACTGTGCGGTGCTCTGTTATACACAGCTTAGAAAAAAGGGTAAGTTATCATTAGTTTGTTCTAAAGTTTATCAATGCTTGTATATTTGGCCAAGTGGCACTACTCCTGTATATAAATGGATACCAAAATATGATTATGATGATCATATTAAAACAGAACCTCAGGCTTTTTTTTAATGTGTTAGATAACAAATATTTAACTCTTATTGTGTATGCAACTTCCAGGATTCGTAAAATGCGTTTATATTTTTGTGAGTGGTACAAGATGTTCTGTGAATAGACAATAGTCTATTAGTGGCAGTGCTAGAAGTTTGGCAAGAACTTTACTATTTGGCATTAATTAAACTTTACATAATATAGAAATGGCAGCAATCCTGGAAGTGGCATGCAATTGTAATAAAAAATAAAAATGCCTGGAGTTCTTAATTCTAATTAAGTCTGATATAGCTTTGGCTATATCTTTTGTTGCTACAATGGGGATTTTATTATTGTTGGGTTAGTCAAGATAACCTTACTAAATTGTACTTTAGCACAGTTGTAGACACTTTTATAACAATAATTGAAAAACAAATTTTGTAACTGAAGCTTCAATATATTTACTTGTCTTCTTGTTGAAAAGGGATTCAACAAGCATATATTTATCTAATTTATATTTATCTGGTTCAATGAAGCATTACAGTGATATATTACACCAAGATGTAAGTGGTGGAATCTATTGTTAAGGGTAAAAAAGTGAGGGTAATATGGGTTATATTATAGTTTTATTGTTAACGGTAAGAGTGGTGAGGGTGCAATGAGTTACTTGGCATTTCAGTAGGTGAAAGGAGAGAAAAAAAGTACTGAGGGTATTTTTATAGGGGGCAAGGCATGGGGGAGGGTGGATATGGGGGAGGATGAATATGGGTGAGGTTGGGGGAGGGGAAGAAAAAAGTGAGGATAGGTTGGGGGAAAAAGAGGAGAGGATGGCACTCAGAAGTCCCAGAGTGCTGGGTCTAAAGGAGCAGTCTGTGGTTGTTCCCATTATGATGTGTTTATATTGTCCGACTTTTATATTGAATCTCCTACTCTATCCACTTTTAGGCAAGCCCTGAAAATATTTCTCTTCAGAGAAGCCTATCCTGCCTCCATCTAACAACTGTGCTTTTATTTTCTTCATCAGCTCATCCCCCACAGTTATTACCTTTTTGTATCACTTGACCCTCCCTTTTAGATTGTAAGCTCTAACAAGCAGGGCCCTCCCATTCCTCCTGTATTGAATTGTATTGTAACTGTACTATTTGCCCTAACGTTGTAAAGCGCTGCTCAAACTGCTGGAGCTATATAAATCCTGTTTATTAATATAATAATAATAATATTGTTTTGAGTTTGTGTAGAGTATCCAGGATGCGCATGTGCTTCTAAACTTTTCTTCCATGTTGTAGAGGGTGGCCTAAGGTCTTCTATATTCATAATGCTGATTACCTTTTAACCACTTGCCGACCGCCGCACGACTATATACGTCGGCAGAATGGCACGGGCAGGCAAAAGGACTTACAGGTACGTCCTTGCCTGCCCGCGGGTGGGGGGTCCGATCGGACCCCCCCCCGGTGCCTGCGGCGGTCGGCAAATCTCCCCCGGCGATCGGTGGTGAGGGGGAGGCCATCCATTCGTGACCCCCCCCTCGCGATCGCTCCCAGCCAATGGGATCATTTCCCTGCCTCTGTATTGTACACAGAGGCAGAGGAAATGATGTCATCTCTCCTCGGCTCGGTATTTTCCGTTCCGGGCAGAAGAGAGAAGACTGCAATGTGAGTGCACCAACACACTACACACACACAGTAGAACATGCCAGGCACACAAAACACCCCGATCGCCCCCCGATCCCCCCCAATCACCCCCCCCGTCACAAACTGACACCAAGCAGGTTTTTTTTTTTTTTTTTCTGATTACTGTATTGGTGTCAGTTTGTGACAGTTACAGTGTTAGGGCAGTGAGTGTTAGGCCCCCTTTAGGTCTAGGATACCCCCCCTTAACCCCCCCAATAAAGTTTTAACCCCTTGATCACCCCCTGTCACCAGTGTCGCTAAGCGATCATTTTTCTGATCGCTGTATTAGTGTCGCTGGTGACGCTAGTTAGTGAGGTAAATATTTAGGTTCGCCGTCAGCGTTTTATAGCGACAGGGACCCCCATATACTACCTAATAAATGTTTTAACCCCTAAATTGTACTTTAGCACAGTGTGCCATAGCTGTAGACACTTTTATAACAATAATTGAAAAACAAATTTTGTAACTGAAGCTTCAATATATTTACTTGTCTTCTTGTTGAAAAGGGATTCAACAAGCATATATTTATCTAATTTATATTTATCTGGTTCAATGAAGCATTACAGTGATATATTACACCAAGAAGTAAGTGGTGGAATCTATTGTTAAGGGTAAAAAAGTGAGGGTAATATGGGTTATATTATAGTTTTATTGTTAACGGTAAGAGTGGTGAGGGTGCAATGAGTTACTTGGCATTTCAGTAGGTGAAAGGAGAGAAAAAAAGTACTGAGGGTATTTTTATAGGGGGCAAGGCATGGGGGAGGGTGGATATGGGGGAGGATGAATATGGGTGAGGTTGGGGGAGGGGAAGAAAAAAGTGAGGATAGGTTGGGGGAAAAAGAGGAGAGGATGGCACTCAGAAGTCCCAGAGTGCTGGGTCTAAAGGAGCAGTCTGTGGTTGTTCCCATTATGATGTGTTTATATTGTCCGACTTTTATATTGAATCTCCTACTCTATCCACTTTTAGGCGAGCCCTGAAAATATTTCTCTTCAGAGAAGCCTATCCTGCCTCTAGCTAACAACTGTGCTTTTATTTTCTTCATCAGCTCATCCCCCACAGTTATTACCTTTTTGTATCACTTGACCCTCCCTTTTAGATTGTAAGCTCTAACAAGCAGGGCCCTCCCATTCCTCCTGTATTGAATTGTATTGTAACTGTACTATTTGCCCTAACGTTGTAAAGCGCTGCTCAAACTGCTGGAGCTATATAAATCCTGTTTATTAATATAATAATAATAATATTGTTTTGAGTTTGTGTAGAGTATCCAGGATGCGCATGTGCTTCTAAACTTTTCTTCCATGTTGTAGAGGGTGGCCTAAGGTCTTCTATATTCATAATGCTGATTACCTTTTAACCACTTGCCGACCGCCGCACGACTATATACGTAGGCAGAATGGCACGGGCAGGCAAAAGGACTTACAGGTACGTCCTTGCCTGCCCGCGGGTGGGGGGTCCGATCGGACCCCCCTCCGGTGCCTGCGGCGGTCGGCAAATCTCCCCCGGCGATCGGTGGTGAGGGGGAGGCCATCCATTCGTGGCCCCCCCCTCGCGATCGCTCCCAGCCAATGGGATCATTTCCCTGCCTCTGTATTGTACACAGAGGCAGAGGAAATGATGTCATCTCTCCTCAGCTCGGTATTTTCCGTTCCGGGCCGAAGAGAGAAGACTGCAATGTGAGTGCACCAACACACTACACACACACAGTAGAACATGCCAGGCACACAAAACACCCCGATCCCCCCCCGATCGCCCCCCGATCCCCCCCAATCACCCCCCCCGTCACAAACTGACACCAAGCAGGTTTTTTTTTTTTTTTTTCTGATTACTGTATTGGTGTCAGTTTGTGACAGTTACAGTGTTAGGGCAGTGAGTGTTAGGCCCCCTTTAGGTCTAGGATACCCCCCCTAACCCCCCCTAATAAAGTTTTAACCCCTTGATCACCCCCCGTCACCAGTGTCGCTAAGCGATCATTTTTCTGATCGCTGTATTAGTGTCGCTGGTGACGCTAGTTAGTGAGGTAAATATTTAGGTTCGCCGTCAGCGTTTTATAGCGACAGGGACCCCCATATACTACCTAATAAATGTTTTAACCCCTTGATTGCCCCCTAGTTAACCCTTTCACCACTGATCACTGTATAACCGTTACGGGTGACGCTGGTTAGTTTGTTTATTTTTTATAGTGTCAGGGCACCCGCCGTTTATTACCGAATAAAGATTTAGCCCCCTGATCGCCCGGCGGTGATATGCGTCGCCCCAGGCAGCGTCAGATTAGCGCCAGTACCGCTAACACCCACGCACGCAGCATATGCCTCCCTTAGTGGTATAGTATCTGTACAGATCAATATCTGATCCGATCAGATCTATACTAGCGTCCCCAGCAGTTTAGGGTTCCCAAAAACACAGTGTTAGCGGGATCAGCCCAGATACCTGCTAGCACCTGCATTTTGCCCCTCCGCCCGGCTCGGCCCAGCCCACCCAAGTGCAGTATCGATCGATCACTGACACTTACAAAACACTAAACGCATAACTGCAGCGTTCGCAGAGTCAGGCCTGATCCCTGCGATCGCTAACAGTTTTTTTGGTAGCGTTTTGGTGAAATGGCAAGCACCAGCCCCAGGCAGCGTCAGGTTAGTGCCAGTAGCGCTAACACCCACGCACGCACCGTACACCTCCCTTAGTGGTATAGTATCTGAACTGATCAATATCTGATCCGATCAGATCTATACTGGCGTCCCCAGCAGTTTAGGGTTCCCAAAAACGCAGTGTTAGTGGGATCAGCCCAGATACCTGCTAGCACCTGCGTTTTGCCCCTCCGCCCGGCCCAGCCCAGCCCACCCAAGTGCAGTATCGATCGATCACTGTCACTTACAAAACACTAAACGCATAACTGCAGCGTTCGCAGAGTCAGGCCTGATCCCTGCGATCGTTAACAGTTTTTTTGGTAGCGTTTTGGTGAACTGGCAAGCGCCAGCGGTCTAGTACACCCTGGTCGTAGTCAAACCAGCACTGCAGTAACACTTGGTGACGTGGCGAGTCCCATAAGTGCAGTTCAAGCTGGTGAGGTGGCAAGCACAAATAGTGTCCCGCTGCCACCAAGAAGACAAACACAGGCCCGTCGTGCCCATAATGCCCTTCCTGCTGCATTCGCCAATCCTAATTGGGAACCCACCACTTCTGCAGCGCCCGTACTTCCCCCATTCACATCCCCAACCAAATGCAGTCGGCTGCATGAGAGGCATTTTCTTTATGTCCTCCCGAGTACCCCTACCCAACGAACCCCCCCAAAAAAGATGTTGTGTCTGCAGCAAGCGCGGATATAGGCGTGACACCCGCTATTATTGTCCCTCCTGTCCTGACAATCCTGGTCTTTGCATTGGTGAATGTTTTGAATGCTACCATTCACTAGTTGAGTATTAGCGTAGGGTACAGCATTGCACAGACTAGGACACACTTTCACAGGGTCTCCCAAGATGCCATCGCATTTTGAGAGACCCGAACCTGGAACCGGTTACAGTTATAAAAGTTACAGTTACAAAAAAAGTGTAAAAAAAAAAACAAAAAAAAAACACAAACAAAAATATAAAATAAAAAATAATAGTTGTCGTTTTATTGTTCTCTCTCTATTCTCTCTCTCTCTATTCTCTCTATTGTTCTGCTCTTTTTTACTGTATTCTATTCTGCAATGTTTTATTGTTATTATGTTTTATCATGTTTGCTTTTCAGGTATGCAATTTTTTATACTTTACCGTTTACTGTGCTTTATTGTTAACCATTTTTTTGTCTTCAGGTACAGCATTCACGACTTTGAGTGGTTATACCAGAATGATGCTTGCAGGTTTAGGTATCATCTTGGTATCATTCTTTTCAGCCAGCGGTCGGCTTTCATGTAAAAGCAATCCTAGCGGCTAATTAGCCTCTAGACTGCTTTTACAAGCAGTGGGAGAGAATGCCCCCCCCATCGTCTTCCGTGTTTTTCTCTGGCTCTCCTGTCTCAACAGGGAACCTGAGAATGCAGCCGGTGATTCAGCCAGCTGACCATAGAGCTGATCAGAGACCAGAGTGGCTCCAAACATCTCTATGGCCTAAGAAACCGGAAGCTACAAGCATTTTATGACTTAGATTTTGCCGGATGTAAATAGCGCCATTGGGAAATTGGGGAAGCATTTTATCACACCGATCTTGGTGTGGTCAGATGCTTTGAGGGCAGAGGAGAAATCTAGGGTCTAATAGACCCCAATTTTTTCAAAAAAGAGTACCTGTCACTACCTATTGCTATCATAGGGGATATTTACATTCCCTGAGATAACAATAAAAATGATTAAAAAAAAAAAAAAAAAATGAAAGGAACAGTTTTAAAATAAGATAAAAAAGCAAAAAAATAATAAAGAAAAAAAAAAAAAAAAAAGCACCCCTGTCCCCCCTGTTCTCGCGCTAAGGCGAACGCAAGCGTCGGTCTGGCGTCAAATGTAAACAGCAATTGCACCATGCATGTGAGGTATCACCGCGACGGTCAGATTGAGGGCAGTAATTTTAGCAGTAGACCTCCTCTGTAAATCTAAAGTGGTAACCTGTAAAGGCTTTTAAAGGCTTTTAAAAATGTATTTATTTTGTTGCCACTGCACGTTTGTGCGCAATTGTAAAGCATGTCATGTTTGGTATCCATGTACTCGGCCTAAGATCATCTTTTTTATTTCATCAAACATTTGGGCAATATAGTGTGTTTTAGTGCATTAAAATGTTAAAAAGTGTGTTTTTTCCCCAAAAAATGCGTTTGAAAAATCGCTGCGCAAATACTGTGTGAAAAAAAAAAATTAAACACCCACCATTTTAATCTGTAGGGCATTTGCTTTAAAAAAATATATAATGTGTGGGGGTTCAAAGTAATTTTCTTGCAAAAAAAATTAATTTTTTCATGTAATCAAAAAGTGTCAGAAAGGGCTTTGTCTTCAAGTGGTTAGAAGAGTGGGTGATGTGTGACATAAGCTTCTAAATGTTGTGCATAAAATGCCAGGACAGTTCAAACCCCCCCCAAATGACCCCATTTTGGAAAGTAGACACCCCAAGCTATTTGCTGAGAGGCATGTCGAGTCCATGGAATATTTTATATTGTGACACAAGTTGCGGGAAAGAGACAAATTTTTTTTTTTTTTTTGCACAAAGTTGTCACTAAATTATATATTGCTCAAACATGCCATGGGAATATGTGAAATTACACCCCAAAATACATTCTGTTGCTTCTCCTGAGTACGGGAATACCACATGTGTGAGACTTTTTGGGAGCCTAGCCGCGTATGGGACCCCGAAAACCAAGCACCGCCTTCAGGCTTTCTAAGGGCGTAAATTTTTGATTTCACTCTTCACTGCCTATCAGTCTCGGAGGCCATGGAATGCCCAGGTGGCACAAACCCCCCCCAAATGATCCCATTTTGGAAAGTAGACACCCAAAGCTATTTGCTGAGCGGTATAGTGAGTATTTTGCAGACCTCACTTTTTGTCACAAAGTTTTGAAAATTAAAAAAAGAAAAAAAAATTTTTTTTTTGTCTTTCTTCATTTTCAAAAACAAATGAGAGCTGCAAAATACTCACCATGCCTCTCAGCAAATAGCTTGGGGTGTCTACTTTCCAAAATGGGGTCATTTGGGGGGGGGGGTTTGTGCCACCTGGGCATTCCATGGCCTCCGAAACTGTGATAGGCAGTGAAGAGTGAAATCAAAAATGTACACCCTTAGAAATCCTGAAGGCGGTGATTGGTTTTCGGGGTCCCGTACGCGGCTAGGCTCCTAAAAAGTCCCACACATGTGGTATCCCCGTACTCAAGAGAAGCAGCAGAATGTATTTTGGGGTGCAATTCCACATATGCCCATGACCTGTGTGAGCAATATATCATTTAGTGACAACTTTGTGCAAAAAAAAAATAAATAAATAAATAAATTGTTACTTTCCCGCAACTTGTGTCAAAATATAAAATATTCCATGGACTCAACATGCCTCTCAGCAAATAGCTTGGGGTGTCTACTTTCCAAAATGGGGTCATTTGGGGGGGTTTGTGCCATCTGGGCATTTTATGGCCTTCAAAACTGTGATAGGTAGTGAGGAGTAAAATCAAAAATGTACGCCCTTAGAAATCCTGAAGGCAGTGATTGGTTTTCGGGGCCCCGTATGCGGCTAGGCTCCCAAAAAGTCCCACACATGTGGTATCCCCATACTCAGGAGAAGCAGCTAAATGTATTTTGGGGTGCAATTCCACATATGCCCATGGCCTGTGTGAGCAATATATCATTTAGTGACAACTTTTTGTAATTTTTTTTTTTTTTGTCATTATTCAATTACTTGGGACAAAAAAAATGAATATTCAATGGGCTCAACATGCCTCTCAGCAATTTCCTCGGGGTGTCTACTTTCCAAAATGGGGTCATTTGTGGGGGTTTTGTACTGCCCTGCCATTTTAGCACCTCAAGAAACGACATAGGCAGTCATAAATTAAAGGCTGTGTAAATTCCAGAAAATGTACCCTAGTTTGTAGGCACTATAACTTTTGCGCAAACCAATAAATATACACTTATTGACATTTTTTTTTACCAAAGACATGTGGCCAAATACATTTTGGCCTAAATGTATGACTAAAATTGAGTTTATTGGATTTTTTTTAGAACAAAAAGTAGAAAATATCATTTTTTTTCAAAATTTTCGGTCTTTTTCCGTGTATAGCGCAAAAAATAAAAACGGCAGAGGTGATCAAATACCATCAAAAGAAAGCTCTATTTGTGGGAAGAAAAGGACGCAAATTTCGTTTGGTTACAGCATTGCATGACCGCGCAATTAGCAGTTAAAGCGACGCAGTGCCAAATTGTAAAAAGTGCTCTGGTCAGGAAGGGGGTAAATCCTTCCGGGGCTGAAGTGGTTAAACAAAAAGGGTAAATTCCAAGGTGACATTTGTTTCCATTCCCTGGAATACAAGATCTTGTTGCAATATGATGGTGTATAGCACTGTATTTTTTAAAGGAATGGTCAGTCTAGTTAGTAAAACTGGCCATAGATGAGTCTGTTTTTTTTTTTCATTCAATCAGCAGGTTGAACAAAAAATTTACCCATGTCCCCCATCCAGACTTTCATGGTGGATGAGCAAATCCTCCTTGCTGTGTCTTTGCATTCTGACAGTGGGTACACTTCCCTGCTGTCAGAATACCATGATCAGTGCAACGGACAATAGATTTCAGTCCTGATCGTGCTGAAATTTCCCAACAGGGTGGTTGAAGGCAGGTCGATTGGTAGGCTAACTTCTCTTCAGCCACAGTGGCCATCCATGGATCAAAATTTCTGACGGTCTCTGCTGAATTAGCCAAATTTTGATCCATATAAAGTCAGCTTTAGGATGAGCCCGATGTTCACCTGTTCACCAAAAAGCGAACATTATGCGGTGTTGGCGGCAAATTCGAAAGCCGCAGAACCCCGTTAAAGTCTATGGGACACTAACATGAAAAAACAAAAGTGCTCATTTTAAGGCTTATATGCAAGTTATCGCCATAAAAAGTGTTTGGGGACCCAGGTCCTGCCCAGGGGACATGTATCAATGGAAAAAAAAGTTTTAAAAATGGCCATGCATTGATTTTAATAATGCCTAAAGTGAAACAATAAAAATGAAATATTCCTTTAAATATCGTGCCTGGGGGCGTCTATAGTATGCCTGTAAAGTGGCACATTTTTTCTGCGTTTAGAACAATACCACAGCAAAATGACATTTCTAAAGGAAAAAAATATAATTTAAAACTGATTGCGGCTGTAAAGAATTTTAGGATCCCAGCAATATAGATAAAAATTGATGAAAAAAACGGTATGGGTCCCCCCCAGTGCATTACCAGGCCCTTCAGGTCTGGTATGGATATTAAAGGGAACCCTGTGCCAAATAAAAAAAAAAATGGCGTAGGAGTCCCACCAAAATCTATACCCGACCCTTATCTGAGCATGCAACCTGGCAGGCTGCAGGAAATGAGGGGGGGGTGAGAGAGCGCCCCCCTCCTGAACCATACCAGGCCACATGCCCTCAACATAGGCAGGATGTTTTGGGGTCCCCCCAAAACACCTTGTCCCCATGTTGATGGGGACAAGGGCCTTGTCCCCACAACCCTTGCCCAGCTTATTGGAATCTGGAAGCCCCTTTTAACAAGGGGGCCCCAGATCCCGGCCCCCCCTATGTGAATGGGTATCGGGTACATTGTACTCCTACCAAATCACCAAAAAAAGTGTCAAAAATAGTAAAAATGACAGGAGACACTTTGGGACCTTTATTAAAAACTAAAAAAAAAAAATATCCCGCGATGTAAATCCATCTTCGATGACATCGCCCGACGGACCGAAAAAAGAAAAAAGTAACCACTCCACCTCCATGGGAGGCATCCCACACACTGCAGGCTTCTCGCTTTGACAGAGACAGAGGGGGGCGGGGTCACCCATTTACATCACCAGGTGGCCTCACCCTCAGTTATATAACAGCTGTCAAAACGAGAAGCCTGCAGTGTGCAGTATGCCTCCCATGGAGGGGGAGTTGTTGCGTTTTTTTTTTTCTTTTTTTGGTTTGTCGGGCGCTGTTCTCAAAGATGGATGTACATTGCGGGACATTTTTATTTTTTTCATTTTTAATAAAGGACTTAACCCAAAATAACAATAGTAAGAAGAGCCGGCAAGACTGTAATCCTTGAAGTGTCATTTATTGGTACATCAGAGTGACAAAACAATAATGTTGACGCGTTTCAGCAATCGCCTTAGTCATAGCCAGTTTGAAACAGATATGGCAAGATACATATATACTCACATACACATGTGACACACCTCTTGGACACAGGTGTGGAAATGGGAGTACTGTCAAAAAAGGTTGCCTTTTAGCACCTTTTGGTTAACATCCAGTTTTCCCTGTGTTCCATCACCTCCCCAAGATACACAAACCTGAGAGACCTGTAAAAGGTCATCCAATAGTAGCAGGTATTTAGAAAGGTAGTTTGTACCCCCCCCCAGAAGAACATTTTTTGGGACTTTAAATTGGCAAAGACACTAGAAATTGATTAAAATTCTAAATTTATTATACACATGACATATAGATTGAATAAAAAATAATCTGGACATGATGATTGTAGAAACAGACATAAACGAAGACATGATTGCTAAAAAATGAAAATAAAAAATAACAAAAAACACAACATTTATTATCTTGCAATAGATTGTGTGGTACATATATATATATATATATATATATATATATATATATATATATATATATATATATATATATATAGTAGGTATTACTCCATTGTCCGTTAGTACTTTCCAGGGTCCGACATCTGGGATAAGTCCTAGCAGTACCCGACGTGTTTCAGGTTTTAGATTCCTTTCATCAGGGGTAATTTATATAAGAGGATTTGTATTCAAAATTAGGGGGAAGAAGCCTCACATTCAGGCAAAGGTGGTGATATTGCAGCAAGAACAATAGATGGCGCAGTCAGAGGATGGTCCCTGAAGGGGTTTGGATCAAATATGAAAGGGTCAAATAATAGTCCTCCATACAGGGCGGATATGTGGTCTTAAAACCTCCCGAGTGGTAGTTATGAGTGAGTATAGATAGCTTTCAGTCATGAAAAAGAACTCACAGTTTTAATAGGTTCATGATTCAAATCCTATATTCATAGTATAGCTGCAATAGGAGATCCACTGTCACTTATTCCGACTCTATTACGGGGGTCCCTAAGACACAACATCCGTCATGACAAGGTCCAGGTATTGGTTCACTCCTTGAGAGATTAGGTGAATGGGTAATGGGTAGACCAGTATCTGCAACCTTTAGTGACAAGACTGCAGGGCTATATAAAAGACACAGCATCAATCTTCAAACATATAAACGAAGTACAATGGGCAGAGCATTTTTTGTGGGTTACTTTAGATGTTAAGTCTCTCTATTCATGCATACCACATCATCTTGCTCTAGACGCACTACAATTTTACTTGTCCAAATATAGTTTCTATGATCCCCAGCTCAGAGAATTCATCATCATGGCTGTCACTTTTTTATTACAACACAATTATTTCTTCTTTCACGATTCCTTCTATGTACAATGCTGTGGAGCCTCCATGGGAGCTAAATTTTCTCCATCATTAGCTAATTTGTACATGGGATGATAGGAAGAATGTTTTCTTTTTTCAGATCTTTTTTCACATCTCAATCTTTATGCACCCCATTGGTATGAGCGTTACATAGATGACCTGATTTTAATCTGGGACCATACTGAATCCTCTTTAACTTCTTTTGTCTCATACCTCAACAACAACAGCCTTAATTTTGAATTCTCTTATGTGAGCAATAAAACCACAATTGACTTTTTGGATATCACACTCATGGGTGACTCCAGCACTGGCCTTATAAATACCGGAACCTTCCGCAAACCCACTGCTGGAAATTCCTTACTTCTGGCCTCTAGCTGCCATCCACATACTATTCGTTCTATTGGTGGGTAAGTTCATTAGAGCCAAACGCAACTGCTCTACCCCAGAAAGTTTTCAGCTAGAATGTTCCAACATCTCAAAACGACTAAGTGATAGAGGCTATCAGAAGTGGCATATCAATAGAGCCATTTCTATAGCCTCAGGGAAGGACAGTAACAATCTAATATATAACCAAGAGAAATCCCCTTACTCTTTATTTTGTTTCAATGTTTTTATTAAAGAATCTGCATGTTACATACAATGAGACATAGAGCCAACTATCATGACACTCTTGAAATACAATGTTGAAATACAATGTTATAGTCGGTATACAATGAAAATGCAGAAGAAAGAAAATCAAGTTGTTACTTGCATAAATCAACTAGAACACGTAAGACTGTAGAAGGTCTTTGAACTGAAAGGGGACGTGTGATTCTAGTAGAAGATTCTGTACCAAATTGTGCTACAACTTCCTCCGTGAGACCGGGTATATCGCTGCATCACCCACACAACCCCGTCGGGATCTAACTGAGCGTGGGTGGGGGCATCGCCTGTCTAACTTCGAGTTGCCATCTTGCCGTTCTCTCGGTTATGGGATGCTCGCTACAGGATGGTTTGGGTATTACAGCTGTGTCCCAGTATTACTGTGGAGTCTTGGTGTAATGGCCATATACTTAAATCTGTCTATGAGACCAGTGTATGCTTATGGGGGGAGGTAAGTGGTGGAGAAAGGGAATGTGGAGGGGGGGAGGGGGTATGTCTATAGATAGATGTCCGGGTCATTTGTTAGATGGCGGCTCTTGCCCCCCAGGTCAAGTTATGTATGAGGAATCGGATAGGATGCTATGGTATTCTGTGGATTCTTTAAAATGAAGCCAACATGCCCATGTTTTGTGAAACTTGGTTGAAGTATCTCGTGCTTGGTGGATTAGATCCTCCATCTCAGCTATCTTCCCCACTCTACGGAGAAATTCGGATATGCTGGGGGGGAACTAGTCCTCCAGTGAATGGGTATACATAGTTTTGCTGCATTCATGCGTATTAGGTGTAGAGTGAGAGACTTTTTGTAAGCCGATTGGGGAATGGAAGTGTGGTGGAGTAAGTATTGGGCTGGAGTAAAGTCCAGGGTATAGGTCGTGATTTGTGAGGTAAGACGGTGTACCTCTTTCCAATAGGGTTGGATTTGGGGGCATTCCCACCATATGTGTCTTAGTGATCCATGAGCAGCGTTGCATCTCAAGCATAGTGGGGGGAAGCTGGGGTGGAATTTATGTATTCTATCGGGAGTCCTGTACCACCTAGAAAATATTTTATATAAGGATATATAAGGATTTGGTCCCAGTCCTCTTGAGTTAGATCAGTGGCCAATTCTCTTTCCCATTTTTGGCTAGTCGTGTTATCTTTGGTAGAGATCTTAGCAAAAAAAAGCCATACATATCTGATATTACATGTCTTTGTGGTTCAGATCTATTGCATATGGCATCAAAAGGTGTTTAAGCTCTGCACCATTGAGAGTGCAGAGTGGAGCTGAGTAGGAATGTCTTATCTGGAGGAAATTAAAAAAACGCACATTTGTGTCAGGGAATCAAGATGAAAGGGTTTGGAAAGAAACCAGCTTCCCTTTGTCAAAGAGGGATTCTGCTCTGATGGAGTGTTTTATGGGCATGCCGGTGGTATTGAGGTGTGCGATACCCAGAGGAAAGTCTGGGTTTTGGTCAAGTGGGGTCAGTGGACCGGGTGAAGAGGCAATTTTCAGTTTCTTACATACAGTACGAAAAATCTGCATTGTAGGGCCGATTAGGGGATGTATCGTACTCTCCCTCGGGGTTCCGTGAGGGCTTATCCATGGGAGAGGTGGATTGGCAATGGGGAGAATGCCTCCTCGAGGCCAATCCAAGCTTTAGTCCTGTTTTGTAGGTGCCAATCTACACTTCTGGCCAGATGGCATGCCCAGTAGTATTTTTGTATGTCGGGGAGGCCAATTCCTCTCTTCAGTGTAGGCGTCACCAGTTTCTCCCATCGTACATGCGGATGTTTGTCAGCCCAAAGAAATTTTAGACACAATTGTTTGTAGGTAGCAAAGAAGGAGAGAAGTAGTTTGATCGGAACCGTCTGTAACAGATATAGAAGTTTGGGGAGGATGTTCATTTTTATGATAGCTACCCTCCTGAATCAAGAGAATGTATCCCTATTCCTGTCTTAGAGGTCGTTTTGTAGCTTTAAGAATGGGGATTTCTGGAGTAAAGGTCATCTAATTTAACTGGTAGCTGAATGCCTAGGTAGGTAATAGTGTGTACGTCCCAACCGAAAGGGAAGTTGGTTTGACAGCGTCACTGTGGAATCGGGCAAGGAAACATTGTGGGCCCTAGATTTAACAAAATTAATTTGGAGGTTGGAAAGGGATTTGAAGAGGGAGAAGTCTTTTAAGAGATTGGGAAATGTGGTGATGGGGTCTGTGAGAAATAGAAGGATGTCATCAGCGTATACTGCCAGTTTGTATTGTTTATTATTGATTTCAACCCCTTTGATGTTCAGGTTGGTCCTAAGCCTGCGGAGTATAGGTTCCAGCGTGAGTATGAATATGATGGGGGATAGGGGGCATCCCTGTTGAGTTCCATTTGACACGGGAAAGGCATCCGACAAGTGACCATTGACCCTGATTCTCGCCATTGGGGACGAGTAAAGAGCAAGGATGTATTGGAGCATGCGATCTCGGAACCCCATTTTATGTAAAACTTTCATCATATAGTCCCAGGCCACTCTGTCGAATGCCTTCTCCACGTTGAGAGAAAGGAAAAAGCCCGGTGTGTTGGATGAGGACAGCCAGTGATGTATGCTAATGGCCTTCAGGGTATTATCCCTGGCCTCGCGACCGGGGATAAATCCTACTTGATCTAGAGAGACCAGTGTGGGGAGTAAAGGGAGTATGCATTTCACCAATATTTTTGCGTAAAGCTTCACGTCAACGTTTATGAGTGAAAACGGCCTATAATTGGAGACCAAGGTTGCATCTTTACCCGGCTTTGGTATCATAGCAATGTGAGCCTCATCCCCTTACTCTTTAAAACATATAAATCAAAAGAACAAGGACAAAAGTTCCCTTACCTTTGTCACCTTTTTCCAGAGAGTTTAATCAGATAAAACAGATCGTTAACAAACATCTTCCCATCCTCTATGGTGGCAAGGACCTAATAGATGTGCTTTCCAAAGGATGCAATTTTTCTTGTTATCTTGCCCCAACTTTAGGTAACTCTTTGTCGCCAAGTCTACATCAAACCACCACTATTCCCAAAACATGGTTCAGTGTTAATGGCTCGTATAGTTGTGGTTTACAATACCTACAATACTTGTAGGTATTGTAACAAACATAACAAGAATCACAAGTCTATCACCTCGTACCATAACAATAAGGTATTTCCTATTAAGGACTTTATAAATTGTAGTACTCAATATGTAGTCTATGTGATAGAATGTGATGTTTGTAAATTACAATATGTAGGATGCACCACCAGGCCCCTTCACATGAGGATAAGCGAACATTATAACGGAGCACCATACAGTATTGAGAGAAGGTTGTCCAATGTATCAAAACATTTCAAATTTATACATGAAGGTAACATAGATTCCTTCTCTTTTTCTGCAGTTCAAAAAACCAGAATGTCAGTATGTGGAGGAGACAAGCACAGAAGACTATTAGAACAGGAAGTTACGTGGATTTTCCTGTTGGGGAAACGCACCCCCACAGGCATGAACCACAGATGGGATGTGGATCTATTTCTCAAATGACATCATCCTATGCCATCTATTTTATTGTTCACCTGCTTTAGATTTTGCCCTTTTCTTGTAGTAGGTTCCGTCTGTGCTTGTCTTCTGCCTTTTTTTCCCTCCTGACATTTTTGACCAATCATTTGTCAATCTTCCCCCCTCCCCCCTTTTTTTTTGATCCTGCCATAAATGTTTGATCCTGCCATACATTTTTATTTTATTTATTTTTATTTTTATTCTGATCCTGCCATAAATCTTGACTTTACATTGTGTTACTATCACAGAGTATTTTACTTGAATATTAGTCTACACTTTCACTTTCTTCTAAGGATTACATTTTTCCCTTGGAATAATAAGGTCCTAACGTCTCATTTTTACACACTCTTTAGGCGCAACAATTTTTATATTGTCTTCCTTTCCTCTTGCTTTTCTCTTGCTGGCTGAAAACAGGTGTAGCCACCAACCACTTGCATGATTGGTGGTATCAATTAAATATGTAAATTTTCTGTGACACTAACCTGATAGGCCAATTATGTAGAGGTGGAGCTTGTATATGTGTATGTGAGTATATATATATATATATATATCTTGCCGTATCTGTTTCAAACTAGCTACGACTAAGGCTATTGCCAAAACACGTCAGCATTATTGCATTATTGTTTTATTGTTACTCTGATGTACCGATAAATGACACTTCAAGGATTACAGTCTTGCTGGCTCTTCTTACTAGTGTTGCATTGGAGTGTGTTGGGATACATCGAGCCTTGGCACCTGTGAGTGGACCTGGCGTATGGATTGGGTTGTCCCTGCAGAGAGCGCTGTTACCTTTTTCTTTTCCAACTTGTCCAATTGTGTCTCCTGTCATTTTTACTATCTTTGACCTTTTTTTGTGAATTGGCAGGGGTACAATGTACCTAGGGTGGGATCTGGGGGTCCCCTTGTTAAATGGGGCTTCCAGATTCCGATAAGCCCCCCTGCCCGCAGACCTCCGAAACCACCAGGCAAGGGTTGTGGGGATGAGGCCCTTGTCCTCATCAACATGGGGACAAGGTGTTTTGGGGGGACTCCAAAGTATCCTCCTCATGTTGAGGGCATGTGGCCCAGTATGGTTCAGGTGGGGGAGCACTCTCTCTTCCCCCCTCTTTTCCTGCAACCTGCCAGGTTGCGTGCTTGGATAAGGGTCTGGTATGGATTTTGGGGGGAACCCTATGCCATTTTCTTTAAAAAAATGGCACAGGGTTCCCCTTAATGTACATACCAGACCTAAAAGGCATGGTATGGATTTTGGGGGGACCCCCACGCCATTTTTTTTTAAATTTTGGTGGGGGTTCCCCTTAACATTCATACCAGACCCAAATGGCCTGGTAATGGACTTGGGGGGGGGGGACCAATGCCGTTTTTTTTCAATGAGTTTTATCTATATTGCCAGGATCTGACAGTTCATTACAGCCGTGATCAGTTTTAAATGACTTTTTTCCTTTAGAAATATTATTTTGCTGTGGTATTGTTCTAAACATGGGAAAAATTAGCTACTTTACAGGCATACTAAGCAGACCCCCCAGGCACGATATTTAAAGGAATATTTAATTTTTATTGTTTCACTTTAAGCACTATTAACACACTGCTCCTGAAAAAACGTCAGTTTTTAAAACTTTTTTTTGCATTGATACATGTCCCCTGGGGCAGGACCCGGGTCCCCAAACACTTTTTATGACAATAACTTACATATAAGCCTTTAAAATGAGCACTTTTGATTTTTCATGTCCATGTCCCATAGACTTTAACGGTGTTCGCATGTTCAAATTAATTTTTGGCTTGTTCGCAAGTTCTGGTGCGAACCGAACCGGGGGGGGGGGGGGGGCTGTTCAGCTCATCCCTAGTCAGCCTAAAGTATGCAACTGGGTTATTTCATTGGTCCACTAATGTTACCTCTCCAATGTTTCCAACTCCATCCCAGAAAGGTTTGAGTTTTTGGCCAGACCAAAAGGCATGTAATGAAGTACCTGGTTCAGATTTATAGCTCCAGTTTTCTAAAGGTACCTCTTTATAAAACTTGTGAAGATCTACTAAAAAGCTGGAATACAGTGACTTTCTGACATAACAGCTTGTTGAATTTCAACAGATTTTTTTGACAAAAACCTTCATTTTTTATAATGTTTTTATCACTCAAACCACCTATTTAAAGATATAATTTTCCTAAATATATGATTATTTCATCAAGTAATTGTTTTAGCTAATTCTAGCAACATTACTTGTATGGCCTCCTTACTTTGATGCATGTGTGTTCGCTACAGAATCTTTTTTTAATTCTGTATGATACAGAGTAATAATATGCAAGATCATGAAGTAAGAAAGTAACTTTCTAAATGTCCTACTATATTTTGTAACAAAGCAATTATCAAAAGTTTACTATGGTTTAGAAAAATAAGTGTGATCTGTCTGTCCAACTTTTATGTAATTTTTCTCTGTTGTATTGAACTGCATGAGGTTATTATTGTTCTAGAGCAGGGGTCTCCAAACTACAGCCCTCCAGTTGTTCAGGAACTACAATTCCCATTATGCCTAGGCATGTCTGCTAATGTCAGAGTTTTACAATGCCTCATGGGATGCGTAGTTCTGCAACAGCTGGAGGGCCGTAGTTTGGAGACCCCTGTTCTAGAGTATGCAGATGTTCATTCTAGTGGTGGTTTAAAGCCAGTACACCTCGTTTACTATGCAAGTTTGTTTTTTTCCTCTGTCCTTCCTTTCAGTTTAGTGCTAGTTCCATGTTCCTCAGTCAGTGTTAGTTATTCGTAAAGACAGGGTTTAGGAAAATCATTGCCTGCAAAGGATTGAGAAAACATCCTCGGTACTGTAGTAAAATTGTGTTAGATTCAACTTTGGTGTCTTATTGAAGAGATAATCACTTCAGCTCTCACACCTGTTTACCCCCTTTGGAACAGACCATATTTCGCATTTCTGCTATGTGTCTGTTCACATAGCAGATGACTTTTCACATGAGTCTACAACTTTGTAATTACTTATGATAAAGAATTGATACATTGTTTTTGGGGGACAAATTACCCTAAAGTCCTCTGAGATTTTTTTTTATTTATTTGCATTTTAAGAAGAAAAGAGTATAAAGCTGGAAAAAAAATGTTTTTCAAGTTTCATCAGTAGAATTTTGAACAAGACCTAATTAATAAGTACCATTAATGTGAGGAAAACATATACATTTTATTCTGCTGCTTGTTCTTTTTACTGCAACATTAAAACTTAATTTTGGTACAAAACATGTTAAAGCTATTTGCAAAAGAAATAAAGTTTTTTTTTTTGCATGCATTCATTTTTCTCATAATGCATCAGTAATTTATAGTTCTTACTGATTTAAAATAAAACAGATATACCCTAAACCACATATTTCTAACAGCAAATCCTTAAAGATAGCAATGTATAAGGAGGAGCCGAACACCCTCCTTTTCGGTTCGCACCAGAACATCCGAACAGGCAAAACATTCAGACGAACAAATGAACACTGTTAAAGTCTATGGGACACGAATGGGAAAAATCAAAAGTGCTAATTTAAAAGGCTTATATGCAAGTTATTGCCATAAAAAGTGTTTGGGGACCTGGGTCTTGCCCCAGGGGACATGTATCAATGCAAAAAAAGTTTTAAAAATGGCTGTTTTTTCGGGAGCAGTGATTTTAATAATGCTTAAAGTGAAACAATAAAAATGTACTATTCCTTTAAATATTGTGCATGGGGGTGTCTATAGTATGCCTGTAAAGTGGTGCAGTTTTCCCATGTTTAGAACAGTACCACAGCAAAATGACATTTCTAAAGGAAAAAAGTAATTTAAAACTGATCACGGCTGTAATGAATTATCGGGTCTCGACAATATAGATAAAACTCATTGAAAAGAACGGCATGGGTTTCCCCCCCGTCCACTTACCAGGCCCTTTGGGTCTGGTATGGATATTAAGGGGAACCTGGAACCAAAATTTGTTTTAAAAATTGTGTGGGATTCCCCCCCAAATTTAATACCAGGCCCTTCAGGTCTGGTATGGAAATTAAGGGGAACCCTGCGCCAAATAAAAAAAAAATGGCATGGGGTCCCCCCAAAATCTTTACCAGACCCTTCAGGTCGCAGGAAGAGGGGGGGTGGCAGAGCACCCCCCTTCCTGAAATGTACCAAGCCACATGCCCTCAACATGGGCAGGGGGCTTTGGAGTAGCCTCCCAAAGCACCTTGTCCCCATGTTGATGGGGACAAGAGCCTCATCCCCACAACCCTTGCCTGGTGATTGTGGGGGTATGTGGGTAGGGGGCTTATCAGAATCTGGAAGCCCCCTTTAGGGGACCCCCAGATCCCAGCCCCCCATGTGAATTGGTAAGGGGTACATTGTACCCCGACCATTTCACAAAAGAAAGTGTCAAAAATAGTAAAAAAGACAGGACACACTTAGGGACAAGTCCTTTATTAAAAGAAAAAAATATTTAAAAAAATGTCCCACGATTTCCATTTATCTTCTATCACCGCTGACGAGCCAAAAAAAGAAAAAAAAACGCAACAGCTCCACCTCCATGAGAGGCTCCTGCCAAGTGATGCTTTTTCTTGGTGACAACTCTTATATAGCTGAGGGCGGGGCCACTCAGTGATGTAAACGGGTGCCCCACCGCTTCCGACGTCAGAGGTGGGGCGGGGTCACCCGTTTACGTCAAGCTATCAGCTGTTGTGTGGTGACGTCACGGGGTTCTCTCCAACCAGAGAGGACCCCATCACCACACACTAGCTGAAAGCTTGATAGCTTAGTGCTGTGTGTTGTTTTATTTTTTGTGCTGTGCATGTAAGAACCTTTTTGGAATAAATCCCCTTGACTTACTGCACTATGAAGTTCTCCTCCTTTCTTTCTTATATCACTTAAAAACCTTTTCTGGAGGAATCTGTGAGTGAAGACCATAGCAAGTGTTATATTTGCTAAAATTTTCCTGCAATTTCACTTCGGAACAGAGCCGCTACCCCTTATTAGAAAGTCTGTTTGAAATATCACAGCTGACTATCGCTGATGCTGAAGTGTGCCGAGTGACTATCTCTGCTTGAAGTTTGGAATGTGGGAGAGCCGCTGAGTGATCTTCTGGATCAGATTGGCTGCAAATCATCCCAGTATATGGTGGATATTAACAGGTCTGTTTAAAATATCACAGCTGACTATCGCTGATGCCGAAGTGTGCTGAGTGTTTACCCCTGCTTGAAGTCTGGAATGTGGGAGAGCCGCTGAGCGATCTTCTAGAGCAGATTGGCTGCAAATCATTCCAGTGTATGGTGGATATCAGGCGAATTTGACCCTTATAATTTAGGGTCCATCAGATTCCGTAAGAGGCCATCTGACTGCATTTATATATGTCCCCTCCAGATCTGAAGCATCTTCTCAAGTTTCCTTTGAGTGTGGAAAGCGGCATCATTAATCTTCTGTTGTTTTTTCACTTGTTACTTTGTTTCTGTTTGGACTTTTTTTGATACAATAATCTAAACAATGATTGTGTGAACATGTTTTTATCCCTCCTTCACAATTTATTTACAATTTTTGATATTTTCATTTTGGTTTTATTATTATTTATTGGTAGTTTGGTGATTTTTTTATTGATCACAATATATATATCACCTTTTTTGGATATTTATACACAAATATTTTTGGTGAACTTCTTTTTATGAACACCCTTCTTTCACATTTTTTTTAGAATGTATTTGGGATATTTATTTATTCTTAGAAACATTTTTTAGTGTTTTTTTTTTTTCATTTTTGATTCATTTATTGCACTGATTTATTGAGTGCACATATATGTTTATGGTATACCAATTTTACACGTTGTGAATATATTATTTGCACATCTCTTTTCTGTTTATAATCTATGTTGAAATTAAGTGTTTAATTTTTCAGTAGATAGCAGCATTTATTTATGTATATTAGTGTTTGGTCATATATGCACTATTTTTTACCTTTTTATTTTAAGTATTTCATAAATGGTTGGGTGAGCGCAGATTAATTCACATACATACTATAGACACCCCCAGGCACAATATTTAAAGGAATATTTCATTTTTAACTTTCAATATGTTTTTATTGTCAAGTACATCATACAGTTTATGCATTAACATATTGGAATGTACAGGAGGGAATGCCTCCTCGAACCAAAGGACAGAAAGGTTACAATTCGAGAAAGAAAACAACATAAAACATACGGTTTCTCATCTTTAAAGGCATTTGGTGGGGTAAACCTGAGATATATTCGTATCTATGTTTTAGAAAAACATTCTCCAAGCGTTTTCACTAAAAACCTCACGGGAACTTTCCCCTACCCCGGCACCCCTGACGGGATCTAGCTGTGCCAGGTGGGGAAATTCCCCCTACTTCTCCTATGCCCATTAGGTTGGAGCCCTCAGGAATGTTGAGGGACTATGAATCCCCGTGGGCTAGGTAGTGTACCGCATGTTAGCTACATATTGAATTGCCACCAGTTAGCTAACTGATGTGAGATAGAAGACAGGAAAAAGATTTAAAAGAGAGAGAGAGAAGAGAGAGGAGGGTGGGTGGGTGGAGGGGTCTTGAGAGGGGGGAGAGGGGGGAGCAGGAGTACATCTGTGTGTCTCTCAGATTAAGGCAGTATGAATTCGTCTACGTGTGGGTTAGGGGTTGTTGCGTGCCTGAACCCCTGGTATGAGGGAGGTTCCCATGTATTGGGCCCAGGGTTCCCATATTGTTTGGAATTTCTTAGAGGTGTTTGTCAGGATGCTCGAAAGCTTTTCTTGAGCCATAATCCACGACACCTTCCTTTTTACTGCGTTGAACGAGGGCCTTGGTTGTTTCCATGCTTTGGCAATTGAGATTTTGGTGCCCAATAATATAAAGTTGATCAATGTTTGATTAGCCTTAGAAATTCCAGAAAGGTTAGCGTTGAGAATAGCCACCTCTGGGGACCTAGGGATCTGGCAAGTCGTCACCTTGTATATCATAGAGAAGACTTTTCTCCAAAAAGTGCGTATTTTGGGGCATTCCCACCAAATGTGGGCCATAGTGCCCAGGTGTTGACAACCTCTGAAACATAATGGGTTCGCTGAGGGATAGATTGCTGCCAACCTGGTAGGGGTTAGGTACCATCTGGTAATCAATTTGATACTTGCCTCCCTCAAGGAGATGTTCTGGATCCCCTTAAAGGATTTAGTAAGAGCAGCTTGCCAGATCTCTATGTCCCTGCAGCATTGGAAGTCAGACTCCCATGCCTTCATATATGTGGTTTTGTCTGTAGGGCAAGTGAGGGCCGAATATATCACTGATATGCCTCCCCTCTGCTCCATGGCTTGTCCGCACCAATGTTCGTATACTGTGAATTTAGGGGGGAGCGGTTTCTCTTTCCATATAGAGTGGAGAAAGTGAGTGATTTGGTAAAAGCGGAATCGTTCCGATTCCGGGAGGTCCAGGTGTTTGATACAGAATTTGAGGGTGATTGGTCCATTGGGAGTGAAGAAGTGCCCTATCCGGTATAGCCCTTTGTCCAACCACCATTTGAATGCTGAGATGTCAAGTCCCGGTGGGAAGTCAGGGTTGTGGAATAGGTGAGCTAAGGGTCGACCCGTGGAGACCAGGGCCGTGGAGTGCCGTAGGGAGTCCCAAAGGGCGCATGAGTGGGATAGAGTGGGTGATAGTATGGGCGGTCTAGATTTAGGTGGGCACCAAAGTATGTAGTCTATCGTGTGTTTGGGGATGGCTTGTCTTTCGATATTCACCCAGTCTGGTTTCTCGTAGCGAGAGTAAATTGAGGACAGTTGGGCCAATCTGGCAGCTAAGTAGTATTTACGTAGGTTTGGGAGACCCAGCCCTCCCTTGCGTCCGTGAAGGAAGAGGGTACTCTGAGGGATACGATAACCTTTCTTACCCCAAATATATCGGAGAATTTTACTCTGCAAAGCTCTTAGGTGATCTTTCCTGAGTGGGATAGGGAGGGAGCGAAAGAAGTAGAGGAGCCTGGGGAGTAGGGTCATCTTAACAGAGTTAATCCGACCCAGCCAGGATAGCTCGTGTTTTGACCATGAAATAAGGTCCACCTCTAGTTTCTTGAGGAGTGAAGGATAATTTTGCGCATAAAGCGTTTCCGTCTTGGCCGTCAGTGTGATTCCCAGGTAGCTAATGGACGTGTCGCCCCATGTGAAGGGAAAGGATTGTTTTAGAGAGTCAACTGTTTGTGGCGGTAATGAGACATTAAGAGCTTGAGATTTGGTGAAATTGACTTCGAGTCCAGAGATTTTAGAAAAGTTCTTTAACACTAGGCATAGATTAGGCAGTGTAGTGAGGGGGGAAGTCAGGAAAAGGAGAATGTCGTCGGCGAAGAGCCCACATTTGTGCATCTGGTCTCCACAGGTCACCCCTTTTATGTTTGGGTTATGTCGAATGGCGATTGCTAAGGTTTCTATGGCTATTGCGAAAATTAGGGGGGATAGTGGGCACCCTTGTCTAGTGCCCCGTGAAATGTCTATTGGTTTGGAGTAATGGCCTTGGATGCGTATTTGGGCCTTTGGTTGTGAGTAGAGAGCATGCAGAAGTCCCAGAAAACGGTTACCGAATCCCCATCTCTCCAATATAGTGAAGATGTAGTGCCAGGAGACCGTGTCAAAGGCCTTCTGCAGGTCTAGGGATAGAAGGAATCCCGATTGGTGAGGCCCCCCTGTCCAGTTAGTTTGAAGAATCGAGGTGATATCTATCGCCCTCCTTATTTGGTCAGGACCCTGTCTCCCGGGTATGAATCCTACCTGGTCCTTATGTATATATTGTGTAATAAAAGAGGACAACCTGTTAGCCATTATTTTGGTAAGTATTTTTAGGTCATTATTTATGAGTGAGATCGGTCTGTAGTTGCTAACGTCTTCGTGATTTTTGCCAGGTTTGGGTATGACCGTGATTAACGCGGTGTTGAGATGGATGTCTAGGGGGTTTCCATTGGTTTTGGAGTTGAAGAAGGAGGTCAGGTGAGGTGCCAGAATGACTGCAAAAGACTTGTAGTATGCTACAGAAAGGCCATCCGGACCCGGAGCTGATCCCCCTCTAAGGTCTTTTATGACCCCCAAAACCTCCTCCTCAGAGATGGGTATTTCCATCTTTTGTTTGTGGGCCTCTTTTAGGGAGGGTAGGGGGACACCTTCCAGAAACTGCGGGATTAAGGTCGCGTTTGGTGTATTTGTTTGGCTATATAAAGTAGAGTAAAAACCCCGAAAGGCATCTAGAATCTTGGAAGGATTGGACGTGGGGGGTTGGCCATTTACTCTGAGTTTGGGGAAGGCATGGGTTCTGATGGGGGGAGACAGTTTTTTAGCCAGGAGGGGACCTATTTTGTCTGCCTGAGTGTAGAATTTTTGTCCATTCCAGCGAATGGCCTTTTCAGCCTTAGATGTGAGTGCTAGATTGAGATCAATTCTCGCTCTATCGAGAAGGGAAACAGGGGTCTTGGAGGGGTCCCTTTTGTGGGAAGCTTTCAGTGTGGTGTATTCCTTTTCCAACTTAATTAGGTCTGCTTTTTGTGCTCGTTTGGTTTGAGCGGCAATCTGGATGAGTGTACCTCTTATAAATGCTTTATGTGCAGCCCATAATGTTTCTGGAGAAATGTCCTCTGATTTATTGAGTTTAAAATATTCTTTAAGGGCTTTTTCGAGTTCAATGACCTTGATGGGGTCAGATAATAGTGACTCATTCAGTCTCCAGTGTCCCCTGGATCCGCCCAGGGGGCCCGTTTTGAGTGAGATGGTCACTATGGAGTGGTCCGAGAGGGCCGTCTCCCTGATTTGTGCTTTGTGGATCAAAGGGAGTAGGGAGGATGGGGTCAAAATGTGGTCAATCCTCGCATAGGTATTATGGGGGGGAGAGTAATGGGTATAGTCCCTTTTGTTGGGGTTAAGTTCCCTCCAAGTGTCAGTTAAGCCGTGGTTATGGATTGTTTTGGCGATCCTGAGGCTCTCTTTGGTGGGTCGTGTTAGTTGAGTCAGAAGGGGTTTAGATTTGTCCAGTCCCTGATCGAACGCTGCGTTCGAGTCTCCGCCAAAGATGACCGTTCCCTCCAATTTCTGAGCGAGGCTGCGCAGTAGGGAGTCAAAAAATTTTGCTTGTCCTCTATTTGGAGCATAGTAGGAGACCAGGGAATACAGGTGGTCCCCCACTGTTCCCTTGACCAGGAGGAACCTGCCCTCCGGATCAGCGAATTCAGACAGTTTTACAAAGTTAAGATGTTTGGAAATTATGATTGCAACTCCCTTAGTTTTGTTGTCTGCACTCGCTAAGAAAAACTGTGGGAAATGAGGGTGGAGATACTTAGGGCTATACCGGGAGGGGAAGTGTGTTTCTTGCATCATAATGATGTCTAGCTTGAGATGCTTATAATAATCGAGGACCTTTCTCCTCTTAATCTGGGAATTGATTCCCTGGACATTGTGAGAGGCTATGTGGAGTTCAGCTGTAGGGTCGTTAGCCATGGAGCAGTTGGAGTGTAGTGCAATGGCCCTCACTTACCCTTTGGTGCGTGGGAACCTGGACTTTAGGATGATGATCGTAGATTCTTCTTGGCGGGAAGATATCAGGAATTCCCGTGGGTGAGTGTGTGGTATCTGAAACACAAGATGTGGTTAGGCACAATGTATTGATTGGGGATGAGGGGTGGGGGTACAGGATAGAGAAGAAAAGGTCTCCTATAGAAGAAAGAAAAGACACAGGGAAGGAGAAACCCCCTATGTCTTTTAGAAAAAAATTTGAGTATGTCTGGCCCATCTGGGCTCAGACAGCCTAGCCCCCAGAGACCTTCGGGTGTCTAGGGGTTAGGTGGGTGCGCAAGTGTTTCCTCACGAAACCGAACGCCCAACAAAAAACTTGTTCCCTAACGGGAAAAAATGCTGGAAGAAAAAACAAAGAAAATTTTGAAAACAATACTGTGGTATACCCGGTTGTCATAACAGAGTTACTAGTTAGTGGCCCTTAAACCGTCGCCCAATTTGGTATCCTCCTAGTATGCTATTCATTTGCTATCACAGCAGAACGTCTATAAACTAGACCTGAAAAAAAAAAAAAAAAAAAAAAAAAAAAAAACCTTAGTCAAGGGGGATAAGGTCTCTCCCCCCCTCATAGATAGGCGGGAGGAAGCAGCCCCTCCCAATCTAGAGAGGCACTGCTCCCTTGAGCACATTGGATAAGTCGATGGGCTAGTTAAAAATTATCAAAAATTAAAGAGGGGAGATCCGGATAAAGTCCCAATCCCCCCCCCCCCCCCGAACCTGAAAAACAAAAAAACACGTAACAAAGAGTTCTGGAAAGTCAGAAAACCTTGCCCGGTTGTGTAGCCTGCCTAGTGACTAGGCCCAGAGGATCCCCCCAGTTCCAGGGGATGGTCAAACGATCCCCACTTCACAATCGGGATAGAAGAGATGCAGTTCACATCATCCTTGGCTTCAGGTTTGGTTGTTGTCTTTGGCCTTCTTTGCTTTTCCTGTTGACCACAGTGGAGATTGAGGGCTGGTGGGGGTCTGTCGTTTATTGGAGTTGGTCCCGGCATTGGTCGTGTCCATCTCGGCTTCCTGGGAGATGATTTTCAGGTGCAGGAGCAATTTTTCTCCTTCAGGTAGGGAGGAGAAGGCGTAATGTTTCCCCTGGACGGAGAATTTAACCGCGAACGGGAAGGCCCACTTGTATTTTATATCTCTTTGGGTGAGAGCGAGCAGGAGGGGTTTTAGTGATCTCCTCCTTTGGATCGTAGAGGGCGATAGGTCTGCGAAGATCTGTACTGGGTGTCCCATGCATTGCACTGAGGGAGAGGATCTGGCCTTTCTCATCACTTCCTCTTTAACTGTGTAGTGGTGGGGCTTAGCAATAATATCTCTTGGGGTGCCGTCTTTTCTGGGGGGCCCTAGGGCTCTGTGTGCCCTGTCCAATTCAGGGTGTTGAGAGGAGATATTAGGGATTAGCTGTTTAATCAGGTCCTGAACTGCTTCTGGAACATTGTGAATCGTTTCCGGTAGGCCTCGGATTCTGATGTTATATCGTCTGGACCTATTCTCAAGTTCGTCAATACGAGCCATTGCTAGGTCTAATTGATCTTGCACAGTGCTGATGTGCTGCGAGTGTTGATTAGTGACAGCTATAGTGTCCTCCATTTTGTGTTCGATCGCATCGATACGGGCCCCTAAATTAATAAAGTCTGCCTTCAGGTCCCCTGTAATTTTAGCTGCCGTTTGAGCCAGGCCTCTGTCCAAAAGTTCAGAGAATCTGTGGAAGAGGGAGTCTATGTGAGAGGCAGAGTCACTGGCAGGGAAGGCATATGGTGTGGGGCCTGCGTGATCTGAGGTAGATCCCTGGGGGGATAGAGGGCCTTCATAGAGGGGGCGATCCTGCAGGGATCCTGTAGAGGCTGGAGAGGGGGTCAGCAGAGGTGGGTATCCCTGCTGTCTCCCTGGAATGAAGTGAGGGGGAGTGAGGGGTTGCTCTGACCTGTAGTCCGCCGGGCCTGTGGAGCAGAGAGTCTGAGGCAGAGGCTGTGCCTGTGTAGCGGCGGCCATCTTGGGCGTCTCAGCCGTTTTAGTTTGCTCCCGTTGTGGCCACAGGTTCCGTTTCACCGGGGCCCCGGGCATATGGGGGTGTAGCCTGGACCTTGGGGAGTATCCCCAGGTACTTTAAACTTGTGGCGGTGCGCTGTGGTCCGTGCTGTGGGCGCCGGTCGATCGTGAGGGAGCGGAGCTCTAGGCTTTAGCGGCCATCTTGCGAGCTCCGCGCATGCGCACTCCCGGAATATTTCATTTTTATTGTTTCACTTTAAGCATTATTAAAATCACTGCTCCCGAAAAAACGCCAGTTTTTAAAACTTTTTTTGCATTGCTACATGTCCCCTGGGGCAGGACCTGGGTCCCCAAACACTTTTTATAACAATAACTTGCATATAAGCCTTTAAAATGAGCACTTTTGATTTTTCATGTTAGTGTTCCATAGACTTTAACAGTGTTTCGCGGCTTTCGAATTTCGAAAGTTCCAAAGTTCGGCCCGAACTTATGCTCGGACTGTACCGTTTGCCCATCCCTAGCATGTATATATGTTAAATCTGTGTTATAAATTAATCCTAATTAGACTAAATTATCGCACTAGACAGCGCTAATGTTGAGCAATTGAAACATGTGGCCAACAACACATAAAAAGGAAAATCCTATAACAGAAAAGTCCCTTAGAAGAAAGTCCCTTATATAGGGTAGTGATGTAAAATTCAGGGTGTAGTTCAGATAATTATCAGGTGATCATGAAAACAGTCCTCCACATGCACCTTCCACCGATCACTACGAAATCCACCCGGTGACAAACACTCTCCCCCTAGGGGGTTAAACTCACCAGAAATAGGGAGCAATAAAGCATTCAGAGTCAGCACTCTTTAGCAGCGGTTTGTTGGCAACATCATTATATGTAGGGTCACAGATTTTCAGGGCTCATATTGAATCAAAGAAAACGGAGAAAAAAGTGCACATAGCGTAATCCTGTTTATTGACTCAGAATCCCTTCCACAAAGACAGACAGAAAACCCCCCTTCAATAAATACGTACATCAAATAAGATTAAAAGTGAGCAATCAATCAAACAGGCAGGTAGTGTAAGTGTGTCAACTTCACCAAGAGATGTCAGCGCCGCTACACAGGAGAGGATGGATACTTCCTGGTTAATGTATATATGTGCTTTATAAAAAAAATGTTTCCAACAAATAATTTAAAATAGAAACATGGAACAGGAGATGAAACTGTTAAATAGTGATTATCCAGGTTGAAATGAAAGGGTAAAGTAGAAAAAAAAGAGCATGCCCTGGTTAATTAAGAGTTAACTCCCTGTGCACACATTAAAAACTTTCCTCTGTTAGCTGCAGCTCTCTCACTCACAAATCTGTCTGACAGGGATTGCAGGAGATAAGATAGCTACTACCGCATTTCCCAGAAAAATAAGCCCGGGTCTTATATTAATTTTGGCAACAAAAAACAAACTATGGCTTATTTTTAGGGGATATTTTATTTATTTTGCGGTATGTATAATGATGTTAAAGTGGTTGTCACTCTAAAAAAAAGTCCTGTTCCTTTAAAGCATGATCGATTGCATAGTGCTTGTGCTGTGTTATTTATCCATTTCCTGTGTCCCCTGTCTTCTCCCCCTCCCCCTGTCAGGTCAGGAGTCAGTATTTTGACATAAAAAACATCTTAAAATACTTATAGAATTATGTAATCCATTTTGTAGGAATTATGCTGGTATGGGGTGCAGCGTGTCTCCCTTTGTAATTGTTTTATGGGAAATACCTTTGTTACAGCTCCCCTGGGTGTCACATGATCTGCCTAAACTCTTCTCCACTGACATCAGCCCGCTCCTTGCACTGAAGAGGGAGGGGCCGCAGACATTAGTCGGGAGGAGAGCAGAAGAGGGAAGAGCCGATATCCCTGCTGATGTCAGCCCGCTCTGTGAACTGAAGAGGGAGGGGCCACGGACTTCAGCCGGGAGGAGAGCAGAAGAGGGAAGTGCCGATATCCCCGCTAACGTCAGCCCGCTCCGTGCACTGAAGAGGGAGGGGCTGCAGACGTCAGCCAGGAGGAGAGACGATCTCCTGTGAGTCTGTAAATTAAGTATTTTGCATGATGCAGTTACAAAGAGAGACACACACACTTTATAGCGAACAAACAAACAAAATTAACAAACTTTATTAGGGCTTATTTTTGGGGTAGGGCTTATATTGCAGCCCTCCCCGAAAATCATGCTAGGTCTTATTATCAGGGTAGGTCTTATTTTCGGGTAAACACGTTTTTGGCTTAAAATGTTACATTGAATTCTCACGGAGATTGTCTGTCAGAGTGATCATTCAGTGAGGTAGGCTTCAGACTAGCTCCCAGTCATAGGATCTCACGGGCTGTGCACAGAAGCTGAGTAGAAGGAGATAAGAAAAGATAAGATGTGTGTACAAGACACGCCCTGTGCACAGAGGAGGAGGTTTTATGGATGTTTATAGGATGCCCAATGTAGGCAACTGGTTAAGCTACCTGTGGATGGTGCCAAGCCAGCAGGTGATCATACTGTCTGGGCAAACTGGATCTAAGAAGTACTGTACGTTAATGCATAATGGGGAGTTTGAAACAGAACAAAATTAATTATATTACTTCAACAAAAATCTCTAACCTGGGGTTGTAAAGAGGACTCTATATACTTCTTTAGAAGCAAATGCAATGTGTGTCAGGAACAGGAGGGGAGGGTTAACTAAATGCTATTCTTCTGTTGCCTTCTCGATTGGTCTGAGGTTATGGACAAAGAGTGACGATTTGGGTGTAGCTTGTTTGAATACGTTTTTCAAAGTTAATGTTTTGGCCAGTTCAGAGGTTCTGAATTAAGCCGCTTAGTGCTACAGACCTAGTGGGAAGGGTAGGCTCAGAGGTTAGAATATAAGATGGGTTAAGGGTCCTAGCTGCCAGGGGGGAGTATCTTGCTTGCTTTAATCACAATTTATTTAGTCAGCAAGTAACTTGCAGTTGTTAAATGTACACTGTTGAATAGGCTTGCCAGTTTTGTCCTCTGCTGGATGAAGCACAAATACCACAGTTTTGTCAACTCTGCTGCCAGGGGTTTGTCACAGTTTTGTTCCAAAGTTCTACAGAATATGCTTCTTTAAGAATCCACTTGTCCTTCTGCCATCAACATTTGAGTAAACGTGTTGCATATGTGAAACTGGTATCTTGCAAGAAACATAATATATTAGTAAATTAGCCAATTAATTTTCACACCTGGTCTTTAATCTTGCAACTAAGATCTTGTACAATAATTATTAATATTTCTATCACTTCTCTTTTCATGAGAGCTTCTACATAAGAGAGTTGCAATTATGTGGTTGAGCAATCAATCTTCCACAATCACACAATTCTGCAATTTAGTCTTATAAGTGAAAGTGTTACTAATACTAAACAGTTTTCTCTATAAACTTCAGTGTAAGAGAGGAAATTAATCATTTGGCAATAACGTTTCTCATGACTGTTGGGCAATTTTTTACATTTAAGGTATACTTTGGTAAAATTCATCTAGTTTTTTTTTCCCATGATATTAGTCTCTCAGCAATTATTTTAAAAACTTTTGCAACACAAGCTATATTTTTTTTTTCCACTAGCAGATGTTTTTAATCTCTTAACTGCAATTGACTTTGGAGAAGTGTTGAGACGAAACTCCCGAAGTCTATGGAGGAGAAAAGATTGATTGCAGATAGTCTGTAAAGTAGCAATGAACATCCACATTCAGACTTAAAGACAATACAAAACTAAGCAGACAGCAGATATTTGTTGATTACAACAATTAAAACTTGATAAAATGATATGCAGCGCTCAACTAAATCATGATAAAGTTCAAAGTCCATTAAAGGTAGTTGATATAAGGTGAGATTCCCCGCACCAGCTACAGTGTAAAAAATAGATACACACAGCACCACAGTAATAAGGCAAATCTCCTTACCAGAGGATGTAGATCCTCAGATTATAAAGAGGTCTAAAACACCTTATGAATGTTCGAACACGCATCGAACATCAACTGGAATCCTAACGATAACCTCTAATCCAGGGGTCACAGCCATGCTTTAAGGCCTCATGCACACTGGACGTTTTTGGATGTTTTTACAGCAGCTGTTTTTGGCTGTAGTTGTTTTTTTCTACAGTCATTAAACTCTCCAGCATGTTATCCTATGTGTTCATGCACACATAGGCTGTTATCAGCAGTTTTGGGCAGTGGCATTTTTGAGCAGTAAAAAAACCCCAAAACCAGTGGATTCTGAGAGACGTTTTCAGTTGTAAAAAAAAAAGTTGAAAAAAGTTCAAAAACTCACTGCAAAGCTACTAACATTTTTATAACATTATTTTAACGCGTGCATGAGGCCTATTACTTTCACCATATGTTCCAACTAACCTGTCCTTTTATCGATACCATTGTCAAACCCAATTGGAATTTACCTCATAAGGGTATGAATAAAGAGTACCATAGTGACGTATGTTTTAAAAAAACAATGATCTCTTTAATAAATAGGTAACAAACTCACTTTTGAATGGTGGTCAAAAAGGTGCATCAAAACAAACTCAAAATGGCCGTGGTATCCACCGTGCATCACAGGCCCCAGCTTACACGTTTCATCAAAATCTGACATCATAAAAGGCGTGGTACAGAGGTTTGCCTCATCACTGTGGTATTGAATGCAGATACTTTTCAGTACACAATCAAATTCAGGCACGTATGATCACCGATTTCATTAATTGGACAAGTGTTTATAACTTTCATTTAACTAGTTCCAGACCAGCCACCGCAGTTATACGTTGTAGCTATACGTCGCGCGCGCCGGCCACGAAGATTGGATTTGATCCAGAACCGATCAATCTCTAGGCTCAGGCAAATGGTATCTGGCCTGGACCTGGTGATCGGTCCTGGCGAATGAGATCCTTCCCCTGTCTGTGTAAGTGTAAACACTGACAGTGTAAACACTGACAGGGGAAGTGATGTCATCTCTCCTCATGTCGGTCTTTTCCGTTCCAAACCGAGGAAAGAGAACATCTAATAGTAAGTGCACCAACAATACACTGACACCAGTCCACGTAGGTACACTTGCCACCCCCCTATCACCCCCCGATCACCTTCCCAGTTAACCCCTTCACCCCCTGTCACTGTGTCACCCAGTACAGCATTCAGATTTTTTTTGATCGATGTACTGGTGTCATTAGTGACAAAAATCTGCATTAGGGTAATTAGTATTAGGCCCAGATAGGTCTAGGGACCCCCCTAATAAAGGTTTAACCCCTTGATCACCCCCTATCACCAGTGATCACTGTATAAGTGTCAAGGATGATGCAGGTTAGCAAGTTTATTTTTTATAGCTTCAGGGCACCCGCTGTATTTTACCTGAATAAAGGTTTAACCCCTGATCACCCGGCAGGTGATCAAAGTTAGGTTTTAGCATCAGTCAGGGTCTGCATCGCCCCAGGCAGCGCCAGATTAGTCCCAGTAGCGCTAACACCCACACATCACCATACACCTCCCTTAGTAGTATAGTGTCTGAACGGTTCGACATCTGACCTGATCAGATCTATACTAGCGTCCCCAGCAGTTTAGGGTTCCCAAAAATGCAGTGTTAGCGGGATCAGCCCAGATACCTGCTAGCACCTGCGTTTAGCCCTTCCGCCAAGCCCAGTCCAGTCCACCCAAGTGCAGTATCGATCGATCACTGTCACTTACAAAAACACAAAACACACAACTGCAGCATTCGCAGAGTCAGGCCTGATCCCTGCGAATGCTAACAGGTTTTTTTGCAGCGTTTGAAGCAGTCGCTGACAGTCGGGAGCTTTTTTACCTGTGAGTCTCACTAGTGTACCAGTAAATTTAGAGACCAAAATGTAAAATCGAAGGTATACTAGTGAAGAGACCTACACGTTTCTGAGCATGACAGATAGTGAAGAGGAAGTCACTCATCTGTTAGATTCAGGCTCAGAATACGAACCTGTAGACAGCAGCGGCACCCTGACAGATAGCTCTGACGACGGAGTTGTGGTCCCTGCCAAGGTCAGGCGCACCAGACCCCATTCTTCTGCTGTCGTTGAGGTGCAAAAACCGCAGGGATCTCGTATGGAGCAGAGAGCCATATTAGTACCGCTCAGTCTTCTGGTGAACTGGCAAGCACCAGCAGCCTAGTACATCCTGGTCTGGTGGCACTGCGATGTCTGACGTCATTGCGTCTTATGACGCGGTGGCGCTGGACGCCGCCGTGCTGAGGGAACAGCCTTCAGCGCACATTACCTCCTCTGCTGACACTGATCAGCTGAGGGGTTAGTGACGCCGAACTTTGTCCGCCCCCTAGTGTATTAGATAACATGACCAGCAGCACACATCCCCCGCCCAGCACAGGCGGGGTTATCCTCACTCAGCTGTTTTTTAAACCTCCAGGTGCAGACGCACTGCTGTGCTGCACACCTAGACTGCACATCTAGGAGGAGGATGATGTTTTTTCTGACAATCTGACAACTCCAAGTAAGTACTGGATTTTACCACACTAATATGGCGAATTTTTCTATGCAGTTTCACATTTTTATTATATGCCATGCTAACAGAGATATATATATATTGGGGTCAAAATTATTGATCCTCTGCAAACACAGTCGGGTAATTGGATTGGGCATATTACAGAGCAAATCCTATATAGGATAGCCAATTTTTTCCAGGCTAGTCCATCTGTTACCTTCCCATACCTCCCCCTTACTACACCATACTATATATGTATGGGTACGTTACACTTCCACGATTAAATTCCAGCATGATAAAAGGGTTTAGGTGGACGCATTTATACTCACTGCATATTGGCTATTTTATGATTTGATGTATTCTGTTCATCAATTTACTTTTTGATACTCATACCATATTATATTATATATTTATATTTAGGGCTGTACATTCCCCTCTTCCTTTTTTTGCTGTTCCTTGTGGACGCTGGTGACTTGTCGTGTTTGACTTATCTGCGGGGCTTTAAGATCTTCCAGTTATACATACTACAGAGATTCCACTTAATCCTCAACTCTTGGCTCTTATTATAGAAGCCTATATATGGCTGTATATACTCAAATATGGTGTGTAACTGATGCTGTGGTGACTGAGATTTGGAACATCATCTGTTAAGCTACTAAGTTACAGTCCAGCCGGGATATGCACTTAGTTCTGTGAACGAGTAAGTCCTCTCTCTCCCTTGTGTTATACACATATATTCTTTGCCTTCCCAAGTTTTGATTATTATTTTTTGCCTTTACAAACTCCTATTATCTACCATTTATATTCACGCCATATGTTCATTGTATATATGTACTAATGATTGATATGTTTTACCTATGTACCCCCCCAGATCATACAATAATCCTTACAGGAAACCCCTGAAGAAGGAATTGCATTTTTAATCTGAAACATGTTGGGTTCCCATGTACCACGTATATGTATGTTTCCCTAAACCAGAACGTTCATGTTCTAGGTATTTTGTATGAACTGTCCATTGTTTTAAATATCTTTTTTGTATATTTCAAATAAAGTATATATTTTTTATTACTCTTGGGCACTTGTCATACCAATCATACTGTTCATTGCCCCCTTTTTTTGTGTATTTACCTTTACTTCCCCCCTCACCCGTACAATCCCAGGGTCTCTTTTGTTTATCTTTCCTAGTACATCCTGGTTTTACATCCAGCACTGCAGTAACACTTGGTGGCAAGTCCCATAAGTGCAGTTCAAGCTGGTGAGGTGGCTAGCACGAGTAGTGTCCCGCTGCCACCAAGAAGAAGACAAACACAGGCCCATCGAGCCCAAAGTGCCCTTCCTGCTGCATTCGCCAATCCTAATTGGGGGCCCACCACTTCTGCAGCACTCGTACTTCCCCAATTCACTGGCCAACCTGGAATTCAGGTGGAAACAGTTGATTTTACGTCACTTGAGTTTTATTCGCTGTTTTTCACTGAAGATCTCTATAGATCTATTGTGGACCAAAGCAATTTGTATGCTGGTCAATTCATCACCTCTAATCCCCAGCTGACCCTTGCCAGAGGTTGGAAACCAATTATGGTTTCCGAATTTAAGACCTTCTTGGGCCTATCCCTCCTCATGGGCATAACTAAAAAAGAGTGAGTTGCGGTCATATTGGTCCACTGACCGAATTCACCATATGCCCATGTTCTCTGCCTCCATGACCAGGACACAATACGAGCAGATCTTGTGGTTCATGCACTTCAGCGACAATGAACTCTGTCGTCCTCGGGGGGGACCCTGGATTTGATGGGCTCTACAAAATTCGGCCCCTCGTAAAGCACTTCAACCAACAGTTTGCAGCCTTTTTACTCCCGATCAAGTTGTCAGCGTTGATGAGTCCCTGATTAAGTTTTCTGGCCGATTGTCTATCAAACAGTATCTTCCCAGCAAGCGTGCCAGATATGGGGTCAAGATGTACAGTATCTCACAAGAAGTGAGTACATCCCTCACATTTTTGTAAATATTTTATAATATCTTTTCATGTGACAACACTGAAGAAATTACACTTTACTACAATGTAAAGTAGTGAGTGTACAGCTTGTATAACAGTGTAAATTTGCCGCCCCCTCAATATAACTCAACACACAGCTATTAATGTCTAAACCACTGGCAACAAAAGTGAGTACACCCCTAAGTGAAATGACTCTCACTCTCTTATACTGGTCACTGGAAGTGCAACATGGCACCTCATGGCAAAGAACTCTCTGAGGATCTGAAAAAAAGAATTGTTGCTCTACATAATGATGGCCTAGGCTATAAGAAGATTACCAAGACCCTGAAACTGAGCTGCAGCACGGTGGCCAAGAACATACAGTGGTTTAACAGGACAGGTTCCACTCAGAAAAGGCCTCACCATGGTCGACCAAAGAAGTTGAGTGCATGTGCTCAGCGTCATGTTCAGAAGTTGTCTTTGGGAAATAGATGTATGAGTGCTGCCAGCAATGATGCAGAGGTTGAAGGGGTGGGGGGTCAGCCTGTCAGTGCTCAGACCATACACCACACACTGCATCAAATTAGTCTGCATGGCTGTCGTCCCAGAAGGAAGCCTCTTCTAAAGATGATGCACAAGAAAGCCCACAAACAGTTCGCTGAAGACAAGCAGACTAAGGACATGGATTACTGGAACCATGTCCTGTGGACTCATGAGACCAAGATAAACTTATTTGGTTCAGATGGTGTCAAGCGTGTGTGGCGGCAACCAAGTGAGGAGTACAAAGACAAAGTGGACAAAGTGTGTCCTGCCTACAGTCAAGCATGATGATGGGACTGTCATGGTCTGGGGCTGCATGAGTGCTGCTGCCACTGGAGAGCTACAGTTCATTTAGGGAACCATGAATGCCAACATGTACTGTGACATATTGAAGCAGAGCATGATCCCCTCCCTTCGGAGGCTGGGCTACAGGGCAGTATTCCAACATGATAACGACCCCAAACACAGCTCCAAGACAACCACTAAAGAAGCTGAGAGTAAAGGTGATGGCCTGGCCAAGCATGTCTCCAGACCTAAACCCTATTGAACATCTGTGGGGCATCCTCAAACGGAAGGTAGAGGAGCGCAAGGTCTCTAATATCCACCAGCTCCATGATGTCATCATGGAAGAGGACTCCAGTGGCAACCTGTGAAGCTCTGGTGAACTGCATGCCCAAGAGGGTTAAGGCAGTGCTGGAAAATAATGGTGGCCACACAAAATATTGACACTTTGGGCCCAATTTGCACATTTTCACTTAGGGGTGTACTTACTTTTGTTGCCAGCAGTTTAGACATTAATGGCTGTGTGTTGAGTTATTTTGAGAGGGCAGCAAATTTACACTGTTATACAAGCTGTACACTCACTACTTTGCATTGTAGCAAAGTGTCATTTCTTCAGTGTTGTCACATGAAAAGATATAATAAAATATTTACAAAAATGTGAGGGGTGTACTCACTTTTGTGAGATACTGTACATTGTTTCTTTCTCTGTGACAGGGCACCAGGCTATACATATAATTTTATGGTTTATAAGGGAAAAGATAGTCACGTAGAGCTGGAGAACTGCCTAGACTACATAGGGAGAGCTGGCAAGATTGTGTGGGACTTGGTGTCACCCTTATTCAGAAAGGGGTACCACTTGTACGTGGACAATTATTACATGAGCATGCCACTTTTTATTCACCTTTTTGATTATGGAATTGGTGCATGTGGCACTGTGCGATCTAATCACTGGGGCTTCCCCCAATAGCGTGTAGAATCCCTACTTAGACGGGGGGAGAGAGCCTGCTTGAAGTTTAATAATTTGTTAGCAGTGAAGTGGAGGGAATGTTTTCGTTCTGTCCTCGCTTCACACAGATACGAGAGTCCAAATTCCTATGGTGACTGGTGTTGTGGAGAAACCCCTCTGTGTTCATGAATACAACCTTAATATGGGAGGGGTGGACCTCAACGACTAGTTGTTGGCGCCGTACCTAATTGCCCGTAAGGCCAGACGCTGGTACAAAAAAGTGTCTGTATATTTCTTTCAATTGGAAAAGTGATGGTACAGCGCTAATAATAATTTGAAATATAAATGGGTGATCTAAAGTGCATTAGAATAATCGTGAAGATATCAAACGAACAATATACATGTGCAGTATTGAAATAATGATATCGGGTGATTAAACCAATGTATACCATACATATAAATTAAGTGATATCAGATGATTAATCCAATATATACCATACATATAAAATGCCGTGATATCAGGTGATTAAACCAATGTATACCATACACATAAAATACAGTGAACAACTTATTATAAACTCAAAAGCAATAATAGAAAAAATGAATAAAGGAAAAAGTCCACTGAGTGAGAAAGAGTGTTTGATGAAATGGAAATGTCCAAAACATATGTATCTTGACACACCAAATGGTAATTTTCAAGCCACCGCTGAACGTGCATGAAAATGGGAGATGGAGCACCGCCACCAAAAAAACTGAGGCTTACCAGAAAGTATGGATTCAGTAGGACATACGACCTATGAATCACACAGACTTCTTGGTGATTCTTCACCAAAAATAGTAGAGCCCGGATGGATATAGGCGTTGATACAATTGGATAAAATAATCTTCTCACAAGGACCACTGGTCAACAAAAAAAGAAGCTCCAAGATATATAAAACGTCATGTGGATTCAAACATATAGGGCCAAAAAAAGGATTAAAAAACACACATAGCGTGAATCTGCATAACACAAAATTTAATATTAAAAATAAAAGATTTACACTCCCATTTTGGAAGAGGTAAAACAAGCGCTTGTTAATCAATAAAATGACGCAATGGGAACAGCAGGCTCAACCCGGTGCGTTTCATCCACGAAGATATCATCTGGGGTGTCGTTCTGGGGTGTCGTCCTGCCTGTCCCACTGCGTGTATATATATAAAATATCCCATAAATTTAGGAGACAAACTTCTGCGTGCTTGTCCTAATTGATCTTGTATGTCCACTGTGGACAAAGATGGCGGCATGGCTTGAGCTTCAAGCCTCACTGTAGTATCATCATAACATATGAAAACAGGAAAAGGAAATGACACGTGCCACTCCAAGCCTCGCTCTGGAGGGCTAAGGGTGGAGTGTATCAAAGATGGCAACATGGCCATATTGCGGTAAGCAATATGTTGGCCGTACCATCAGGTCATTTACGACCAGAGTCAGTGAACATATTAGTAAGATCATAGAAGGCAGCATTAACCACTTCAGCCCCGGAAGGATTTACCCTCTTCCTGACCAGAGCACTCTTTACAATTTGGCACTGCGTCGCTTTAACTGCTAATTGCGCGGTCATGCAATGCTGTACCCAAACAAAATTTGCGTCCTTTTCTTCTCACAAATAGAGCTTTCTTTTGATGGTATTTGATCACCTCTGCGTTTTTTATTTTTTTGCGCTATTAACGGAAAAAGACCGAAAATTTTGAAAAAAAATATTTTCTACTTTTTGTTATAAAAAAAATCCAATAAACTCAATTTTAGTCATGCATTTAGGCCAAAAGGTATTCGACCACATGTCTTTGGTAAAAAAAAATGTCAATAAGCGTATATTTATTGGTTTGCGCAAAAGTTATAGCGTCTACAAATTAGGGTACATTTTCTGGAATTTACACAGCTTTTAGTTTATGACTGCCTATGTCATTTCTTGAGGTGCTAAAATGGCAGGTCAGTTCAAACCCCTCCCAAATGACCCCATTTTGAAAAGTAGACACCCCAAGGAAATTGCTGAGTGGCATCTTGAGCCCATTGAATATTAATTTTTTTTATCCCAAGTGATTGAATAATGACAAAAAAAAAATTACAAATAGTTGTCACTAAATGATATATTGCTCACACAGGCCATGGGCATATGTGGAATTGCATCCCAAAATACATTTAGCTGCTTCTCCTGAGTATGGGAATACCACATGTGTGGGACTTCTTGGGAGCCTAGCCGCGTACGGGGCCCCGAAAACCAAGCACTGCCTTCAGGATTCCTAAGGGCGTAAATTTTTTATTTCACTCCTCACTACCTATCACAGTTTTGAAGGCCATAAAATGCCAAGATGGCACAAACCCCCCAAATGACTCCATTTTGGAAAGTAGACACCCCAAGCTATTTGCTGAGAGGCATGTTGAGTCCATGGAATATTTTATATTTTGACACAAGTTGCGGGAAAATTACAAACTTCTTTTTTTTTTTTTTTTGCACAAAGTTGTCATTAAATGATATATTGCTCAAACATGCCATGGGCATATGTGGAATTACACCCCAAAATACATTCTGCTGCTTCTCCTGAGTACGTGGATACCACATGTGTGGGACTTTTTGGGAGCCTAGCCGCACATGGGGCCCCGAAAACCAAGCACCGCCTTCAGGATTTCTAAGGGCGTAAAATTTTGATTTCACTCCTCACTACCTATCAGTTTTGAAGGTCATAAAATGCCAAGATGGCACAAAACCCCCCCATATGACCCCATTTTGGAAAGTAGACGCCCCAAGCTATATGCTGAGAGGCATGTTGAGTCCATGGAATATTTTATATTTTGCCACAAGTTGCAGGAATATGACAAACTTTTTTTTTTTTTGCACAAAGTTGTCACTAAATGATATATTGCTCACACAGGCCATGGGCATATGTGGAATTGCACCCCAAAATACATTCTGCTGATTCTCCTGAGTACAGGGATACCACATGTGTGGGACTTTTTGGGAGCCTAGCCGCGTACCGGGCCCCGAAAACCAAGCACCGCCTTCAGGATTTCTAAGGGCGTAAAGTTTTGATTTCACTCCTCACTACCTATTACAGTTTTGAAGGTCATAAAATGCCCAGATGGCACAACCCCCCCAAATGAACCCATTTTGGAAAGTAGACACCCCAAGCTATTTGCTGAGTGGCATGTTGAGTCCATGGAATATTTTATATTTTGACACAAGTTGCGGGAAAGTGACACTTTTTTTTTTCTTCACAAAGTTGTCACTAAATGACATATTGCTCAAACATGCCATGGGCATATGTGGAATTACACCCCAAAATACATTCTGTTGCTTCTCTTGAGTACGGGGATACCACATGTGTGGGACTTTTTGGGAGCCTAGCTGTATACGGGGCTCAGAAAACCAAACACCGATTTCAGGATTTCTAAGGGCGTACATTTTTGACTCACTCCTTACTACCTATCACATAAAATGCCAAGATAGCACCCCCCCCAAATGACCCCATTTTGGAAAGTAGACACCCCAAGCTATTTGCTGAGATGCATGGTGAGTATTTTGCAGCTCTCATTTGTTTTTGAAAATGAAGAAAGACAAGAAAAACATTTTTTTTTCTTTATTCAATTTTCAAAACTTTGTGACAAAAAGTGAGGTCTGCAAAATACTCACTATACCTCTCAGTAAATAGCTTGGGGTGTCTACTTTCCAAAATAGGGTCATTTGGGGGGTTTTGTGCCACCTGGGCATTCCATGGCCTCCGAAACTGTGATAGGCAGTGAAGAGTGAAATCAAAAATTTACGCCCTTAGAAAGCCTGACACCCCAAAGTGCTTGATTTTCGGGGTCCCGTACGCGGCTAGGCTCCCAAAAAGTCTCACACATGTGGTATCCCCGTACTCAGGAGAAGCAACAGAATGTATTTTGGGGTGTAATTTCACATATTACCATGGCATATTTGAGCAATATATCATTTAGTGACAACTTTGTGCAAAAAAAAAAAGTGTCTTTTTCCCGCAACTTGTGTCACAATATAAAATATTCCATGGACTTGACATGCCTCTCAGCAAATAGCTTGGGGTGTCTACTTTCCAAAATGGGGTCATTTGGGGGGTTGAACTGTCCTGGCATTTTATGCACAACATTTTAGAAGCTTATGTCACACATCACCCACTCTTCTAACTAGAGGTCGACCGATATATCAGCCAATATTTGGTGTTTTTTAATTAATCGGCATCGGCCGATTGTGCTGATAAAAAAGGCCGATTATAACTTCAGCGCGACTTGCAAATTACTTCTGTAATAGAAGTCAATGCAAGTTGCCTGAAGTCTTCTGTGGAGCGACTTCTCTTCTCTCTGGGCAGCCTGCCAAATCTGATAAAAGAAACTAAAAAGATACAATGTTTCCACTTGTCAATGGACTGAACTCAGTGTGTAGGAGTTCTCAGTTTAACCATTTAAAAACTAAATCTTTTCTGACATTTGTTGCTTACAAGTAAAATTCCTGTATTTTCTGCTAGAAAATCACTTAGAACCCCCAAAAATTATATATATTTTTTTTAGCAGAGACCCTAGGGAATAAAATAGTGGTTGCTGCAATATTTTATGTCACACGGTATTTGCGCAGCAGTTTTCCAAACGCTATTTTTTTGGGAAAAAATACACTAATGAATTAAAAAAAAACTAAGCAGTAAAGTTAGCCCATTTTTTTTCGTCCAAAAGTTTTGATTACCTGTTTAAATGTAAGAAATTTTCTGTATCACTTATTACTTAAGGCTGCTTGCACACTGGAGCGGGCAGGCATTGACGGTAAAAGGCTGCTAGTTTTAGCGGTGCTTTACCATCATTTTAGCGGCGCTATTCGGCGCTTATAACCCAGCTAGCGCCTGAGGAAGGGGTTGAATGCGCCCGTGAAGCGCCGCTGCCGAATAGCTTTGCAGGTGCTTCGGCAGTGGTGCGCATTAATTTCAATGGGCTGGAATGGTGGAGGAGCGGTATACACCGCTCCAAAGATGATGCCTGCAGGACTTTAACATGCTGCCAGAGCATCGCTTCAGTGTGAAATCACTCGGGCTTTCGCACTGAGACTGCAGGGGAGCCATTTTGCAGGCACTTTACAGGCACTATTTTTATCCCAAAAGCGCCTGAAAAATGCCCCATTGTGAAAGGGGTCTAACTGTTATGCCGCGTACACACGGTCGGACTTTTCAGCTACAAAAGTCCAACAGCCCGTCCGACAGACTTTCGACAGACTTTCGACAGACTTTCAAAGTACTTTCAATGGACTTTCTAACGACCGGACTTGCCTACACATGATCACACCAAAGTCCAATGGATTCGTACGTGATGACGTACACCGGACTAAAATAAGGAAGTTGATAGCCAGTAGCCAATAGCTGCCCTAGCGTCGTTTTTTGTCTGTCGGACTAGCATACAGATGAGCGGATTTCTGGGTCCAGTGGAGTTACGACGTAAAGATTTGAAGCATGTTCCAAATCTAAAGTCTGTCAGATTTGTGACTGGAAAAGTCCGCTGAAGGTCCGGTGAAGCCCACACACGATCGGATTATTCACCGGATTTGGTCTGTCAGCGTCCGTCAGATAAGTCAGGTCGAAAAGTCCGACCGTGTGTACGCGGCATTAGATTTTATGAGATGAAGGGGAAAAAAAAATCGGCTTAACATATCGGCCCAAAAAAATCAGCATCATATATCAGCCATCGGCCACCGCATTTTCTAAATATCGGCATCAGCCAGAGAAAAACCCATATCGATCGACCTCTACTTCTAACCACTTGAAGACAAAGCCCTTTCTGACACTTTTTGTTTACATGAAAAAATTATTTTTTTTTGCAAGAAAATTACTTTGAACCCCCAAACATTATATATTTTTTTAAAGCAAATGCCCTACAGATTAAAATGGTGGGTGTTTCATTTTTTTTTTCACACAGTACTTGCGCAGCGATATTTCAAATGCATTTTTTGGGGAAAAAACACACTTTTTTAAATTTTAATGCACTAAAACACACTATATTGCCCAAATGTTTGATGAAATAAAAAAGATGATGTTAGGCCGAGTACATGGATACCAAACATGACATGCTTGAAAATTGCGCACAAACGTGCAGTGGCGACAAACTAAATACATTTTTAAAAGCCTTTACAGGTTACCACTTTAGATTTACAGAGGAGGTCTACTGCTAAAATCACTGCCCTCGATCTGATCTTCATGGTGATACCTCACATGCATGGTGCAATTGCTGTTTACGTTTGACGCCAGACCGACGTTTGCGTTCGCCTTTGCGTGAGAGCAGAGGGGACAGGGATGCTTTTTTTTTTAATTTTTTTTTTTTTTGCTTTTTTATCTTATTTTTAAACTGTTCCTTTCACTTTTTTTTTAATCATTTTTATTGTTATCTCAGGGAATGTAAATATCCCCTATGATAGCAATAGGTAGTGACAGGTACTCTTTTTTGAAAAAATTATTAGATAAATCTATTGGACCCTAGATATCTCCTCTGCCCTCAAAGCATCTGACCACACCAAGATCGGTGTGATAAAATGCTTTCCCAATTTCCCAATGGCGCTGTTTACATCCGGCGAAATCTATGTCATGAAATGCTCGTAGCTTCTGGTTTCTTAGGCCATAGAGATGTTTGGAGTCATTCTGGTCTCTGATCAGCTCTATGGTCAGCTGGCTGAATCACCGGCTGCATTCTCAGGTCCCCTGTTGGGACAGGAGAGCCAGAGAAAAACATGGAAGACGGTGGGGGGGGTTCCCTCTCACTGCTTGTAAAAGTTGTCTAGGGGCTAATTAGCCGCTAGGATTGCTTTTACATGAAAGCCGACCGCTGGTATGAAAAGAATGATACCAAGATGATACCTAAACCTGCAGGCATCATTCTGGTATAACCACTCAAAGTCCAGCAACATACCAGTACGTTGATGGTCTTTGTTGGGCATATACACTACCGTTCAAAAGTTTGGGGTCACATTGAAATGTCCTTATTTTTGAAGGAAAAGCACTGTACTTTTAAATGAAGCTAACTTTAAACTAGTCCTAACTTTAAACAAATATACTCTATACATTGCTAATGTGGTAAATGACTATTCTAACTGCAAATGTCTAGTTTTTGGTGCAATATCTACATAGGTGTATAGAGGCCCATTTCCAGCAACTATCACTCCAGTGTTCTAATGGTACAATGTGTTTGCTCATTGGCTCAGAAGGCTAATTGATGATTAGCAAACCCTTGTGCAATCATGTTCACACATCTAAAAACAGTCTAGCTCCTTCCAGAAGCTACAAAACTGACCTTCCTGTGAGCAGATTGAGTTTCTGGAGCATCACATTTGTGGGGTCAATTAAACGCTCAAAATGGCCAGAAAAAGAGAACTTTCATCTGAAACTCGACAGTCTATTCTTGTTCTTAGAAATGAAGGCTATTCCATGCGAGAAATTGCAAAGAAATTGAAGATTTCCTACAACGGTGTGTACTACTCCCTTCAGAGGACAGCACAAACAGGCTCTAACCAGAGTAGAAAAAGAAGTGGGAGGCCGCGTTGCACAACTAAGCAAGAAGATAAGCACATTAGAGTCTCTAGTTTGAGAAACAGACGCCTCACAGGTCTCCAACTGGCATCTTCATTAAATAGTACCCGCAAAACACCAGTGTCAACATCTACAGTGAAGAGGCGGCTGCGGGATTTTGGGCTTCAGGGCAGAGTGGCAAAGAAAAAGCCATATCTGAGACTGGCCAATAAAAGAAAAAGATTAAGATGGGCAAAAGAACACAGACATTGGACAGAGGAAGACTGGAAAAAAGTGTTGTGGACGGATGAATCCAAGTTTGAGGTGTTTGGATCACAAAGAAGAACGTTTGTGAGACGCAGAACAAATGAAAAGATGCTGGAAGAATGCCTGACGCCATCTGTTAAGCATGGTGGAGGTAATGTGATGGTCTGGGGTTGCTTTGGTGCTGGTAAGGTGGGAGCTTTGTACAGGGTAAAAGGGATTCTGAATAAGGAAGGCTATCAACGCCATGCCATACCCAGTGGACAGCGCTTGATTGGAGCCAATTTCATCCTACAACAGGACAATGACCCTAAACACACCTCCAAATTGTGCAAGAACTATTTACAGCAGAAGCAGGCAGCTGGTATTCTATCGGTAATGGAGTGGCCAGCACAGTCACCAGATCTGAACCCCATTGAGCTGTTGTGGGAGCAGCTTGACCGTATGGTACGCCAGAAGTGCCCATCCAACCAATCCAACTTGTGGGAGCTGCTTCTAGTAGCGTGGGGTGCAATTTCTCCAGCTTACCTCAATAAATTAACAGCTAGAATGCCAAAGGTGTGCAATGCTGTAATTGCTGCAAAAGGAGGATTCTTTGATGAAAGCAAAGTTATTTCAAATACAAATCATTATTTCTAACCTTGTCAATGTCTTGACTCTATTTTCTATTCATTTCACAACGTATGGTGGTGAATAAGTGTGACTTTTCATGGAAAACACAAAATTGTTTGGGTGACCCCAAACTTTTGAACGGTAGTGTATTGTAAACTTTTTTTTTCATGCAGCCTGTGGGCTGAACGAAAAAAAGAGATTGATCGGTGGGTATGCCAACCATTAGAATACCTCCCTCCATCCACCCACTTCTAATGATGGGCATACATGCACCGTTTATATATGTCAAAGCATGGGGGCATCCGCCCCAAAAGGTAGGAGCAAATCGCTCCTCCGCCCCTGCTGCCCCAATGCTTTGGCATATATGCTCTTTTTTTAACTGTGGTGGTGAAATCACCTCCTACAGCGCTGGAGTCATGGCTTTATGTATCGTAGGAGCAAACGCTGTTGCTGTCAAGATAAATAAATCCCCGCTGCAACTGAATGGCGTTCCTGCTAAGCAAATGATGGTTAACAATAAAACAAAGTAACATTACAGTATAACAGTAAGACTTACCATACCTGCAAAGCAAATACAAAAAAAAATTGTAAAAAATAAAACATTTAATGCAACCTGTGCCTAAAATATATATATGCCGAAGCATGGGGGGATCCTCCCGCAAAAGGTAGGAGCAAATCACTCCTCCGCCCCTGCTGCCCCCATGCTTCGGCATATATGCTCTTTTTTTAACTGTGGTGGTGAAATCACCTCCGACAGCGCTGGAGTCACGGCTTTATGTATCGTGGGAGCAAATGCTGTTGCTGTCAAGATAAATAAATCCGCGCTGCAACTGAATGGCGTACCTGCTAAGCAAATGATGGTTAACAATAAAACAAAGTAACATTACAGTATAACAGTAAGACTTACCATACCTGCAAAGCAAATACAAAAAAACATAGTAAAAAATAAAACATTTAACGCAACCTGTGCCTAAAATATATATATGCCGAACCATGGGGGCATCCTCCCACAAAAGGTAGGAGCAAATCGCTCCTCTGCCCCTGCTGCCCCTGTTGTGGAAAATTTTATATTAATATATTGTTATAAGAGTCTCCCAGTGTCTGTTCTCTCGCAGCCTGCTCTAAAGAGTTGACTGGGGCAGACTGACGCTGGTTGAGACCTGTTGGGTAGTGGAAAACTTCCTGTTGTTTGGAGAGAGGTGTTTGCTGAGAGAAGACATGTCCGCTAGTAAAGTGCCCCTGTGCAATGCACAGAACAATCGTCTGGTGGGGGTGTGTTTGCTCTGCAAAGACATTATCAGTTTAGCGGTTGTTTGCTCTTGTCACCCCGGTATGCCTAATCAACTTATTTGGGGTGCCATGACGTACACCTGCAGATAATCTCCCATCCACGAGGAACTCTAGTCATCATCTTTTGGTTGTTGTATAAACTCATATCCTTGTTTGGTCATATCCTTGTTTGGTCATATCCTGTGAGGTAATATCCTGTGAAGGAAGCGATTGGCTGTTGGGGCCAGGGCTTCCTGTTTGTGATTGCTTTTGTTGTCTTTGAATAAAAGAGGCAGACTGAGGGCTGTGGCATTCCATCTTGCTGGGATGAGAATGTAAGAAGGAGCTGATGTCTGTTTGTGGGGAATGAGGTACACACCAGAGGATGGCATACGATCAAAAGGTGAGATGCATTTATATCATTAGACGAAATTATTATTATTAGAAACAGGAGATTTGGCTGTGTGCTCTGTGTGCAGCCAAATTTGGCTGACAGGATGGCGAGTCAGGTACTTTATGGAGCAGACAGAGCCCCCTCCACATCGGAAGGGGGGGAGAATAGACCTCAGTCCAGGACATCTCTTTCCGATGTGTTGGGGAGCCTCTGCTCTGCAAAAGAACTAATTTTTTGTCTTTTGAGATAATGCTGGATCGCATGTCTGGTGTGTGCCTGCGTGTGTGTGTGTGATTTGTATCTCGAATGTTTGTGTAAGGAGACTGTGTGCTGTGTGTATGTGTAAGTAACTGTATGTTGTGTAATAAGTATATGAGAAATAGAAATGTATGATTATTTGCAGCCTGCAATGTGGGTGTGATCGATGCTGTGTAACAAGTTTGTAATGCATGTGAGAAATGGATGAATTGTAATTATTACTTAAGTATGGGACAAGTAGATTGCATGAGTTTTGTAGAGTGTTTAATTGTCTCAAGACACAGATGGTTAGTGGACTTTGAGGAAAGCTTTTGGTATGATGATGGCTGCTGCATTTTCAAGTGGGCATGCAGCCTGGGGGAGGGGCAGCCAAGCATTTTACAATGGTGAAAAGTTGGCTACTCCCTGTGGTGAGAAAAGAGGGTATGTTTTTGAGATGAAAAGAGCATGCAAGCATCACTGGTTGTATTTCTCAATGTCTTGTTCCTGTGAAAGCTGATGTGAACTGAGTTTGAGAAAAGAGGGTATGTTTCAGCCGTGTGATAATGGGTTATGTGGCTTTGTTGTTTCATTGGATAGCATGTGTTCCTAAGTTGTGCTTTCTCCTAACTTTAACACATTTTTTAATGTTTGTCTAAGTGTTCATTCAGTATCTCAAATGTGTAATTTTGTGGGGAGAAATTTTTGGTTTTGGCAGGAAAATGGTTTTTGTCTGCTATTTCCTTTTGTTGTCTGCCATGTGACTACGGTCGGCCATTTTCAATTCCTTTGTGTGTGAACTTTGAAATGTTTATCCAGCTTGGTATTGGATTTCAGTTTTGGAGGGAAAATGCGCCATTTTGTTGTGGTCTGGCTTTTGTTGTAGTCACCATGTGGATTGGCGGCCATTTTGAAGACCTGTGGGCCTTCCTACAAGGGAAGCTGCTCCCATTTCCTTTGTGTGTGTAGCCATGCAGTCTGGGCCGCCACCTTCCCTCTCCTTTTAAGTGAATTCTATTTTTGTACTTTTTACATACTTTTCAAGGTAGTTATTGCGTTTTCTGTATTGAATATTGATTTTGAGTGAAACCTCTACTTTGCACTGAATTTCAATAGATACCAAGACTAGTTTTAACTGTGAGTTTTTGTACTTTTAGCGGTGTGTGTTTAATCTCTATTTGTTTTGTCTTTTTGTGTCTTTAGCTGAGGGTTGTATTGTATAGCCTGCAATATATGAAACTAGGCTTACCCTCCCCTCCCTTTTCCTGTACATTGATATGTAAATAAACCAGTTTGAGTTTTTTTTTTTTGAGCTGGGCATGCAACAGGAAGTCCTTCTCAGCATTTTATGTATCCACTGGAAGTTGGTGGGGGGGAGCTTGGGGTCCTATCACACAAGCAAGTAAGATTTGTGCTTGGAAAGACAATGGGAAAATACTGGCGTTTGAAAGTGTTTTAAATATCTCCCAGTTGTCTTTTTAGTCTTATACTGTAATACAGTTTTGGGTAGAGAGCAAACAGGAGGCATCCAAGTTATTGTTGTAATATCAAGGTACAGAGAGAAGCCGCAGTGTTTTGTAAAAGAAGCAGGCAAAAGTGCTCTGTGTAGATTCGTCTGGCGACACAGTGTACAGTCGTACAGCGCAATGCGCTTGTGTATGCATACACTGTGAGGGGTAGATACATAATTCGGGGGTGATCTGTGGTTGTTGGTGAATCATTTGGCATAGTTAATAGTTGGTTGTTAAAAGAGTGGTACTCTGTAGTTCTGTGCCAAAAGTGTTGGGACAACAGGCCATAGAGTTGATGCCTCGTTTTAGTGTTTCTAGTTGAGTGACTAATAGTGGTTGTAGTCCGTCAATCCACCGTGTAAGAAGACACCGGGCGGTGGTCTGCAAAATGGGTGCAAGGGTTTCCCTGGATGCTGGGGTAAGATAAGCCGATTCGAATCACCATGGGCAATGGCAGTCCGTGCAAGGGAAGAAATGCGAGGCTTCCCACAGTCAAACGGATGCACAGAGCATGGAGTCTAGTTCTGAGGAAAAGGCCATGAAACCCCAGAAAGATTGACATAGATGGTCCAAGGATACTATTTGGGTATCCCTCTGGAGTTGATGTAGCGCGACTGCGGCTTCAGAAATCTGTAATGTTGAGTGAGTTGATGGATGCGTAGTACACGTTTGTGTGATTAAAAATATACAGGCCTGTTTTTGAAGTTTGTGTGGCTGGTCCATGTAAAGATTTCGAAATGCTCTTGTGCTTTTCAAATTGTATACTTTTTCTATCGTTAAAAGAGTGAAGGTAGCATTCCATCTGGTCGTTTTTATTTTTTTTCATTTTTGTTTTTGGGAACTATGAAATATCTCCCCCACATTTGTACTGTATCTAAATGTTTGTCTCATTGTTTGTATGTAGTAACATGTTTGAACCTACCGCGACAGCCCTCTTGCGTGTCGTGGCTGTTGTATTTTAGTAAAAATGTGAAAGTAAGATTTACAGAGGGTTTAGTTATTATCGGTTTTGTGGAATGTCAAGTGACAATTTGCCAATGTACACAAATGTTGTATTGTTTACCATTCTTTGAAGGATAGAGTAATAACCTTTGTTTATAAGTATCTTTTCAGGTCCAAAGAGTTCCTGAAAGTGTATGTACAGGTGTATAAGAAGGTAAAAGTATCATAGGCTATTTCACTGTTTTGTTCTGCACATTCTAAACACTGCATGTCTTCCTCCAGCTTTTAATGAGGAGGGAAGAAAAGGGGGGATGAGAGTGGTGAGAATGACAATTTTTCAAACCAATAATACTAACCTTTGTAATTCTAACCAAGTTTGTGCCAAGACTGTCTTTCTTTGATAGAATTTGAATTAGCAAGCAGCAGTCTGGTGAAGTAGGCTCCCATCCCAGATGCTAAGAACCTTTTTGTCACTGGTTCCAGGTATTACACCCTAGATGGTAAGCCACGCACAGGTTATGCAGTGACCACAGTCCCGATGTCTGGGTTATTGTCATATGAGGTTTGTTTGGAGGTCAACCAAAAACAGAGTTGTACTTTCCTCATTAGCTGTCACCTACATTCTCAGCTAATGGGGTAGGTGCAATCACTGTAACATGAATTTCAAAAGGTCCACCACAGGGTTCACAAGTCCATCCTGGACCCTGACACAATAACCAGTTTACATTCTTTCCAATCAGGTGACTGGGTCATTGTAAAGAAGCTTGAGGGATGAGACCACGCCAGCCACTGCAAGAAGCGGATCAACCACAAAGAGTAGAGGAGTATCTTCGTTTATTTATATTTTTTTGTTTAATAAATTTTAGCAAAGGTAACGATGAAAAGCATCCCAACTAGCTAAGAAAAAGAACAGGACACATGGTCGGTTATTAGTGCCCCAGTGATGACGGCGGTACATGCTATATGTAACGTTCATATTGGTGTGAGGAGTTTTGACAGACTAGTAAAATCAACAGACACTTGTCAATAGAACTTAACATAACATTTCTAGAGGGTAAAATTAGTTAAAATTTTAACAATAGCTCTGGTTCTTGCCAGCTTTGGTATCGGGATAACTAGGTAGCCCACAAGTGTGCTTCAACTGTAGTTTGGTATTAATGCGGATCTACAGCTTATAAGGTATTTCCCGTAAGGCAAGAGGTTCATGTGTGCTGGTGAAACACATCCCAGCATCTTATGTCGCGGCCGATCGTGAGGATCTGAGAGAAGGTAAGAATGGCAGGGACAGCTGGAAGGGATTTGCTTGTACACGGTGGGGTTTGGGAATCGTTGGGGATTTAATTTTTATTTTGCAGCGGATCAGAGTGAAGGAAGTAGGGGTATATATACTCATGTTGTTTTTGTTTCTATTCCTTCTATATGCCATGATGAGGTGCTCCTGTTGCCTGATTGGACGCGTGACCAGAGCCTGAGCAGATGACCACATCTTCCCTGATGAGATGCCCCGAAGCCCGACCTATTTACAAGACACAGAGAATCCCAGACCGACCAGCGACTACTACAGCTCACCGCGTCATCTCCAACAGAGTCTACATGTCAAGCCGTGTTTTACTTTTTATGGACTAAGAAGAAGATCAGGATTCATCGAGAGACACATGGGATCATATGAAAAGAGGAGGGACTGTTGTGGAAAATTTTATATTAATGTATTGTCATAAGAGTCTCCCAGTGTCTGTTCTCTCGCAGCCCGCACTAAAGAGCTGACTGGGGGAAAACTGATGCTGGTTGAGACCTGTTAGGTAGTGGAAAACTTCCTGTTGTTTGGAGAGAGGTGTTTGCGGAGAGAAGACATGTCCGCCAGCAAAGGGCCCCTGTGCAATGCACAGAACGATCGTCTGGTGGGGGTGTGTTCGCTCTGCAAAGACATTATTGGTTTAGCGGTTGTTTGCCCTTGTCACCCCAGTATGCCTGATCAACATATTTGGGGTGCCATGACGTACACCTGCAGATAATCTCCCATCCACGAGGAACTCTAATCATCGTCATTTGGTTGTTGTATAAACTCATATCCTTGTTTGGTCATATCCTTGTTTGGTCATATCCTGTGAGGTCATATCCTGTGAAGGAAGCGATTGGCTGTTGGGGCCAGGGCTTCCTGTTTGTGATTGCTTTTGTTGTCTTTGAATAAAAGAGGCAGACTGAGGGCTGTGGCATTCAGTCTTGCTGGGATGAGAATGTAAGAAGGAGCTGATGTCTGTTTGTGGGGAATGAGGCACACACCAGAGGATGGCATACGATCAAAAGGTGAGATGCATTTATATCATTAGACAAAATTGTTATTATTATTAGAAACAGGAGAGTGTGCTCTGTGTGCAGCCAAATTTCGCTGACACCCCCATGCTTCGGCATATATGCTGAAGTATGTAACTGTGTGGTGGTGAAATCACCTCTGACAGCGCCGGAGTCATGGCTTTATGTATCGTGGGAGCAAACGCTGTTGCCGTCAAGATAAATAAATCCGCTCTGCAGCTGAATGGCGTACCCGAAAACAAAAAAATGGTTAACAATAAAACACAGTAAACAGTAAAGTAAATTGCATACCTATAAAGCAAACATGATAAAAACATAATAACTATAAAACATTGCAGAATAGAATACAGTAAAAAAGAGCAGAACAATAGAGAGAGAATAGAGAGAGAACAATAAAACGACAACTATTTTTGGTTTCTTTATTTTATATATATATATTTTTTTTTTTTACTTTGTTTTTTTTTTTTTTTACACTTTTTTTGTAACTAACTTTTGTAACTGTAACAGTTTCCAGGTTCGGGTCTCTCAAAATGCTATGGCATCTTGGGAGACCCTGTGAAAGTGTGTCCTAGTCTGTGCAGTGCTCTACCCTACGCTAATACTCAACTAGTCTATGGTAGCATTCAAAACATTCACCAATGCAAAGACCAGGATTGTCAGGACAGGAGGGACAATAATAGCGGGTGTCACGCCTATATCCGCGCTTGCTGCAGACACAACATCTTTTTTGGGGGACTCGTTGGGTAGGGGTACTCGGGAGGACATAAAGAAAATGCCTCTCATGCAGCCGGCTTACTGCATTTGGTTGGGGAAGGTGAGGTGGAGCACCGTATGGAAACAGAAGGGCTCTGATGATCTCTTCCTGGAATTTAAGGAAGGATCCAGTCTGTCCTGAAGCTCTGTATAGCACATAAGCATTCAGCAAAGCCAATTGAAAATAAATAAACAGACACTTTTTTGTACCAGGGTCTGGCCTTACGGGCAACTAGGTACGGCGCCAGCAACTGGTCATTGAGGTCCACCCCTCCCATATTTTGGTTATATTCGTGGACACAGAGGGGTTTCTCCACAACACCAGTCGCCGTAGTAATTTTGACCGTCATGTTTGCATGAAGGGAGGTAAGAACGAAAACATTCTTATTATCCCTCCACTTCATAGCGAGCAAATTATTACACTGCAAGCAGGCTCTCTCCCCCAGCCTAAGACGGGAATCTACAAGCCACTGGGAAAGCCCCAGCGATTAGGTCGCATGGTGCCACATGCTCCAATCTGATGATCAAAAAGGTGACTAAAAAGTGACACACTCGTGTAATAGTTGTCCACGTACAAAAGGTACCCCTTTCCAAATAAGGGTGACACCAAGTCCCACACAATCTTGCCAGCGCTTCCAATGTAGTCAGGGCAGTTTGTCGGCTCTACGTGACTATCTTTTTCCTCGTAAACCATAAAACTACATGTCTAGCCGGTGGCCCTGTCACAGAGCTTATACATCTTGACCCCGTATCTGGCACGCTTGCTGGGAAGGTACTGTTTGAATGACAAGCGGCCAGAAACCTTAATCAGGGACTCATCAACGCAGACAACTTGATGGGGAGTAAACAAGTCTGCAAAACGTTGGTTGAAGTGGTTTACGAGGGGCCGAATTTTGTAGAACTGATCGTATTTAGGGTCTCCATGAGGACGACAGAGTTCATTGTCATTGAAGTGCATGAACCGCAAGATCTGCTCATATCGTGCCCAGGTCATGGAGGCAAAGAACAAGGGCATATGGTGAATTGGGTCAGTGGACCAATATGACCGCAACTCACTCTTTTTAGTTATGCCCATGTTGAGGGAAAGGCCCAGAAAGAGCTTGAATTCGGAGACCGTAATTGGTCTCCAATCTCTGGCAAGGGAGGACTGGGGAATAGTGGTGATGTGTTGACCAGCGTACAAATTGCTTTGGTCCACAATAGATCTATAGAGATCTTCGGTGAAAAACAGCGAATAAAAATCAAGTGACGTAAAATCAACTGTTTCCACCTGAATGCTGGGTTGGCCAGTGAATGGGGGAAGTATGGGTGCTGCAGAAGTGGTGGGTTCTCATTAGGATTGGCGAATGCAGCAGGAAGGGCACTATGGGCACGACGGGCCTGTGTTCGTCTTCTTGGTGGCAGCGGGACACTACTTGTGCTTGCCACCACGCCAGCTTGAACTGCACTTATGGGACTCCCACGTCACCACGTGATACTGCAGTGCTGGATGTATGACCAGGGTGTACTAGGCCACTGGTGCTTGCCAGTCCACCAGAAGGAATAGCGGCGCTAGTACTGCTCTGCTCCATATGAGGGACCTGCGGTTCTTGCACATCAACGACAGAAGAAGAAGTTCGGGGTCTGGTATGCCTGACCTTGGCAGGGACCACAACTCCGTCGTCAGAGCTATCTGTCATGGAGCCGCTGGGGTCTACAGGATCGTATTCTGAGCCTGAATCTGACAGATGAGTGACTTCCTCTTCACTATCTGTCATGCTCAGAAACATGTAGGCCTCTTCACTAGTGTACCTTCAATTTGCCATTTTGGGCTCTAAATTTAGTGGTACACTAGTGAGACTCACAGGCAAAAAAGCTCCTGACTGTTAGCGACTGTATCAAAACGCTACCAACAAAAACTGTTAGCGATCGCAGGGATCAGGCCTGACTGTGCGAACGCTGCAGTTATGTGTGTTTAGTGTTTTGTAAGTGACAGTGATCGATCGATACTGCACTTGGGTGGGCTGGGCAGGGCTGGGTTGAGGGGCAAAACGCAGGTGCTAGCAGGTATCTGGGCTGATCCTGCTAACATTGTGTTTTTGGGAACCCTAAACTGCTGGGGATGCTAGTATAGATCTGATCGGATCAGATATTGATTAGTTCAGATACTATACCACTAAGGGAGGTGCATGCTGCGTGCGTGGATGTTAGCGGTACTGGCGCTAACCTGACACTGCCTGGGGCGACGCATACCTTATCTGACCCCAAAACTTAACTTATAACACCGCCAGGCGATTAGGGGGTTAAACCTCTATTAGGTAATAAACGGCGGGTGCCCTGAAACTATAAAAAACTAACCAGCGTCACCCGTAACAGTTATACTGTGATCACTGGTGAAAGGGTTAACTAGGGGGCAATCAGGGGGTTAAAACCTTTATTAGGTAGTATATCGGGATCCCTGTTGCTATAAAACACTGACGGCGAACCTATATACTTACCTCGATAACTAGCGTCACCTGTGACACTAATACAGCGATCAGAAAAACAATCGCTTAGTGACACTGGCGACGGGGGGTGATCAAGGGGTTAAAACTTTATTAGGGGGTTAGGGGGTATCCTAGACCTAAAGGGGGCTACCACTAACTGCCCTACCACTTATAACTGTCACAAACTGACACCAATGCAAAAAAAAAACTGCTATTGGTGTCACTGTGACAGGGGGTACAGGGGGGTGATCGGGGGGCGATCGAGGGGTGATGGGTGGTGAAAAGTGTGCCTAGTGTGTTCTACTGTTAGTGTAGTGTTGTGCAACTCACATTGATGTCTTCTCTCCTCGGCGCCGGAACAAAAAGACCGGCTCAAGGAGAGATGACATCACTTCCTCTGCCGCTGTTTACATTACAGCAGCAAAGGAAGATTTTCATTCGTGGCCTCCCCCTCATCCTGGATCGCTCCCTTAACGAAGCTGACCTCCTCGGGCACATACCAGGTACGTGATTTTGCCTGCCCGTGCCATTCTGCCGCAGTATATCTGCATTAGGCGGTCGGCAAGTGGTTAAACACACAGTCCTCCGTCACTACCGTGAGTTTCATAACAGAGATCCCAGAGGTACAGAGTTTCTAATTATTGATTCATACATTCCTCCCTGGAGGGGAGGAGCTATCACCAGGGGAGTGTCTCATCTCAAGACTTTTTGGAGTTATGAATTACAGTGCCACTCCCCCCAGGGAATGAATGTAGAATGAGACATTAATTCTTTTATAAATAAAACATAGCGGTCCTTACCATACTCTATTGTCTGTACAACATAGAGCTTTTTAGGATTATGAGTTCACAATACTTACTTTCTATCCATCTAATATTGTTAAGTTGTTGGATTATTTATGGATTTTTATTTTAGTCATTTAGTCATATTCAGGGGTGCTCTTTTTCCTTTACGATTTAATGATTTTATACATATATTTTCCAATGTGGTTTTATGTGATTTGCTGATATTTGTATTTATGTTTATCATAATTTTTTGGATTATTGGAAAATTGGAAAAAAAAAATCCTACATTTTGTATTAATATAAATATATATATATATATATATATATATATATATATATATATATATATATATATATATATATATATATATATATATATTAATATATGCAGATTCGTATATAACACTTACTTACCAACCTTTCGGGGAGTGTTTTGCATATATTCAGATATTTAGTCTGTTTTTCATTAAATTGGTTGTATTGATTACATGTATATTAATCAACAATAATCAAACCAACCATTACTATTGAGGACATACACAATTTATATTTATATATATATATATATATATGAGTTTGCCCATGTGATAATACCACTCCAGTATTATGACATATCACGTGTGGCAGGCGCAGCACTATGAAGTGCCTTATGCGCTGTGGCATTAGAAGAATTTTAATTTCTGACCTTTTAGTCCAAACAAGACTATCTCTTACTCTATAATTCTTCTAGCGCCGTTCTATGGAAGCAGTAGGTTTAAAGAGCACACCGAACCTCTATGATATCTTCTTTATTAACTTCAGCTTTTCTTCATATATAACACTGACAATTTAGCAGCAGGCAGTGCATGTACAAACATGTGTTGAATAAAATATAACAAAATGGCGATTCAACTGTTCAATCTGTACTTTCACTTTAAAGTTCCTTAGACACTTTATGATCTCTCTGAGAGGCATATCTGAGGCTTAAGAAATAGTTTTACTTGTTTGATATTGCAATTTGAGGTTTGCACGCTTGTTACTTGTTTGAACGTTTGCTCTGCTGTTTGAACATTTGTTTGTTTTGGTGGAACTACAAGTGAACACATAACTAGTTCAGTATACAGTTCTAATCACATTATATAACAATAGTAACCTATATAACTGTATTAAATACCTATTTTGGCCACTTGCTTCCATAAAACTGAACTCTGACTGGATCTGTAGTCTGTTCAGCTGCACTCTCTCTGATGTAATGAGATCTAACAATGTGCTGGGTAATTTCCAGACAAAATAATAGGTGTAAGGCTGGCTGTGATTGGCCAAAACTCTTGCCTCTTGCTCAGTGTGAGAGTGGCTGCAACTGGCCAAAACTCCTGAGAATCACAAAGGCTTAACTCTATGCTTTCTGGTTTGCTTCTGTGAACACAATATACAACTGTTATATGACATCCATATATAAAGTCACAGTAAATAACTCTGCTTTTTATCTCTCACATGTAAGCATATAAACTGTATTAAGGTTATTAGCAGGTCTAGCTGTATATGCATGTAAGTCACATTAGCAATGTAGGACAGGTCTTAGCTGGCCATCTACATCACGTTTCTTGTTCTCTAATTTATTTTCCTTTTTTTAGTTTATTTATTACTGGGATGCACTGTTTATTTTTCAATATAGCAATTAGGTCTATACAAGCCTCGATCAATCAAAACGAGGCTTGGTGTTTGTTGTCCTGCGTTCCAGATACCACTTCAGGTCTTTTAACATAAGTCACTTCCATTTTTTTGTGCCTGCCTATCCCCAGGTATCCATAGTTTTGGCTTTCACCTGGATGTGCGTTCTACTGGGCACTTCCTACTTGTTTTAATGCCATTTGTGACTTTTTTAATTCATTTTTTTGTTTTTTTGTTTTAGTCCCGGTCTCTCTAGTGGGTCTATTTAGATCTATCTTACTTAGTTCTAATACATAATTCCATGTTTCCAGCATTTTTTTGTTTCCAGTCAATTGATACACTCCATCCTTAGCCTTTCAGAGCGAGGCTTGGAGTGGCACATGTCATTTCCTTTTCCTGTTTTCATATGTTGTGATGATACCAGAGTGAGACTTGAAACTCAAGCCATGTTGCCATCTTTGATACACTTCACCCTTAGCCCTCCAGAGCGAGGCTTGGAGTGGCACGTGTCATTTCCTTTTCCTGTTTTTATAAGTTGTGATACATTTTTGAGTTCACTCCTCACTACCTATCACAGTTTTGAAGGCCATAAAATGTCAAGATAGCACAACCCCCCCCCAATGACCCCATTTTGGAAAGTAGACACCCCAAGCTATTTGATGAGAGGCATGTTGAGTCCATGGAATATTTTATATTTAGCCACAAGTGTCAGGGAAATTAAAACTTTTTTTTTTTTGCACAAAGTTGTCACTAAATTATCTATTGCTCAAACATGCCATGGGCATATGTGAAATTACACCCCCAAAATACATTTTGCTGCTTCTCCTGAGTGTGGGGTTACCACATGTGTGAGACTTTTTGGCAGCCTAGCCGTGTACAGGACCCTGAAAACCAATCACTGCCTTCAGGCTTTCTAAGGGCGTAAATTTTTTATTTCACTCCTCACTGCCTATCACAATTTTGGAGGCCATGAAATGCCCAGATAGCACAAACCCCCCCAAATGACCCCCTTTTGGAAAGTAGACACCCCAAGCTATTTGCTGAGAGGGATGTTGAGTATTTTGCAGATCTCACTTTTTGTCACAAAGTTTTGAAAATTGAAAAAAGAAAAACATTTTTTTCTTTGCTTTCTTCATTTTCAAAATGGGGTAATTGGGGGGGGGGGGGGGGTTGTGCTATCTGGACATTTCAGGGCCTCCATAAATGTGATAGGTAGTGAGGAGTAAAATCACAATTTTACGCCTTTAGAAATCCTAAAGGCGGTGCTTGGTTTTTGGGGGTCCGGTACGCAGATAGGCTCCCAAAAAGTCTCACACATGTGGTATCCCCGTACACAGGAGAAGCAGCAGAATATTTTTGGGTGTAATTCTACACATAACCATACCATGTCTGAGCAATAGATCATTTAGTGACAACTTTGTGTATTTTCCCGCAAGTTGTGGCAAAATGTAAAATATTTCATGGACTTAACATGCCTATCAGCAAATAGCTTGGGGTGTCTACTTTCCAAAATGGGGTCATTTGGGGGGGGGGGGGGGTTGTGCTATCTTGGCATTTTATGACCTTTATAACTGTGATAGGTAGTGAGGAGTGAAATCAAAAATGTACACCCTTAGAAATCCTGAAGGCGGTAGTTGGTTTTCGGGGTCCTGTACGTGGCTAGGTTCCCAAACAGTCTCACACTTGAGGTATCCCCATACTCAGGAGAAGCAGCAGAATGTATTTCGGGGTGTAATTCCACATATAACTATGGCATGTGTGAGCAATATATCATTTAGTGACAACTTTAATAATAAATTTATTTTTATTTTTTGGCATTTTTCAATCACTTGTGACAAAAAAATAAAATATTCAATGGGCTCAACATGCCTCTCAGCAATTTTATTGGGGTGTCTACTTTCCAAAATGGGGTCATTTGGGGAGGGTTGGTTGTACTGCCCTGCCATTTTAGCACCTCAATGAGATAGGTATGCCCTGTACACATGATCGGACTTTCCGATGGAAAATGTGTGATCGGAGCTTGTTGTCGGAAATTCCAACCGTCTGTGGGCTCCATCTGACTTTTTCCATCAGAATTTCCTAAACAACAAAAAGTTTGAGAGCTGGATCTAAAATTTTCCGACAACAAAATCCGTTCACGTAAATTCCGATCGTGTGTAGACAATTCTGATGCACAAAGTGCCACGCATGCTCAGAATCAAGCAGAAGAGCCGCAATGGCTATTGAACTTCATTTTTCTCGGCTCGTCGTACGTGTTGTAGGTCGTTCTTGACATTCGGAATTTCCAACCAACTTTGTGTGACCATGTGTATGCAAGACAAGTTTGAGCCAACATCCGTCGGAAAAAATCCGATGGATTTTGTTGTCGGAATGTGCGATCGTGTGTACAGGGCATAAGTCATATACTAAAAACTGCTTAAATTCCAGAAAATGTAATGTAGTTTGTAGACGCTATAACTTTTGCGCAAACCAATAAATATACACTTATTGACATTTTTTTACTAAAGACATGTGGCTGAATACATTTTGGCCTAAATGTATGACTAAAATTGAGTTTATTCATTTTTTTTATAACAAAAAGTAGAAAATATTATTTTATTTTCAAAATTTTTGGTCTTTTTCCGTTTATATCGCAAAAAATAAAAATCACAGAGGCAATCAAATACCATCAAAAGAAAGCTCTATTTGTGGGAAAAAAAGGACGCAAATGTCATTTGGGTACAATATTGCATGACTGCGCAATTACCACTTAAAGCAGTGCAGTGCCAAATTGTAAAAAGTGCTCCGGTCATTGAGCAGCCAAATCTTCTGGGGCTGAAGTGGTTAAACTATTGATGCAAATTATTAACTGTCTAAAAGTAAACATTTCACATTTCAGACTAAAATCAGATTCCTATAGCTCTAGTCTTAGGTTACATACTAATTTGATATTATTCATTGCATTAAAAGTATGAACTTAAGTTAGTCAAAAGAGCATCAGACATTGAGTAGCTAAGTTGGGCTCTCTCCAGTTGTGTTTTCCAATTTTCAAGCATCTGTTAATGAATGGTGAGCTGAAGTGTGTTAATATTTCAACTATGCAAAATAAAGAGAAATATATGCTTTCATATGGTGCTGCTGCCGTTATTTACATCGAAAAAAAAAAAAAAAGCTGTTTATGGGCTGCCAGTACTTCTAAAGGTCATAAACGTGGGAGAACTGAAAACACAAGAATCTGCATGTGGCCATACTTTTTTAGTATGTCAGTCTGCCAATGTTGCAGGCCGTGGGAGACATAAAATGGCTTTCGTTGTCTTAAAAAAAGGCAACAAAAAAAGGTGTTAAAAAAGGTGGCAGAACCAGTAGATAATTTTGAGTATTTGGTATAGGAAATCGGCTTTCTTGTCTGATAGCTGCTCTGCTTTAGAAGCTGAGAGAAAAATGTTAAACAGCCATATCTAGAGAGTGCTTTTTAAGACCGGAGTACCTCATTAAAAGGTATCTTATTGTTGCAAAACATACTGATGGCATTGGTTAAAGAAGGATTTCTAAACTTCTGAATGTTACAGTGAGCACTTTTGGGGTCATAATCCGGAAGTGGAAAGAACATCATTTCACTATAAACCGGGCATGACCAAGTGTTCCTCTGAAGATTTCTGACAGAGGAGTGAAAAGAATTATCAGAATAGTTGTCAAAGGACCACTTGTGGAGAGCTTCAGAAAGACCTGGAATTAGCAGGTACAATTGTTTCCAAGAAAACAATAAGTAATGCAGTCAACTGCCATGGCCTGTATGCATGCTCACCATGCAAGACTCGATTTCTGAAGAAAAAGCATGTTTAAGCTTCTTTAAAGTTTGCTGCACAACATTTAGACAAGCCTGTGAAATACTAGGAGAATATAATCTGGTCAGATGAGACCAAAATTGAACTGTTTGGATTCAATAATACACACCATGTTTGGAGGTCAAATGGCACTGCACATCACCCCCAAAACACCATACAACCAGTGAAGTTTGAAGGTGGGAACGTCATGGCGTGGGGCTTTTTTACAGCATACAGTACTTGCAAACGCCATGTCATTGAAGGTAGGATGAATGTAAAAATGTACCAAGACATTTTTAATAAGAATCTGCTGCCATCTACCAGGATGATGAAGATGAAACAAGGGTTGACATTTCAGCAAAACCATGATCCCAATTACAAAGCCAAAGAAACTCTCAATTGGTTTCAAAAGAAGAAAATAAAGCTGCTAGAATGGCCCAGCAAATCACCTGACTTAAATCCAATAGAAATCTATGGAAAGAACTAAAGATAAAAGTTCATAAAAGAGGCCTGGGAACCTTCAATATTTGAAGACTGTTTGTGTAGAAGAATGGGCCAAAATCACACCTGAGTAATGCATGCAGCTAGTTTCTCCGTACAGGAGGTGTCTTGAAGCTGTCATTACCAACAAAGGATTTTGTATGAAGTGTTAAATAAATTTCAGTTAACGTATTCAATACTTTTTCCCTGTGTCATTCCATTTTATTACACGTAACTTAATTTCTGAATTTATTTGTTTTGGTTTGTTTGTATGTATGGATTGAGAAAATTGAGTACTGTCCATGATACTTTTTTTATTTGCACTAACATACAATTTTTTAGGACAAGCTTTCGGGGTATGTCCTCTTCTTCAAGGTCCAAGCAGTACTGATTCACAAATTTTTAAGCAGAATGTTAAAGAAAAAAAAAAGAGAAAAACAAACACATACAAATCAATGGTAATAAAGATAGCAGCAGAGTTAGTGAGATAAGACAGAGGGAGAGCTATGGAATGGAGGAGGGGGGATACTAGTCCCAGAGGGGGGGTCGTAAAACTTTAGCATAATGTGTTAGGAAACCAATATCTAAATTCAGGCAATTATTTTTCGTGTCAAAAAGAAGTATCATTCTTAGTTCAAACGTGTTCCTTTCCTGGATAGTTCTGAAATTCCCTTTAAGAACTAAAACATTGAGGTCTTCTATAGTGTGGTCCGGTTGTGAGAAATGATGTCCCACAGGTGTGCATAAACTGTCTTCTTTATGTTCTTTGATGGTATGTCTGTGCAAATTCATCCTTGCTTGCAACTTCTGTCCTGTTTCACCAACATAAGATCCTTTGCTGCACCTTTTGCATTGGATGAGGTACACAACATTACTGGAGGTACAGTTGTAAGATCCCATGATATTGAAGGTCCCATTTGTGTGTGTAACACTTTTGGATAGATTGATCTGGTTGCATAGTTTGCAGTGTTTTTTATTGCAGGGTTTGCTTCCATTATTTGGGACTTCATAATCAGAAGTTTGTGTCTGAGGTTGGGTGGTTGTCTGAAAGCCAATAATGGGGGTTGTTGGAATATTCCTTTCAGAGTTTCATCCTCTGTTATAATAGGTTGTAAATCTTTGATTATCTTTTTGATAGCTTCAAGTGCTGGGTTGTATGTGGTGACTAGAGGTACTCGGTTATTTGTTTTTTTCTCTGTGTATTGGAGGAGATTTTCTCTTCGGGTTTTCAAGGCTGTGTTTATGCTGTTGTTGATGGTTTTGTCTTTGTAACCTTTCTTATGGAAGGAGTCTGCCAGTGTTCTGAGATGTTTATCTCTGTCTTCTGGGTCTGAACAAATTCGGTGGTATCTGATGGCCTGGCTGTGTATGATGTGTGTTGGGGGTAAAAAATGGAACTATGAAGATAGCTGATCAATATAGGGAGTATTATTCCTGCGCTACCAAGCAGTGGTGTTATAGGTGGTTTTAGATAGGGAAAAGCAGCTTGCACCGAATGGGGTCCAGCCTTAAACCCTGGTGTGACTAACAACTGACAAATGGGGATGGTGCTGCACTAATCCTACAATATCTAGGTGTACTGGGTATCAACTCTTGTCTTTACTGAGGTATAGGATGGTGATCTAAACCACCATGGGGAATATAGCACTATGTGGACGTGCAGGCAGTATGTGCATAATAGAAAAAAATAATAATAAATAAAGGGTGGAGCCCACCAAAAAACTATACATTTGTATCTTACAGCTTAAATAAAAATAAAACCATGGTGAAATCTACAATAAAATAAAAAAAAAAAAAAAAAATAATAAAATATTTTTTTCAATAAGATAGTGATTGCTGCTGAGACATTAAATGCCAGTACAAAGTGCTGTGAATTAATATCCAGAAATTATTATAGTTCAATGAACCATGATTCATATAAATAAATAGATGGCTAAAAACTCAATAACATAAAAGCAAAAATTGCCAAATGATACAATGTTACATTGAATGTTTAAAGTGATCTTCATAGTTGTGCATCATGCAATATAGTGTCCAGCGCCAACAGGGGGTGCTCAAACTTAAAATAATACAATCCAATAAAGGTGACTTAGTGCAACAAAAAACAGCTTCAATGCTTCCTTAGTGATAACAGACAATTAAGTTGTGTAGATAGCAGCTGAGTTTAAAAATCATTTGTTCAGAAGAGTGGTGAATGTGAAGTGTGCAGCAGGACCTCCTCCATGCAACAATCCTCTAGTGGTAGATAATGGCCCCTTACCTCACTATACTGAGGTTACAGCATAGAGCAGACAGCACTTGTGGTGTCTCCTGTGCAGGGGGGTCCTAGGTAATGGACTGTCATTTATCAGACCTCAGATCCATGGAGAGCATCATAGTAAATGGAGAGATGAAGATACCATATAGTGTAGTATTTCAAGCATGTATCAGACTTTATTCAACATTAGCAGCATACAGGGTACTCACACAGTAAAAAATGAAAGGTACAGTGTATCCAGACGAGCGGCAAGCTCATACACTGCTGACAGTGGGTGGTGCCTGTCCCTACGTGTGGCGTCATGGGTCACGTGGCTTCATCAGGGGATGCTATAGGGCACACTCCACTGTCTTTAAATAGACCAGGCAAAGTGTATGGACGGCGGCCATTTTCTCAAAGTTGTATGGGGATTTGCCATAGCGGCCATTTTCCTGGAGCTCTATGGGGGCCGCCATTTTACTGGTTTTCAAAGGATAGTTGTAAACAACAGGAGAACGAATGAGCGGTGTATACATGCTCTCTGCTATGCACGCCTATTGAAAAATTGTTAAAATCTTATCTGAATAGCAGGAGACATGGTAATAGAGGGAAGCCAAACGCTTCAATGTAATCTTGTTAAAATAACATACTCACTTCTATCTAGGATCGGAATCTAGTGTAAAACAGTGAGTAACAAATGGAATAATAGTGGGGGGGGGTATTGTTGCTTCACTTAAACAAAGCGCCCCCCACTGTGAACAATGTACTCTCGTACAGTAATTCCATACTTAACAATCCTATACTATAAGTATAATATAATAAAAATATATCAAATAGATAGTTGGAATAATAAAAATACAATAAAAAATTACAATAAGCAATTAATAATTATAAAAAGTATGAAAAATATAATAAAAGGATGTTTTATTTATTTAAAGCGAAACTAAGAGATAAAACGCCCATATAATAAAATCTAATATGAGATCTAAACACTAAAACCTAGACAGAAAAAGGTCCTAGCTGTGGTCTCAAAGATTAACTAAGAAACAACTACATATCATGGTGCTATGCATCTAGGTCGCATATGTAGGTTGACTGCGTACCAGAAGATAAAATTAAGGTGATAGTAGTCCCAAAGGATGGGGAAATGGTCAGGCAGCGGTAATAATAGTCCCAAAAAATGGAGAAATAGTCAGGCAGCGGCCATATAAATAACATAAGGGTCTTCGATCTCCGGGGCTGATACCTATACTATAATTAAGGGACAGGGAGCATGGCAAGGAGAAAAGGGGAAATGTCAGATGAATTGGGTCTACTCTGCACAAGCAGGTGTATGACCATAAAGGTTTAAAAATCACTCAGGAAACAATTCAAATCGAATTCTATATTGAGGCCTCGAGGTGCAAATGTATCCAAGGTAAAGATCCATCTGGATTCGGCCTGGCTGAGGGACCTGACCTTGTCCCCCCCCCGCCAGTGCCTGATGTAGGGTTCAATCCCCCAGAATCTCAAATGAGAAGGGTCTTTATTGTGACATAGTAAGAAGTGCTTAGAGACGCTGTGCTTATCATAGCCTTTCAGGATATTCTTCACATGTTCTTTTATCCGTACCTTCAAGGGTCTTTTTGTCCGGCCGACGTACTGGAGCCCACAGCTGCATTCTAGGGCATATACGGCCCCTTCCGTATTGCAGCTGATGAAATTGTTAACTTTATATGTGTTTCCGGTACTCGTTGATGTGAACTCAAATTTTCTCTCATTTGGTCATTTAGTATTCAGGCAGGCAAAACACCTCTTACACGGGAAGGAACCTTTCCCGGTGAAAAAGGTATAAGTTCTTTTTGGTGGGTCGATTACATTTTTTACCACCTTATCACGAATGGTCGGTGCTCTTCTATAAATAAAGTGCGGTCATGTAGGCAAGGATCCTTGTAACTGTTTGTCTGCTAGGAGGATATGCCAATGGCCTTTAATGATCCTTTCGACTTTCTTATGCTGCGTGCTAAAATCCAGAATTAGAGGTGCTCCCCCTAGTGGCTGTTTAGATTTGTTGGTCTCGTTAATCAAATCTTTTCAATCCATCCTTGAGACCTCTTCCATTTCCTTTGTTAATAATTGGCAGTCGTAACCTTTATTTGAGAATCTTAGCGCTAGTTTTTCAGCTTGGTCTAAATACGTATCAAGCTGCGTACAGTTTCTTCTTAATCTTACAAATTGGCCTTTCAGTACATTGAAGAGACAATTTTTATGGTGGCAACTCTCGATAGGCAGGAAACTATTTCTGTCTACGTTTTTAAAGTGCGTTTGTGAACTAAGTCCTGAATTGTCTTGAATAATTTCGAGATCTAGAAATGTTACTCTACTATTGCTGATTTCCCAGGTCAGTGTGATATTCTTGTCGTTCATATTTAGTCTCTCCAAAAAACAAGTAAGACCTTCTGTATCTCCTTTCCAAAGGATGAAGATATCGTCAATATATCTTTTATACAATACAATACCTCTAATTCTGGATTTTAGCGCACAGTATAAGAAAGTCGAAAGGATCATTAAAGGCCATTGGCATATCCTCCTAGCAGACAAACAGTTACAAGGATCCTTGCCTACACGACTGCACTTTATTTATAGAAGGGCAGCGACCATTCGTGATAAGGTGGTAAAAAATGTAATCGACCCACCAAAAAGAACTTATACCTTTTTCACCGGGAAAGGTTTCTTCCCGTGTAAGAGGTGTTTTGCCTGCCTGAATACTAAAAGACCAAATGAGAGAAAATTTGAGTTCACATCAACGAGTACCGGAAACACATATAAAGTTAACAATTTCATCAGCTGCAATACGGAAGGGGCCGTATATGCACTAGAATGCAGCTGTGGGCTCCAGTACGTCGGCCGGACAAAAAGACCCTTGAAGGTACGGATAAAAGAACATGTGAAGAATATCCTGAAAGGCTATGATAAGCACAGCGTCTCTAAGCACTTCTTACTATGTCACAATAAAGACCCTTCTCATTTGAGATTCTGGGGGATTGAACCCTACATCAGGCACTGGCGGGGGGGGGACAAGGTCAGGTCCCTCAGCCAGGCCGAATCCAGATGGATCTTTACCTTGGATACATTTGCACCTCGAGGCCTCAATATAGAATTCGATTTGAATTGTGATTTTTGTGAGTGATTTTTAAACCTTTATGGTCATACACCATAGTGTATGGTCATACACAGTGGTGTAGTGGTAGCACTCTCGCCTAGCAGTAAGAAGGGTCACTGGTTTGAATCCCAACCATGACACTACCTGCCTGGAGTTTGCATGTTCTCCCTGTGCCTGCGTGGGTTTCCTCCGGGTACTCCGGTTTCCTCCCACGCTCCAAAGATATGCTGGTAGGTTAATTGGATACTGTCTAAATTGTCCCTAGTATGTATGAATGTGAGTTAGGGACCTTAGATTGTAAGCTCCTTGAGGGTAGGGACTGATGTGAATGTACAATGTATATGTAAAGCCCTGCGTAAATTGACAGCGCTATATAAGTACCTGAAAAAAATAAAAAATAAATAAATACACCTGCTTGTGCAGAGTAGACCCAATTCATCTCGACATTTCCCCTTTCCTCCTTGCCATGCTCCCTGTCCCTTAATTATAGTATAGGTATCAGCCCCGGAGATCTAAGACCCTTATGTTATTTATATGGCCGCTGCCTGACTATTTCCCCATTTTTTGGGACTATTATTACTGCTGCCTGACCATTTCCCCATCCTTTGGGACTACTATCACCTTAATTTTATCTTCTTGTACACAGTCAACCTACATATGCGACCTAGATGCATAGCACCATGATATGTAGTTGTTTCTTAGTTAATCTTTTAGACCACAGCTAGGACCTTTTTCTGTCTATGTTTTAGTGTCTAGATCTCATATTAGATTTTATTATATGAGCGTTTTATCTCTTAGTTTCACTTTAAATAAATAAAACAACCTTTTATTATATTTTTCATACTTTTTATAATTATTAATTGCTTATTGTAATTTTTTATTGTATTTTTATTATTCCAACTATCTATTTGATATATTTTTATTATATTATACTTATAGCATAGGATTGTTAAGTATGGAATTACTGTACGAGAGTACATTGTTCACAGTGGGAGGCGCTTTGTTTAAGTGAAGCAACAATATCCCCCCCACTATTATTCCATTTGTTACTCACTGTTTTACACTAGATTCCGATCCTAGATAGAAGTGAGTATGTTATTTTAACAAGATTACATTGAAGCGTTTGGCTTCCCTCTATTACCATGTCTCCTGCTATTCAGATGAGATTTTAATAATTTTTCAATAGGCATACATAGCAGAGAGCATGTATACACCGCTCATTCGTTCTCCTGTTGTTTACAACTATCCTTTGACAACCAGTAAAATGGCGGCCCCCATAGAGCTCCAGGAAAATGGCTGCTATGGCAAATCCCCATACAACTTTGAGAAAATGGCCGCCGTCCATACACTTTGCCTGGTCTATTTAAAGACAGTGGAGTGTGCCCTATAGCATCCCCTGATGAAGCCACGTGACCCATGACGCCACACGTAGGGACAGGCACCACCCACTGTCAGCAGTGTATGAGCTCGTCGCTCGTCTGGATACACTGTACCTTTCATTTTTTACTGTGTGAGTACCCTGTATGCTGCTAATGTTGAATAAAGTCTGATACATGCTTGAAATACTACACTATATGGTATCTTCATCTCTTCATTTACTATGATGCTCCCCATGGATCTGAGGTCTGATAAATGACAGTCCATTACCTAGGACCCCCCTGCACAGGAGACACCACAAGCGCTGTCTGCTCTATGCTGTAACCTCAGTATAGTGAGGTAAGGGGCCATTATCTACCACTAGAGGATTGTTGCATGGAGGAGATCCTGTTGCACACTTCACATTCACCACTCTTCTGAACAAATGATTTTTAAACTCAGCTGCTATCTACATGACTTAATTGTCTGTTATCACTAAGGAAGCATTGAAGCTGTTTTTTGTTGCACTAAGTCACCTTTATTGGATTGTATTATTTTAAGTTTGAGCACCCCCAGTTGGCGCTGGACACTATATTGCATGATGCACAACTATGAAGATCACTTTGAACATTCAATGTAACATTGTATCATTTGGCAATTTTTGCTTTTATGTTATTGAGTTTTTAGCCATCTATTTATTTATATGAATCATGGTTCATTGAACTATAATAATTTCTGGATATTAATTCACAGCACTTTGTACTGGCATTTAATGTCTCAGTGGCAATCACTATCTTATTGAACAAAATATTTTATTATTATTATTTTTTTTTTTTATTGTAGATTTCACCATGGTTTTATTTTTATTTAAGCTGAGAGATACATATGTATAGTTTTTTTGGTGGGCTCCACCCTTTATTTATTATTATTTTTTTCTATTATGCACATACTGCCTGCACGTCCACATAGTGCTATATATCCCATGTTGGTTTAGATCACCATCCTATACCTCAGTAAAGACAAGAGTTGATACCCAGTACACCTAGATATTATAATTTATTGTAGGATTAGCGCAGCACCATCCCCATTTGTCAGTTATGAAGATAGCTGCATCGGTCAGTCAGTTTTCTGTATATCGACGTGTGAAGCTTGTCATCCCTGATGTATACTGTAGTGTCCAGGAAGTTGACATGTGTGTTCGAATAGTCTATTTTTAGTTTGATAGATGGGTGAAAAGTGTTGATCAATGAGAAGAATTGGTTTAGATTTTCTTCACCTTCAGTCCATATCATGAAGATATCATCAATATAGCGATAATATCTGTATGTTGTATGCTGTTCAGGAATTTGTCCACCAGGTCAGCCATAAATAAGTTTGCATACTGGGGTGCCATTTTGCTTTTATATATATGGATGAGCAATTTGGGGTGGAGGAACTTGACTGGCCTGCACAGAGTCCTGTCCTTAACCCAATAGAACACCTTTGGGATGAATTAGAGTGGAGACTGGAGATAGATATCATTATTGAAAGTGAAGTAGTTGTGTGTAAGAATGAATTCGATGAGCTGTGTCACATCCTCAGCAGTGTATTTGTCGTTTGGTGAGGATGATAAGAATCTGTGACATGCCGCCAACCCATCCTTGTGAGGGATGTTACTGTACAGAGATTCTACATCCATAGTGACTAGAAGTGTATTTGGTGGTAATTGTTGTATATTGTTAAGCTTGTTCAGAAAATCAGTGGTGTCTTGCAGGAAACTCACAGTGTTCATTACTAAAGGTTTTAACATGTTTTCTACAAGGCCTGAGATATGTTCGGTAAGTGTATTCATACCTGTTATAATGGGTCTGCCTGGATTTCCTGGCTTGTGAATCTTGGGCAGCATGTAGAAGTCTCTAATTTCTGGATTATCCGGAATTGCATTGATGAGTTCTGAATGTAGGTGGCTTGGTATTGTCACCAATCAAGTATGTATGGATTGCATGATTGTTACCCACATATGGTGAAAATTTCATGTCAGTATCACCGATACAAATATATTTACCTAGATAAACGATAACCTGTTCAATACTTATTTTACCCACTGTGTGTGTGTGTTTGTTTGTGTATGTATATATATATATATATATATATATATATATATATATATATATATATATATATATATATATTATGACAGTATCTCACAAAAGTGAGTGCACCCCTCACATTTTTGTAAATATTTTATTACATCTTTTCATGTGGCAACCATGAAGAAATGACACTTTGCTACAAGTATTGATTGCACAGCTTGTATAACAGTATAAATTTGCTGTCCCCTTAAAATAACTCAACACAAAGCCATTAATGTCTAAACTGCTGGCAACAAAAGTGAGTAAACCCCTAAGTAAAAATGTCCAAATTGGGCCCAAAGTGTCAATATTTTGTGCGGCCACCATTATTTTCCAGCACTGCCTTAACCCTCTTGGGCATGGAGTTCACCAGAGCTTCACAGATTGGCACTGGAGTCCTCTTCCATTCCCTTATCATGGAGCTGGTGGATGTTAGAGACCTTGCACTCCTCCACCTTCCATTTGAGGATGCCCCACATATGCTCAATAGGGCTTTGGTCTGGAGACATGCTTGGCCAGTCTATCACAGCTTCTTTAGCAAGGCAGTGGTCATCTTGGAGGTGTGTTTGTATCATTATCAATTTGGAATACTGCCCTGCAGTCCAGTCTCTGAAGGGAGGGGATCATGCTCTGCTTCAGTATGTCACAGTACATGTTGGCATGCATGGTTCCCTCAATGAACTTTAGCTCCCCAGTGCTGGCAGCACTCATGCAGCCCCACCACCATGCTTGACTGTAGACACTTGTCTTTGTACACATCTGGTTGCCGCCACACACACTTGACAACATCTGAATCAAATAATCTTGATCTCATCAAACCACAGGACATGGTTCAAGTAATCCATGTCCTTATTCTGCTTGTCTTCAGCAAACTGTTTGCGGGCTTCCTTGTGCATCATCTTTAGATTTGAGAAATCATTTTGGGACAACAGCCATGCAGACCAAAGTTGATGCAGTGTGCAGCGTATGGTCTGAGCACTGACAGGCTGACCCCCCACCCCTTCAACCTCTGCAGCAATGTTGGCAGCACTCATACGTCTATTTCCCAAAGATAACCCCTGGATATGATGCTGAGTACATGCACTCAACTTCTTTGGTACACCATTGTGAGGCCTGTTCTGAGTGGAACCTGTCCTGTTAAACCACTGTATGGTCTTGGCCACGGTGCTGCAGCTCAGTTTTATGGTCTTGGCAATCTTCTTATTGCCTAGGCCATCTTTACATAGAGCAACAATTCTTTTTTTCAGATCCTCAGAGAGCTCTTTGCCATGAGGTGCCATACTGAACTTCAGTGACCAGTATGAGAGAATGAGAGCGATGACACCAAATTTAACACACCTGCTCCCCATTCACACATGAGACCTTGTAACACTAATGAGTCACATAACACCGGGGGGGAGGCTAATTGGGCCCAATTTGGGCATTTTCACTTAGGGGTGTACCCACTTTTGTTGCCAGCAGTTTAGACATCAATGGCTGTGTGTTGAGTTATTTCAAGGGAATAGAAAATTTACACTGTTATACAAGCTGTACACTCACTGCTTTACATTGTAGCAAAGTATAATTTCTTCAGTGTTGTCACATGAAAAGATATAATAAAATATTTACAAAAATGTGAGGGGTGTACTCACTTTTGTGAGATAGTGTGTGTGTATATGTATATATATATATATATATATATATATATATATATATATATATATATATATATATATATATATATATATATGAGCAATTTGGGGTGGAGGAACTTGACTGGCCTGCACAGTCCTGTCCTTAACCCAATAGAACACCTTTGGGATGAATTAGAGTGGAGACTGTGAGCCAGGCCTTCTCGTTCAACATCAGTGCCTGACCTCACAAATGTGCCTCTGGAAAAATTGTCAAACATTCCCATAGACAAACTCTCAAACCTTGTGGACAGCCTTCTCACAAGAGTTGAAGCTGTTATAGCTGCAAAGAGTGGGCCAACTCAATATTGAACCCTAAGGACTAAGACTGGGATGCCATTAAAGTTCATGTGCGTGTAATGGCAGGTGTCATAAAACTTTTGGTAATATAGTGTATATATCAGAGTCCACATTAATTACAGAGAATCCACAGAAAATTTGACATCAGCAATTTATACAGTTGTGTTCATAAGTTTAAATACCCTGGCAGAATTTATAATTTCTTGGCCATTTTTCAGAGAATTTGATTTCTTGGCCATTTTTCAAAGAATTTGCCCCGAACACCGCATATTGTTCTGTGTTCACTGAACATCAGAACAACCAAAGTTCGGCCTAAACTTATGCACGAGCTGAACCGTTCACCCATCCCTAGCAATGTATATGTGTGCTTTATAAAAAAAATGTTTCCAGCAAATAATTTAAAGTAGAAACATGGAACGGGACATGAAACTGTTATATAGTGATTATCCAGGTTGAAATGAAAAGGTAAAGTAGTAAAAAAAGAGCATGTCCTGGTTAATTAAGAGTTAACTCCCTGTGCACACAATAAAAACTTTCCTCTGTCAGCTGCAGCTCTCTCACTCACAAATCTGTCTGACAGGGAATGCAGGAGATAAGATAGCTACTACCTTGTTTCCCTGAAAATAAGCCCGGGTCTTATATTAATTTTGGCAACCAAAAACAAACTAGAGCTTATTTTTAGGGGATGTCTTATTTATTTTACGGTATGTACAATGATTTTATAGTGGTTGTCACCCTAAAAATCCTGTTCCTTGAAAGCATGATAGATTGCATAGTGCTTGTGCTGTGTCATTTATCCATTTCCTGTGTCCCCTGTCTTCACCCCCTCCCCCTGTCAGGTCAGGAGTCGGTATTTTGACATAAAAAACATCTTAAAATCCTAATAGAATTATGTAATCAGTTTTGTAGGAATTGTGCTGGTATGGGGTGCAGCGTGTCTCCCTTTGTAATTGTTTTATGGGAAATAGCTTTGTTACAGCATTTTTTACAGCTCCCCTGGGTGTCACATGATCTGCCTAAACTCTTCTCTGCTCCGATATCCCCGCCGACATCAGCCTGCTCCGTGCACTGAAGAGGGAGGGGCCACAGACATTAGCCGGGAGGAGAGCAGAAGAGGTAAGAGCCGGTATGCCCGCTGACATCAGAGCGCTCCGTGCACTGAAGAGGGAGGGGCCGCAGATGTCAGCCAGGAGGAGAGAAGATCTCCAGCGAGTCTGTAAATAAAGTATTTTACATGATGCAGTTACACAGGGAGACACACACACCTTATAGCAGTGTAATCGTTCTGCAAGGTGGATTAAAATTTGTTTTAACAAACTTTACTAGGGCTTATTTTCCGGGTAGGGCTTATATTGCAGCCCTCCCTGAAAATCATGCTAGGTCTTATTATTGGGGTAGGTCTTATTTTCTGGGAAATGCGGTTATGGCTTAAAATGTTACATCGAATTCTCACGGAGATTGTCTGTCAGAATGATCATTCAGCGAGGAAGGCTTCAGACTAGCTCCCAGTCATAGGCTCTCACGGGCTGTGCACAGAAGCTGAGTAGAAGGAGTTAAGCAAAGATTAAGCAAGGAGTACAAGACACGTTCTGTGTACAGAGGAGGGGGTTTTTTATGTATGTTTGTAAGACACCCGATGTAGGCAAATGATTAAGCTACCTGTGGATGATGCCAAGCCAGCAGGTGATCCTACTGTCTGGGCAAACTGGATCTAAGAAGTACTGTATGTTAATGCATAATGGGGAATTTGAAACAGAACAAAGTTAATTATATTACTTCATCAAAAATATCTAACTTGGGGCTGTAAAGAGGACTCTATATACTTCTTTAGAAGTAAATGCAATGTGTGTCAGGAACAGGAGGGGAGTGTTAGCTAAATGCTATTCTTCTGTTGCTTTCTCGATTGGTCTGAGGTTATGGACAACTAGTGAAGATTTTAGTGTAGCTTGTTTGAATAAGATTTGCAAAGGAAATGTTTTGGCCAGTTCAGAGGTTCTGAATTAAGCCGCTTAGTGCTACAGACCTAGTGGGAAGGGTAGGCTCAGAGGTTAGAATATAAGATGGGTTAAGGGTCCTAGCTGCCGGGGGGGTATCTTGCTTGCTTTAGGTTTTGTCCTCTGCTGAATGAAGCACAAATGCCACAGTTTTGTCAACTCTGCTGCCAGGGGTTTGTCACAGCTTTGTTCAAAAGTTCTACAGAATATGCTTCTTTAAGAATCCATTTGTCCTCCTGCCATCAACATTTGAGTAAACGTGTTGCGTATGTGAAACTGGTATCTTGCAAGAAACATAATATATTAGTAAATTAGCCAATTAATTCTCAATTTTATGTGTGCCTACACACCTGGTCTTTAATCTTGCAACTAAAATCTTGTACAATAATTATTAATATTTCTATCACTTCTCTTTTCATGAGAGCTTCTACATAAGAGATTTGCAATTATGTGGTTGAGCAATCAATCTTCCACAATCACACAATTCTGCAATTTAGTCTTATCGTCGAAAGTGTTACTAATACTAAACTGTTTTCTCTATAAACTTTAGTGTGAGGGGGGAAATTAATCATTTGGCAATAACGTTTCTCATGACTGTTGAGCAATTTTTTATATTTAAGGTATACTTCGGTAAAATTCATCTAGTTTTTTTCCCATGATATTATTCTCTCAGAAATTATTTAAAAAACTTTTGCAACACAAACTATCTTTTTTTTCCACTAGCAGATTTTGTTTAATCTCTTAACTACAATTGACTTTGGAGAAGTGTTGAGACGAAAGTCCCCAAGTCTATGGAGGAGAAAAGATTGATTGCAGATAGTCTGTAAAGTAACAATGAACATCCACATTCAGACCAAAAGACAATACAAAACTAAGCAGACAGCAGATATTTGTTGATTACAACTTAAAAACTTGATAAAATGATATGCAGCGCTCAACTAAATCATGATAAACTTCAAAGTCCATTAAAGGTAGTTGATAGAAGGTGAGATTCCCTGCACCAGCTTCAGTGTGAAAAATAGATACACACAGCACCACAGTAATAAGGCAAATCTCCTTACCAGAGGATGTAGATCCTCAGATTATAAAGAGGTCTAAAACAACTTATGAATGTTCGAACACGCATCGAACATCAACTGGAATCCTAACAATAACCTCTAATCCAAGGGTCACAGCCGTGCTTTAATACTTTCACCATATGTGCCAAGTAACCTGCCCTTTTATCGATACCATTGTCAAACCCATTAGTAATTTAACTCATTAGGGTATAAAGAAAGAGTATCATAGTGACGTATGTTTTAAAAAAATCAATGATCACTTTAATAGATGGGTAACAAACTCACTTTTGAATGGCCGTCAAAATGTGCTTCAAACTCTCAAAATGGCCGTGGTGTCCAGCGTGCTTATGTCATGCATCACAGGTCCTGGCTTATGCGTTTCATCATAATCTGACATCATAAAAGGCGTGGTACAGAGGTTTGCCTCATCACTGTGGTATTGAATGCAGATACTTTTCAGTACACAGTCAAATTGTGGCACGTATGATCATTAATTTCATTAATTGGTCAAGCGTTTATCACCTTTCATTTAAACTATTACTAAAAGTAAACATTGCACATTTCAGACTAAAATCAGATTCCTATAGCTCTAGTCTTAGCTTACATACTCATTTGATATTATGCATTGCATTAAAAGTATGAACTTAAACTAGTCAAAAGAGTATCAGACATTGAGTAGCTAAGCTGGGCTCTCTCCAGTAGTGTTTTCCAATTTTCAAGCATCTGTTGGTGAGCTGAAGTGTGTTAATGTTTCAACTATGCAAAATAAAGAGAAATATATGCTTTTATATGGTGCTGCTGCCGTCATTTACATCGAAATAAAAAAAAATGCTGTTTATGGGCTACCAGTACACAAGAAACTGCATGTGGCCATACTTTTTTAGTATGTCAGTCTGCCAATGTTGCAGGCAGAGGGAGACATAAAATGGCTTTTGTTGCCTTAAAAAAAGGCAACGAAAAAGGTGTTAAAAAAGGTGGCAAAATGAGTAGATAATTTTGAGTATTTGGTATAGGAAATTGGCTTTCTTGTATGATAGCTGCTCTGCTGGCTTTAGAAGCTGAGAAAAATAATGTTAAACAGCTATATCTAGAGAGTGCTTTTTAAGACTGGAGTTCCTCATTTAAAGGTACCTTATTGTTGCAAAACATACTGATGGCATTGGTTAGAGAAGGATTTCTAAACTTCTGAATGTTACAGTGAGCACTGTTGGGGCCATAATCCGGAAGTGGAAAAAACATAATTTCACTATAAACCGGGCATGACCAGTTGTTCCTCTAAAGATTTCTGACAGAGGAGTGAAAAGAATAATTGTCCAATGACCACTTGTGGAGAGTTTCAGAAAGACCTAGAATTAGCAGGTACAATTGTTTCAAAGAAAACAATATATAATGCAGTCAGCCGCCATGGCCTGTATGCATGCTCACCACGCAAGACTTGATTGCTGAAGAAAAAGCATGTTGAAGCTCGTTTAAAGTTTGCTGCACAACATTTAGACAAGCCTGTGAAATACTAGGAGAACATAGGAGGAACTTGACTGGCCTGCATAGAGTCCTGTCATTAACCCAATAGAACACCTTTGGGATGAATTAGAGTGGAGACTGCGAGCCACGCCTTCTCATCCAACATCAGTGCCTGACCTCACAAATGCGCTCCTGGAAAAATTGTCAAACATTCCCATAGACCAGTGGTTCTCAACTCCAGTCCTTGGGACCCACCAACAGGTCAGATTTTAAGTATTACCTTGGGGAGTTGCAGACTAGAATACTGCAATCACTGAGCAGCAAGTGATATCACCTGTGATGTATTTCAGCTATCTTGCAAACCTGGCCTGTTGGTGGGTCCTGAGGACAGGAGTTGAGAACCACTGCCATAGACACACTCTCAAACCTTGTGGACAGCCTTCTCACAAGAGTTGAAGCTGTTATAGCTGCAAAGGGTGGGCCAATGCAATATTGAACCCTAAGGACTAAGACTGGGATGCCATTAAAGTTCATGTGCGTGTAAAGGCAGGTGTCATAAAACTTTTGGTAATGTAGTGTATATATCGGAGTCCATTTTAATTACAGAGAATCCACAGAAAATTTGAGATCAGCAATGCATACAGTTGTGTTCATAAGTTTACATATTCCGGCAGAATTTATGATTTCTTGGCCCTTTTTCAGAGAATGTGAATGTAACACAAAAACTTTTCTTTCACTCATGGTTAGTGTTTGGCTGAAGCCATTTATTATCAATCAACTGTGTTCTTATGAAAACAAACTACCCAAATGACCCTGCTCAAAAGTTTACATACCCCAGTTCTTAACACCGTGCATTTCCCCCTTTAACATCAATGACAGCTTGAAGTCTTTTGTGCTATTTGTGGATGAGGCTCTTTATCTTCTCAGTCGGTGAAACTGCCTTCTTGGCAAAAAGCCTCCAGTTCCTGTAAAATCTTGGGCTGTCTTGCATGAACTGCACGTTTGACATCTCCCCAGAGTGGCTCAATGATATTGAGGTCTGGAGACTGAGAAGGCCACTCTAGAAACTTCACTTTATTCAGCTGCAGCCAATGACAGGTCGACTTGGCCTTGTGTTTTGGATCATTGTCATGTTGGAATGTCCAAGTACGTCCCATGCTCAGCTTCCTGGCTGATGAATGCAAATGTTCCTCCAGTATTTTTTGATAACATACTGCATTCATTTTGCCATCAATTTTGACCAAATGTCCTGTACCTTTGTAGCTCACACATCCCCAAAACATCAGCGATCCTCCTCCGTGTTTCTCAGTAGGAATGGTGTACGTTTCATCATAGGCCTTGTTGACTCCTCTCCAAATGAAGCTATTATGGTTGTGGCTAAAAAGCTCAATTTTGGTCTCATCACTCCAAATGACTGTGCCAGAAGGTTTGAGGCTTGCCTCTCTGCTGTTTGGCGTATTGTAAGCGGGATACTTTGTGGCATTTGCGTAGTAATGGCGTTCTTCTGGCGACTCGACCTAGCAAGCCCATCTTTCTTCAAGTACCTCCTTATTGTGCATCTTGAAACAGCCACACCACATGTTTTCAGAGAGTCCTGTATTTCACCTGAAGTTATTTGTGGGTTTTTCTTTGCATCCCAAACTATTTTCCTGGCAGCTGTGGCTAAAATTTTAGTTTGGTCTACCTGACTTTGGTTTGGTTTCAACAGAACCCCTCATTTTCCACTTCGTGATTAGAGTTTGAACACTGCTGATTGGAATTATCATTTCCTTTGATATCTTTTTATATCCCTTTCCTGTTTTAAACAGCTCTACTACCTTTTCCCTCAGATTCTTTGACAATTATTTTGCTTTCCCCATGACTCAGAATCCAGAAACATCAGTGCAGCACTGGATGAAAAATGCAAGGGTCTTTTAGGAGTCCAGAAACATATTGACCTTTTATACACACACTCTAATTACAAGCAAACAGATCACAAGTGAGGATGGTTACCTTTAATAGCCATTCAAACCCCTTTCTGTCAACTTTTGTGCATGTTATCAGGCCAAAATCACCAGGGTATGTAAACTTTTGATCAGGGTCATTTGGGTAGTTTCTGTTTTCATTATGATTTAAAAAGGGTAAACACAGTTGATTGATAACAAATGGCTGCAGCCAAACACTAACCATTAGTGAAAGAGAAATTTTTTTGTGTTATTATTCATATTCTCTGAAATATGTCCAAGAAATCATAAATTCTGCCAGGGTATGTAAACTTATGAGCACAACTGTATATGGTAAATGTGACCCATCTCTAATCTCTAAGCTGTATGGGCTTGTCACCAGCCGCTATGGCTCTTCCAAAACATCAACCACAAATGGGTGGTATCTCTGCCTATATAATCTAAGGTCTTTACGATGATAGATACAAATCTAGTTTGGACATTCAGGCTTGTTCCAGACTAAAAGCCATACTTCTCTTTTAAGTATCCAATCACTTGAAAAGCAGATTTCCGTTTACTTATTATACCTGCACATAATTGGATCAAAGGGAATATTTACACAATGTATTGTATTGAGATCTTTAACTACCAGTAAATCAGCTCAAGTGAGTCTAGGTCAGTTTGAAAGGTGGAGTCCACATTATAGTATTGGGTCATTTGTAAACTAATCTGCGTATTTTTCAGTCCAAACAACAAACATTATATAATTTATAAAAAGCTAGAGTAAGAGTAATGGTTCCACAGTAGAACCTTGGTGTAAACCACTTACAGAACCTTTACAATATAAATGATTTATCTTCTCCCTTAGAATACAGATTTTAAAGTGAACTTGTTTTAAAGTAAAAATTATGCCTTAATAAAAACACCCAAAGTTGCCTTGTGTTCCTGTTATTACCTAGCAGAAGTGTGTCTGTACCACTCTCTGATTTTGTTTCAATTTGTTACTGGGGCTTGACTACTTCAGACTTCATAGCGAAGCCCTTCCTAGTATAATTCCAGTGTCAAATGAGACTGCCTCAGTGGACAGTAATGCTGCTTTCATTGGACAGTGGATGGCAGCGAATGGAATTTTGCCAATAAGTCATGAAAAGTCAGGCCCAATGAATTTAGTAAAACTAAATCAGAAAAGGGCGCAGAAGATACCATTATGATTAATAAAGTCAATAACATACATCTTGTGGTATCTGTTCATAGATACAGCTTTTATGTTTAGAAGTTTAAAATTGAGCCAGGCTCACTTTAAGCCAGTTTTTAGAACACAAATGTATTCATTGTCTAAACCAAAAGATCTTAATTTAAACTATTAGATACAAATTATGTATCTAAGAAGAACTGTGTTCTAGCAAAAGTTGAAATATGCTAAATTTACATCCACCCATCCACCCTCAAGCTTTTATCTACCTACTCATGAAATGAAACTAGATATATATGGTAACATCTCTCAATCACAAAACAATATTATGTTCTCTTACCAGTCCTTTTGAATATCTTTGTAGAATAAAATATTAACTTGCATTTCTGAGGTCTGGGTGAAGACTTTCATACCTTTTTAAATATAGGAAGCAGGTTTGGTATATGCTGCTCCACTGGTGCTCAGGCAGCCATTAAAGAGTCTCTATAAATTATAAATAATGACTTGGAAAAAACTGAGCTCAGATCTTTGATTTTTGCATGTAAGCTTCAGTTACAGTATATACTCTGCACTGACTGCACTGTATTTATATACAGTGGGGCAAAAAAGTATTTAGTCAGCCACCGATTGTGCAAGTTCTCCCACTTAAAAAGATCAGAGAGGCCTGTAATTGTCATCATCGGTATACCTCAACTATGAGAGACAAAATGTGGAAACAAATCCAGACAATCACAGTGTCTGATTTTTGAAAGAATTTATTTGCAGATTTCTGAAAGAATTTATTTGGAAATTATGGTGGAAAATAAGTATTTGGTCACCTACAAACAAGCAAGATTTCTGGCTCTCACAGACCTGTATCTTATTCTTTAAGAGGCTCCTCTGTCCTCCACTCATTACCTGTATTAATGGCATCTGTTTGAACTTGTTATCAGTATAAAAGACACCTGTCCACAACCTCAAACAGTCACACTCCAAACTCCACTATGGTGAAGACCAAAGAGCTGTCGAAGGACACCAGAAACAAAATTGTAGACCTGCACCAGGCTGGGAAGACTGAATCTGCAATAGGCAAGCAGCTTGGTGTGAAGAAATCAACTGTGGGAGCAATAATTAGAAAATGGAAGACATACAAGGCCACTGATACTCTCCCTCGATCTGGGGCTCCACGGAAGATCTAACCCCGTGGCGTCAAAATGATCACAAGAACGGTGAGCAAAAATCCCAGAACCACACGGGGGGACCTAGTGAATGACCTGCAGAGAGCTGGGACCAACGTAACAAAGGCTACCATCAGTAACACACTATGCCGCCAGGGACTCAGATCCTGCGGTGCCAGACTTGTCCCCCTGCTTAAGCCAGTACATGTCCGGGCCCATCTGAGGTTTGCTAGAGAACATTTGGATGATCCAAAAGAGGATTGGGAGAATGTCATATGGTCAAATGAAACCAAAGTAGAACTGTTTGGTAGAAACACAACTCGTCGTGTTTGGAGGAGAGAGAATGCTGAGTTGCAACCAAAGAACACTATACCTACTGTGAAGCATGGGGGTGGCAACATCATGCTTTGGGGCTGTTTCTCTGCTAAGGGAACAGGACTCCTGATTCGTGTACATGAAAGAATGAATGGGACCATGTATTGTGAGATTTTGAGTGCAAACCTCCTCCCATCAGCAAGGGCATTAAAGATGAAATGTGCCTGGGTCCTTCAACATAACAATGATCCCAAACACACTGCCCGGGCAATGAAGGAGTGGCTTCGTAAGAAGCATTTCAAGATCCTGGAGTGGCCTAGCCAGTCTCCAGATCTCAACCCCATAGAAAACCTTTGGAGGGAGTTGAAAGTCCATGTTGCCCAGCGACAGCCCCAAAACATCACTGCTCTAGAGGAGATCTGCATGGAGGAATGGGCCAACATACCAGCAACAGTGTGTGACAACCTTGTGAAGACTTACAGAAAACGTTTGACCTCTGTCGTTGCCAACAAAGGATATATAACAAAGTTTTGAGATGAACTTTTGATATTGACAAAATACTTATTTTCCACCATAATTTGCAAATACATTCTTTCAAAAATCAGACAATGTGATTGTCTGGATTTGTTTTCTCATTTTGTCTCTTTTACTTGAGTTATACCTATGATGACAATTACAGGCCTCTCTCATCTTTTTAAGTGGGAGAACTTGCATAATTGGTGGCTGGCTAAATACTTTTTTGCCCCACTGTATACTAGACTGCCTATACTTGCCTGCACTGTATATATATTCTATGCTTACTGCACTGTATATATTTTAAACTGCCTGCACGCCACTGACTAACCTGCCTAATCTGTCTCAAGTTCTCTCAATCTCCTCCAAGTATCACACTGCCGTATAAGCAGCCTTATATAGTGTGGGAAATGGACTTAGCCCCTGAGCCTTTGGCCAATCATGGCTCTCCCAGCAGATCATGCTGTGATTGGCCAAAGCATGCAGGTCAGGTGCATGCTTTGGCCAATCAGCAGCCATCAATGTACTGTGATTTTGCAGTGCATTATAGGGTGCTCCGTGGCACTCGAATTTGCAGCGACCGCCTCATATGTTTGGTTCGCCTGCGGACAAACAAACACCCGATGTTCAAGACGAACTTACGTTCGACTCGAGCATCAGGACCATCCCTATATGTGAGGTAAGGCTGCCATTCTCCAGTAGAGAATGCACGTGAAGCATGCAAATGTGTGATGTATTTTTCACTCATGTTTTTTCACTCATAAAGCGGCCATTCCCCATGAGAATGGATGCATTACACCGCATGCATGAAAAGGAGACGATGTGTGTTTCTATTCTGCATTAAATAATGAACATATTAACCCACATGCATGAAAATGTGTAATGTCTTTTTCACCCATGTGAGGTAAAGCTGCCATTCAACATGAGAATGGACACATTACCCCATATGTATAAAAAAGAGGGAAAGTTAATATTCATGTGTGTGAGGTAAGGCTGCCATGGATGCAGTACCCCACACAATGTGTCATTTTTCACCCATGTGTGGTAAATAGGGATGAGCTTTCTGTTTGGGTCGAACATGACTTCCACTCTAACATTGGCTGTTCGCCCATTTGTCGAAAATCGAACATTATGGGCCGTTCGCACCAAATTCTGTATGATGATTGGCCAAAGCATGCACCATGACCTGTATGCTTTGGCCAATTCCAGCGCCCTCAGCTAAGATTGGCCAAAGGCAGGGTGCCTTTGGCCAATCATGGCTCAGAGGGACTAAGTCCACGCCCCACACTATATAAGGCTGCCTGCACATCGGCCCCATGTAGTGTGTTGTTGGCGTGGACGGAGAGTGAATGTCATTTAGATTGAGCAGGCAAGCAGGTTATTAATATATATTTAATATATATATACAGACAGTCTCGTGTGTATATATATATATATATATATATATATATATATATCTCCACTGTATCCAGTTTAGCTATATCTGACTGCCCTGCAGTCCATTCCTGGTGTACTGTTTCTAATGTACTTCAGGCAGGCAGGTTATTCAGTTAGCTGCAGTGTATTTATTATATATATATACACACAGTCTTGTATATATGGCGAATTCTATGAACAAGAGAGGTTTTTGCAATTAGATACATCACATTTTATATATTTATTCATCATTATCATATGATATTCTTATTGCCCCAGTGAATTTCAGCATAGCCACATAATGTCTACAAACAATCAAAAACGCCCCCTTGAAAAGGCATGGATTAAGACGCGGCACATGAGGATTATGGGAACGGATGTGACATATAACCATTTAAAGATTTTAGATATTTTAAAGGGTGAATTATAGGGGACTTGTCCATAAAAGTATAATTATATTTATAAGCAAGTTTGTATTTACATTCAATCATAGGAAAGAAAAGGATGAGGCAGAAAGTAGTATTCTCAATGATGGTAAAGATTCAGTGATTCAGAGGAGCTTAGGAAGGTAGTGCTTTAGGAACCATATAAATTTAATCTGTATATATATATATATATATATATATATATATATATATATATATATATATATATATGTTGGTATTAATATTTAATGCCAAGAAAAGTCATCATAAAAAGCTTACACTTCTAATTCCTTACCTAAAGCGTAATTCTATGCCACTATCAACAATTAAAAAGTAGTCTTTGAGATAGAAAATGTTGCATAGGGCCGCTATTAAAATACTGGTTTGTTCAATGTAGGGAATACTCCCATTGTATTCAGGCCTAATAGCCCATAAATACCGATCCCTGCAGAGTTACAAGAAAACATAATAGATAAGAAGGGAGCACACACAGACCAAAGGGGTTGTCTCTGGTTGTTGAAAGTCAGTTTGTTTCAATACCAAAAGCAATTACCTTGGAATCCGAGTTGGAATGCGCATGAGCTCAGACTCCCGAGCACCGCAACCAATGAGAGTGGAAAGAAATCGGGATGTCTGGCACAGCCGCAGATATAGCAGCAGGAGGGAGGACATAGGTGCCTCCCTTCTGTAGCCATAGAGCCCCGCTGACAGCCTGTATGGCTGAGTCAAACGGCACTTGACAGCCACACAATCCACCATGGCTTGTGTCCACAATAGTCCCAACTAAAAGTTGGTAAAGTAAAAAAAAAGACAAGGGAAGGGAAAGGAAAGGAGAAAGGAATTGGGTAAATCAAAAAGGAAAGGGGGGGGAGGGGAGGGGGGAAGAGGGGGAGATAGATTGTTGTACTGCGGCAGCTAAATCACAAAGGGGCAATGTCATATAAAACACATATCAATTACATGCCTAAAAACATATAAAGTATATAAATAAAATTAAATAATATAATTATCAATTTACAATTTTAAATAAGGGAATATATTGTTCCCAAGAACCAATTAAATACAATTATTAAATAAAATAAAATAAAAATAAATATAAAAATAAAAATAAAAAAATAAGGGAGAGTAAAGACACAAAACGAAAAAGGGAAAAAAAGAAAAACAGAAAAAAGGCTGTGGTTAGCATGATGTAGAGCTAGTTATGGGGCCTATATATTTTTTTATTATTAATATTCGGTTATTTTTATATAAATGTAACCCAATGGAAAAATGACTTGGTAGACCAATGTATTTAAATCATATAAGATGAATTGATAATTGTGGTCAGTTACAAGAAAAACCTATAAGACTGCGTTTCGTTGATACCTGGAGCTTGAGTAGTATCCAGTCGTTCAATCCATAATGTTTCTTTTTGCAAAATCTTTTTATCCCAATTACCTCCATGTGAGTCTTTGGGAATAACTGCTGGAGCAGTGAATGAGACACATGTCACATCGAATCTATGGTAAAGATTTAAGTGTCTGCTGACTGGAGTCAGCATTTTGCTGTTTTTAGAGACAGTAGACATGGTCTTTGATGCGTTGCCAGAAACATTGGGCAGTCTTTCCAACATAAAAGACTCCGCATATACACAACATTAAATACACAACCCCCTGTGTGTTACAGTCCACCTTGAATTTGGAACAGAAATGTTTCCCATTGGGGAGATTAAAAATAGTGCCTTGGTGGAGCCAAGGACAAAATTTGCATCTGCCACATCTGTATATGCCTCTATTATTGACCTCGCCATGCGGGGGTCACAGAATGGTGGCTAGACACAAGCCGATCATGTATGGAGCTAGCCCGTCTAAATGTTAGTTGAGGTTGGGTACCAATGTGTTTTTTAATGATAGAGTCTTGCTGTAGTATGTGCCAATGATTGCTCAATGTGTTTCCGACTTCTTGATGTTGAGATGAAAACCGTGTAATAAGTCTCAAAGTGGGTAGAGTCTCATGTGTAGAATCTTTTTTATGGTAAAGCAGAGTATTTCTTGACTGTCTTAAAGCCTTATTGTAGGCCTTGCGCAACAGTGATTTACTATAGCCACGAGCCAGTAAACATTCACAAAGTTGTTTGGCCTCCTAAATAAAGTCCATTAGATGAGTACAGTTCCTGCGCAGCCTTATCTATTGTGCGCATGGAATGCTATGAATTAGAGATGCAGGGTGTGCATTACCTGCATGAAGCAGAGTGTTACCTGCAGATTCTTTCCGATAGAGGCTGGTCGCTAGACAACTGTCTTCATCTTTAAAGATTGATAAGTCCAAAAATGTAATTCTAGATATATTTCAGTTTAGGGTAAACTTCAAATTCTGATTCAACGCTTCAACAAAGGCCAAAAGCATGGTGTGTGTGCCCGTCCAACTCAAGAAGACATCATCTATGTAATGCATCCAGCACATTACTTGATCGGTATACATAGAGGAAGGTGCGAACCAACCCAATGCCCTGCTCGTGAGGGATGCTCACATACAAAGATTCTACATCCAAAGTCACAAGCAGGGTGTCAGGAGGGACCACCACTCCTTCAATCTTGGTGAGGAGATAAAGCGTATCCCTGGTGTATGATGATAGACTTGTAACATGGGGCATAAGTACTGAGTCAATTAATCTGCTGGCATTTTCAGTCAGTGACCCAATTCTGGATATAATTGGTCTAACAGGAGGGGACACTGAATTCTTATGGACCTTGGGCAATTAGTAAAACGTTGCCACTCTGGGATGTTTGTTATTGAGGTAGTCATAGATATCCTGATCAATGAGGCCCTTTTGAAAGCCATCATTGATAATGTTTAGATTTACCAGTTTAAAAGCTGGGATATGTGAAGGGGAGATTTTCTGATACCAATCCTTATTGGACAGTATATTAAGGCACGTGTTTTCATAATTCAATTTGGTCAGTAAAACAACATTGCCCCCTTTATCTGATGCCTTAATGATCAGATCAGGGTGTTTGCTGAGTTTGGAAATTGCCTGGGTTTGGGCAGGTGTAAGATTGTTGTAATGAGGCATAACCTGCACGTGTTTAATATCGCTTTCTACACCTACCAAAAATGCCCAGATAAATGAATTAGTGGACAAATCGGGGAATCTTTGAGATTTGGGTTTGAATTTATTGACACTAGTAGATATGGTGCCTGTTGAGAGAGGGGTAGTAGTGGTGCTTCCTTGAGATGACTCTGTAAATACAGAAGATTCCTGTGGTGTCTCTTGTGTGTTAATGTCCATCGGATCTGTAATCTCATTGTTTTCTTCAAGTAGTAGCATTAAGTCACGGAGGGCTCGAAAGTCCTCTATGTTGTAGTGCTTGATGCTCTCTGAGAAGTCTCGTTCTTGTTTGGCTCTAACCCTGTCCCTATCAAACATATATCTATATGTCAGGCCTCGTGCAAACATATAGATATCCTTAATAAGTAAGTATTTTTCTAGATTGGTAGATGGACAAAAACTCAACCCAAATCTCAAAACCTCCAATTCACTAGTCCAAAATTGATAGGGTGTAAGATTTACTATGTCAGGTTCTAGGTTTGGGTGGGTGAGGCCCCACAACTTGAAAATTTGAAGATGGTAAACTGATAAGTTGAACCTTGAAATATAGGACATCAACGCCAATAGAGCTGCATTCGTCTCAATGTATGTTTACTTCAGAATATGCACTGTACATACAGAGGATCACATCTTCTAAGGGAATGTGATACAGGTTACAGAGGGGTACAGCTTTTTATAGGGAATGATAATACAGTAGTCTATCGTGGGCACAAGCCCAAAATTACACATCACACAGTACATATTTTACTAATTGTTTCAACATAACTTTTGGTCGTCATGACCTGACTGATTAATGAGTGAGAGGTTATTTTGACAGAAAATAAAATTGATTATATCAAGGGAGTAATTAACTAATAAACAGGGGCTTTTCATATCAACGTCTTTTCCGAGAATTGTATCATGCCATTGGCAAAATATTTCATGTCAACTGGAGGCCAACCAAGATAGCCACATGTGTTGCAATACCAAAAGAATTCAGAAACATTTTACTCAAAATTATAAAAAATAAATGTTCATGTTGAAGAGGAATTCTAGATACATAACAAGATATGGATCATATATTTCATATCTTCACAGCCCCTCCTGTGTTTAGAATTCTTTCGGTATCCTTTTAAGCTTCTTCTGTGTCTTTAGGTTGATCTCCAGGTATACGGACCACCATCTCATGAGCAGTTCTGACTCGGGACCTTGAGGGCTCAAAATAACCAATATTAGTACAAGCATGTGTGATTATCTTCAAACAGCATTTACATAACATAGGTGCACATTTGACTATTAGGATTATGAGGACTATAATTCCAACAATATATAGAATACCATGTAAAATACCAGAAAACCATCCTGCAATACCAGAAAACCAGTTGAGAGGATTGAGCCAGGAGAGCCAGCCTTCCCAGCCACCCTCAACCCAAGCAGTTTCGGTATGCTCTTTGTGAAAATCAACCTTCATTTGTTGTACCTTCTCTACATGCGAAATGATGGCATCTTCAGCCTTGGTATCATTTCCAATGTAGTTACAACAGGTAGTTCCCACTATGGTGCATATTCCTCCTTGACTGGCCGTGAGATAATCCAGCACCAGCCGGTGCTGCAAAACCTCTTTTTTAATCTTTTTTAATTCTGTGGCAAGAGCTATAAAGTTTCTATCATACAGGGCAGTAATATTATCCATCAGGTCTGCCAAATCAATGATGAAACTAAAAGCCTTTTTAATGCAACATCTATTCACCCAAGGTATAGAGAACAATGGTTTAATCTCTCTATCATGTGATTCAATATTTATATAATTATCGTCTGACTCAGGATAAGAGGTAGGCCTATCAGGATAAATGTCATATTCTATATTAACTTCAGAGTCTTCTTCTTGCCCTGGGGGATCATCTTCTCCGGGAACTGACTGACCAGTGAGGTCCCTTTTTACAAGGTGCACAAAGTCTCTTTTAAGAAAATGTATAGGTATTTTGTGGAGCTGTGTTTCTTGAAAGTCATTATCCTCCATATACCATGTGGCAGGTATGACTCTACCAAAATAACAAACCCCCTTGGAATTCAAAGGAACCCAATTGTACTCTTTCTTTCCACATATGAAGTAGTAGCCTGGTGGGGCAGTACAAGCTTTATTGAAATGATATCCTTGCAAACACATCAATAGTTTCATATTGTTCTGCCGGGAATGTTGACGATGTGTGTGGTCATGCAATTCCTGGTATCTGTCAGTACTTCACACAGTATCCTTACCTTCAAACCAGTACCTGATGTCGGCATTATCCATGCAGTCAGAGTTTCCAATCGATTGGGTGGTACTCTGGTAACCCTGGGCAAGTAACTCAGGTGTATAAGTTTGAGTAAATTTAATGCAGACTGCTGGTTTCCTTAATGGAGCATTTGTGAACAGTAAAAGTGAAATAGCTCTGTCAATCAGTGTTCTATTGACTTCACCGAAGTGTGCACTGTCCTCTATTTCAGTCAAGGTGCTAGGTATACCTAACAGAGGTATAGTCTTATGAGAAATAGGTGCATGTGTGCATATCCAGCAATTAGTGATATTCAGTTTCTTGGCAGCTTGTAGGTGCATAGATACAAAAGAGTTATGGAAAGACTCTGCTAGTTTGGCATGATACTCATATGCTGCTTCTCTCCGTGCTCTTAGGTCACTATCTGAAACTGGTTCAAGTTGTGACATTTCTTCCATTACAGTAGCATTCAAAAGGAAAGTGTCATGTATCTTACCCTTTTCCTTCTTGTATGTCCATTCATACGCCATGACTGCAATCCATACCACCACTCCACCGCAGAGGATAACACTCCAGAGCTTCACATTCAGTTTAGGCCCTAGGAGATTCATTCTGCAGTCTTCTTGCTCGAGCACGAGTCAGTGGAGGAGACCTGGAAGCTAAAGGTACAGAACAATTCTTGCCAGTAGCAGACCGGCTTATATTCTCTTTTGGAACCACAGATTTCTTACAGTGTGAACCATGCACCCAATACTTATAGTCTTTCAGCTTCACTGCAGTAGGAGACACAAGAATGACCTGAAATGGTCCTTTCCACTTAGGGGACAAAGTAGTCCGGGGTGTGTGATTCTTGATATACACCCAATCTCCTGACTTTAGCCCGTGAGTTCCTTCACTCGTGTCCACAGGTTGTCCTGCTTTGGTTCTGGAAAAAGTATCAGAAAACACATTTGGCAATTTGCGAACATACTCTATCATGGAATCTTGACCATTTATTAAAGTCACTGTCTCTGGCTGCTCAAGAGATGACTGTAGTCTTTTAGGCGGTCACCCAAACAATGTGTCAAAAGGTGACAGTCCATTTTTCTCCTTAGGGGTGGTCCTAATGGTCGCCAAGACTATAGGTAACGCTTCTACCCATGTGCTTTGTCCATTAGCAGTTATTTTGGCCAAATACCTCTTTAGGGTTTGATTGCTGTGTTCCACCATCCCACTAGCCTGAGGTCTGTAAGGAGTGTGCAATTGCTGTTTCATACCCAAAATGTTCACTACTTCCGCCATAAGTTTATTATCAAAATGTGTCCCTCTATCTGAGGAGAATATTTACCCTATACCAAACCTTGGGATCAATTTCCTTGTTAGACATTTTACCACAGTTCTGGCATCATTCCTCACCGTGGGCCAGGCTTTGGGCCAACCCGAAAATTGATCGATGCAAACCAAAAGATACCAGAATCGACCACAAGGGGGCATATCTGAGAAGTTAATTTGCACAATTTGAAATGGCTCCTCAGTATGTGGGATATGCTTTATGGGAGTGGGCACTGACCTTCCAATATTATGCATTTGACATATAGAACACTCAGTAACCTGTTTAGCAGCATATGAAAGAAAACCTGGAGCCCACCAGTGTTTGGCTACCATCCGACACATCCCTCCTGTTGAGACATGACAAGGCCCATGGCTCAAAGCAAACAAAGAAGGGAACAGAGTCGGAGGAGCAACCAGTCTGTCTTTTAGTCTCCAGATACCATCTGCCCCACAAACAGCTCCCTTTGTGGTCCAAGAGGATATGTGAGGCGAGCTTGCCTGTAGGGCCGATAGAATGTCCAGATCCACCTGGAGATCCGTGAGCAGGAATACTGGAAATGCTGCAATTGGCTCATAAGAATGTATAGTGTCTTTAGCATACCGATCAGCCAACGCATTCCCAAGTGATATACTGTCATCTGCTCAGGTATGTGCTTTACATTTAATCACTGCAACTTTAAGGGGCAGCTGGACCGCTGCCAATAATCTGACAATTAACTCTTTATGCTGTATAGGAGTCCCTGCTGCTGTCAGATAAACCCTCTCTTGCCAAAGCTGTGCAAAACTATGCACTATACCTAAAACATAGGCTGAGTCACTATAGATGTTTACAGTAGCCCCTTCTGCAAGCTCCAAAGCAACACAGAGAGCGGTTAATTCCGCTGCCTGTGCTGACCTTGAATTCTGCAGAACCTCAGCGTTAGGGATGAGCCGAACACCCCCCGGTTCGGTTCGCACCAGAACCCGCGAACGGACCGAAAGTTCGCACGAACGTTAGAACCCCATTGACGTCTATGGGACTCGAACGTTCGAAATCAAAAGTGCTCATTTTAAAGGCTAATTTGCATGGTATTGTCCTAAAAAGGGTTTGGGGACCCGGGTCCTACCCCAGGGGACATGTATCAATGCAAAAAAAACTTTTAAAAACGGCCGTTTTTTCGGGAGCAGTGATTTTAATGATGCTTAAAGTAAAAAAAAAAAAGTGAAATATTCCTTTAAATATCGTACCTGGGGGGTGTCTATAGTATGCCTGTAAAGTGACGCGTGTTTCCCATGTTTAGAACAGTCCCTGCACCAAATGTCATTTTTAAAGGAAAAAATCTCATTTAAAACTGCTTGCGGGTTTAATGTCATGTCGGGTCATGGCAATATGGATGAAAATCAGTGAGACAAACGGCATGGGTACCCCCCAGTCCATTACCAGGCCCTTTGGGTCTTGTATGGATATTAAGGGGAACCCCGCACCCAAATTAAAATAAGGAAAGGTGTGGGGCCACCAGGCCCTATATACTCTGAACAGCAGTATACAGGCGGTGCAAACAAGACAGGGACTGTAGGTTTGTTGTTAAGTAGAATCTGTTTGTAATTTTGAACATTTTTAACGTGTTTAGCTCCAGCCAAAAAATCTTTTCTAAGCTTTTTGGAAAACATAGGGAAGGGTTATCACCCCTGTGACATTTGTTTTGCTGTCTTTCCTCCTCTTCAGAAGATTTCACCTCACTTTTTTGTCCCAATGAAAAATGTTTTTTGAAAATTTGGGTTTTTTTGTGGAACAAGGATTGGAAAGCATCAGTGGAAAGGAGAAATTGTTTTCCCATATTAACTCTTACAGGAGAGAATTTCCCTTCCTAGGGGTAGATTTCATCTCACTTCCTGTTGTCTCCTTCCGTTTGCAAGTAGGAGTCGTTTGTAAGTTAGATGTTTGAAAGTAGGGTCCTGCCCTATATACTCAGCAGAAATTTGGGCCTTAGGTGTTGCTGTGGCCACAACACTGTAAGCCCTCACAGGGCCCTGCTGTGAAATATTAGATCAAGAATTGTAATTACATGCCCCTGTTGAACAGGAGCTGAAAAATTAGGCCTTAGGCACTGGTGCTGGTGCCACAACACTGCAACCCCTCACAGACACTCTAGTTGGAACGCAGGAACGAGCCCTGCTGCAAATTATTGCTTCAAAAATTGTAATTACACGCCCCTGTTAGACAGGGGCAGAAAAATTGGGCCTTAGGCACTGGTGCTGGTGCCACAACACTGCAACCCCTCACAGACACTCTAGTTGGAACGCAGGAACGAGCCCTGCTGCAAAGTATTGCATCAAAAATTGTAATTACACGCCCCTGTTAGACAGGGGCAGAAAAATTGGGCCCTAGGCACTGGTGCTGGTGCCACAACACTGCAACCCCTCACAGACACTCTAGTTGGAATGCAGGAACGAGCCCTGCTGCAAAGTATTACATCAAAAATTGTAATTACACGCCCCTGTTAAACAGGGGCTGAAAAATTGTGCCTTAGGCACTGGTGGTGGCGCCCAGAACCAAAAATGTTCTTACAAGCTATCAGCGTGATGATTGAGGAGGAAGAGGATAATTACTCAGGGATAGTCACTCAGCATCAGCATAGGCAGTCTTTGAAGGGATCTGAGATTTCAAAAAAAATTATTCGGTTACATCAGCATCAGGTGCTTGGTAGCTGGTGGTGATCCAAGACTCATTCATTTTTATGAAGGTCAGCCGATCGACCGAGTCGGTGGACAGACGCACCCTGTGATCGGTTACCACGCCTCCAGCAGCACTGAATGTGCGTTCCGAAAGAACGCTGGATGCAGGACAGGCCAGTAGCTCAATTGCATACTGTGCAAGCTCTGGCCAGTGATCCATCCTCAAGACCCAGTAACCCAGAGGATTTTCGGTGGGAAAGGTGTCCAAGTCTGATCTTGCCCCTAGGTATTCCTGCACCATGTAAAACAGACGCTGGCGATGGTTGCTGGAACCGATCATACCTTGGGGCTGCGGACCAAAAAATTGTCTGAACGCATCGGTCAGACGGCCACCTTCTCCACCGCTCCTTCTTTGACTGACCGAAGCCTCAGCAACACGTTGTCCAGAAACAGGAGTTTGTAACCTCCCAGTCTCTGGGAACGCGTTGCACAGACCTTTCTGCAAGGCCTCCCGAAGATGTTTCATCCTCTGCTCCCTCTGCGATGGCAAGATAAGGTCCGCAACCTTACCCTTGTAACGTGGATCAAGGAGGGTTGCCAGCCAGTATTGGTCCTTCTCCTTGATACCACGAATACGAGGATCCTTACGCAGGCTTTGCAGGATCAGGGAGGCCATGCAGCGTAGGTTTGCTGAGGCATTCGGTCCGGAGTCCTCTGGGTCACTAAGAACGACATGGTCCGCAGCCACCTCCTCCCAGCCACGTACAAGTCCATGTGTTTCTTGGGACTGATCCCTTAAAGACTGCTGCTGATGCTGAGTGCCAGGCTCCACCTCCATACTGACACAATCTTCCTCCTCCTCCTCTTCCTCCTCGTCCTCTTCCTGTGTGATCGGCGGGCACGCAGGAACACTGTCTGGATAAAGGGGGCCTTGAGAGCTAAGGAAGTCCTCCTCTTCCTGCCTCTGTTCTGCCTCAAGTGCCCTGTCCATTATTCCACGCAGCGTGTGCTCCAACAGGTGGACAAGGGGGACAGTGTCACTGATGCATGCACTGTCACTGCTCACCATCCTCGTGGCCTCCTCGAATGGTGACAGGACAGTGCATGCATCCCTGATCATGGCCCACTGGCGTGGGGAAAAAAAACCAAGCTCCCCTGACCCTGTCCTGGTGCCATAGTCGCACAGGTACTCATTGATGGCCCTCTGCTGCGTGTGCAGCCGCTGCAGCATGGCCAACGTTGAGTTCCACCTGGTGGGCATGTCACAGATTAGGCGGTTCTTGGGCAGGTTAAACTCCTTTTGGAGGTCCGTCAGCCGAGCACTGGCATTATATGACCGGCGGAAATGCACACAGACTTTCCTGGCCTGCCTCAGGACATCCTGTAAGCCCGGGTACCTGCCCAAGAACCGCTGCACCACCAAGTTAAGGACGTGAGCCAAACAGGGCACATGGGTCATTTGTCCCTGTCGGAGGGCAGAGAGGAGGTTGGTGCCATTGTCGCAAACCACCATTCCTGCCTTAAGTTGGCGTGGCGTCAACCACCTCAGAACCTGCCCCTGCAGAGCTGACAGAACCTCTGCCCCAGTGTGGCTCCTGTCCCCCAAGCACACCAGCTCAAGCACCGCATGGCATCTTTTGGCCTGCGTACTTGCGTAGCCCCTTGAACGCCTACGGAGCACCGCTGGTTCCGAGGAAGAGGCCATGGAGGAAGAAGAAGAGGAGGGGGTGGAGGAGAGAGGTGTGTCACAATCAGCATTTTGGAGGCGTGGTGGCGGAACAACCTCCAACACTACTGCACCTTGTCCTGCATCCTTCCCAGCTGCCAGCAGAGTCACCCAATGCGCCGTGAAACTTAGGTAACGTCCCTGTCCATGCCTGCTGGACCATGAGTCAGCGGTAATATGCACCTTACCGCTGACCGCCCTGTCCAGCGAGGCATGGACATTGCCTTCCACATGCCGGTAGAGAGCCGGAATCGCCTTCCGTGAGAAAAAGTGGCGTTTGGGTACCTGCCACTGAGGAACCGCACATTCCACAAACTCACGGAAGGGGGCAGAGTCTACCAACTGAAAAGGCAGCAGTTGAAGTGCTAGCAATTTTGCCAAGCTAGCATTCAACCGCTGGGCATGTGGATGGCTGGGAGCAAACTTCTTTCGGCGGTGCAGCAGCTGGGGCAGGGAAATTTGCCTGGTACAATCTGACGTCGGTGTACCAAAAGCAGATTGCCCACAAGTACTTGGCTGTGACACACCTAATTCTACACCTTCATTCCTCTCACTGCAGGTCTCAGAGAGGACTGAAGGTCTAGTGGGGTTGGAAATCTCAGCTGATGAGGAGCAAGGAGAGATCCTCTTTGTTCTTTGGTGTGGGTCTTTTAGATACGCTTGCCAACGAACTGCATGGCAGGTCAACATATGTCTGGTCAAGCATGTGGTACCCAAGCGGGAGATATTTTGGCCACGCGAGATACGCTTGAGACATATGTTGCAAATAGCAGCGGTGCGATCTGATGCACTCGTCTCAAAAAAGGCCCACACCAAAGAACTTTTTGAATAACGCGCAGAGACTGCAGCGCCCTGCACATGTGGAGCTTTGGGGTGTGATGCAGTCAATGTGCTGCCCTTAGGCTGGCCCCTGGAGGGCATCCTGCCTCGTTGGTGATGTGCTGCCGCCTCCTCCTCCTCCTCCTCCTCCTCCTCCTCCTCCTCCTCCTCTCTCCTATCAGGCACCCACGTTGAGTCAGTGACCTCATCATCCCCTCCCTCCTCATCACTGGAGCAAACCTGGCAGTATGCTGCAGCAGGGGGAGCATGACTGCCAGATTGCTGTCCTTCTTGGGCACCCCCTCTGTCCGCGCTCATGTTACTGCCTTCATCGAGCTCAGTATCGTCATCAGAGCCTTCCAAACGCTGGGCATCCTCCTGGAGCATATACCCAACACTGTGGTCAAACAGTTCGAGGGAATCCTCATGAGGACATGGTGGAGCTAGGGAAGGAGTCACTGATGACATTGAGCTGAGGGAAGAGGCCGCTGCTTTGCCAGACAAAGCACCCTGGGCATGGGTGAGAGAGGATGAGGAGGATGAGGACGGCTTGGTCATCCACTCGACCAAGTCTTCCGCATGTTGCGGCTCAACATGGCCAGCTGCCGAAAAAAAGGCCAAGCGTGTCCCATGGCCACGTGCTGATGAGGATGCACCGTCTCCACGACCAGCACTAGACACAGAGCCTGCTTGCCCTCTCTTATTGGCTTGTGACTGTCTGCCTCTCCTTCTTGGCCTTCCAGACATACTAATGGCCTGTAGCTGCACTAAGCTGGGATAGAACACCTGTAATTTTCTTCAAGTAGCTTTATATACTGTAACCAGACAAGCCTGCCTGTCAGTAGGAAGATAACAGGAACGGATCTAGCTGAACACTGTGAGCAGGACGCACTGTACTAAATGTAAATAGTCTAGCTGCCTGACCGTGGTACTAATAGGATCAAATAGAACACCTGTAATTTTCTTCAGGTAGCTTTATATACTGTAACCAGACAAGCCTGCCTGTCAGTAGGAAGATAACAGGAACGGATCTAGCTGAACACTGTGAGCAGGACGCACTGTACTAAATGTAAATAGTCTAGCTGCCTGACCGTGGTACTAATAGGATCAAATAGAACACCTGTAATTTTCTTCAGGTAGCTTTATATACTGTAACCAGACAAGCCTGCCGGTCAGTAGGAATTTAACAGGAACGGATCTAGCTGAACACTGTGAGCAGGACGCACTGCACTAAATGTAAATAGCAGGAACGGATCTAGCTGAACACTGTGAGCAGGACGCACTGCACTAAATGTAAATAGCAGGAACGGATCTAGCTGAACACTGTGAGCAGGACGCACTGCACTAAATGTAAATAGCAGGAACGGATCTAGCTGAACACTGTGAGCAGGACGCACTGCACTAAATGTAAATAGCAGGAACGGATCTAGCTGAACACTGTGAGCAGGACGCACTGCACTAAATGTAAATTGCAGGAACGGATCTAGCTGAACACTGTGAGCAGGACGCACTGCACTAAATGTAAATAGTCTAGAAGATAACAGGAACGGATCTAGCTGAACACTGTGAGCAGGACGCACTGCACTAAATGTAAATAGCAGGAACGGATCTAGCTGAACACTGTGAGCAGGACGCACTGCACTAAATGTAAATAGCAGGAACGGATCTAGCTGAACACTGTGAGCAGGACGCACTGCACTAAATGTAAATAGCAGGAACGGATCTAGCTGAACACTGTGAGCAGGACGCACTGCACTAAATGTAAATTGCAGGAACGGATCTAGCTGAACACTGTGAGCAGGACGCACTGCACTAAATGTAAATAGTCTAGAAGATAACAGGAACGGATCTAGCTGAACACTGTGAGCAGGACGCACTGCACTAAATGTAAATAGCAGGAACGGATCTAGCTGAACACTGTGAGCAGGACGCACTGCATTAAATGTAAATAGTCTAGATAGAAGATAACAGGAACGGATCTAGCTAAACTGAATACAGTGTATATATATATATGCAACACCTGGGATGCATATATATACACAATACACTGTAAGTGCAGCTAACTGACTGACTGTTCTGCCTAATCTATCTAACTCAAATCAAATGACACTGTCTCTCTCTCTCTCTATCTCTCAGCACACCGGAACACACACTACACAGGGCCGCCGTGCAGGCGGCCTTATATAGTGTGGGGTGTGTACTAAATCCCCTGAGCCATAATTGGCCAAAGCCACCCTGGCTTTGGCCAATTACAGCTCTCTCTACTGACGGCGCTGTGATTGGCCAAGCATGCGGGTCATAGTGCATGCTTGGCCAATCATCAGCCAGCAATGCACTGCGATGCCGCAGTGAATTATGGGCCGTGACGCGCCACACGAATTTAGCGCGAACGGCCCATAACGTTCGCAATTCGGCGAACGATCGAACAGCCGATGTTCGAGTCGAACATGGGTTCGACTCGAACACGAAGCTCATCCCTACTCAGCGTGTAGTAATTTATTGTCACCATTTACCACTGCACAAGCAGCAAGTGTAAGACCATCAGTCCTTCTAATGGATGATCCATCTACAAACATGTCAGCACAAGATGGCAGACTGAAGATGGGTTCATCCTGCAAGTCAGGTCGGGGCTTGGTCACACTGTCACTAGCGTTAGCACAATCATTGGACAGGTAGGCAGAATCCTCAATCTCCTCGTTGTCATCTTCCGGCAAGAAGGTGGCCAGATTCAAGGTCTGGCAGCGTTGGATTTTGAGGTTGGAAGTTGATAGTAAAACCAAATGATAATGTGTTATTCGTTGAACAGAAAAATGTTTAGTGTAAGCACTATTCAGCATAGCTTCCAAGTCATGCGGACACATTAAATACAAAGCATTGCCCAGTACAATGTCAGCAGTTTTTTCTACCAGCAGAGCAGCCGCTGCTACTGATTTTAAACAACCAGGAAGTCCCCTAGCTACACTATCCAGGGGGTAGCTGTAATAGCCTACTGGACAATGTTGGCCACAAAAATGCTGTGTTAATACCCCATTTGCATGGCCATTCACTTCTGTGCAAAAGAGATAAAAATCTTTGCTATAGTCAGGTAAACCAAAACTAGGTACAGTTAACAAAGACCTTTTAATCAATTTAAATGCTTCCTTGACTGCTGGGGTTAATTCATCAGAGGTGAACTTGTAATTGCTTTTTGTGTGTCCTTTCAACAAGTCTTGTAGGGGACCTATAATCGTAGAATATTGAGGTAAAAACAGCCTGCAATATCCTACCAATCCAAGGAATGCTCTCAATTGTTTTAAGGTTGTGGGCATTTGTTGCTTTGCAATTACCTTTTTTCTTTTATCCGTCAGATGTTTGATACCTTGGGAGACACAATGACTCAGGTACTGTACCTTTAATTTTAACCCACTGTACTTTTTCGGCATCTACCTTTTGTCCAACACTGGCCAAAAAATTCATTAAAGAGATAGAATCTTCAGTACAAGCCTGTTCATCAGAGTATGCTAGCAGGAGATCATCCACATATTGTACTAGTATTGATCCCATGGGTGGCTGCCACTCATCCAATTTATCCTTGAGCACCTTAGAAAAGCAACTAGGGGAATCATGATACCCCATTGGCAATCTTGTCCAGGTAAATTGCCTTTTCTCAAACGTGAAGGCTAGCAACCATTGATCATCTGGATGAACAGGAACACTGAAGAAAGCTGAGGCAAAGTCAATTACAGTAAAATGAGTTGCTGAGGGAGGTATGGTTGCCAGTATGGTAGAGGGCTTTGGTACCACAGGTACTGATGGTATAATTACCTTGTTGACAGCATGCAAATCATGCACCAACCTCCAGCGACAGCTGTCTTCTCCTACTTTTATAGGTTTAGGTACTGGATAGATAGGGATGTTAGCTGAACTCCTACAGGGAGTAAGGACACTCTCCTGTTGTAACTCCTCTATTACTGGCTTAATACCTTCAACTGATTCAGGGGACAAAGGATATTGAGGTAGTCTAGGTACTGGCAGTGTAGGGTCCCTATTTAACCACACAGGGGCAACTTGCATAAGGCCAGTAATGTTTGCTCCTGTTACCCATAGGGAGGGGTCAATCTTTTGTTTGACCTCTTCTGGAATTCCTCCCTCCATATCAGCTATCAATAGAGGCATGAACAACAGATCAATTGCTTCCTCTTTTAACCTGAGCTGTATGTCAATAATAGTTTTTCCTGGAGCTAAAGCAATGGTTACCCCCATTTTAGATAGTAAATCTCGTCCTAATAAATTACAGGGGGAATGTGGAGACAATACAAATGAGTGCTCTGTTGAATGTTCTCCCAAGGTTACCGGCACTGATTGAGTAACTCCTGCCGAGATTACATTATTGCTTACTCCAATCTTTCGTTGGAGAGCGGTAAGTTTGGGTCAAAAACATTCAACAGGGAGCGAGAAGCCCCTGTGTCTACAAGGCAGCGCAAATCAATACCGTTTACATTTATTTCAACCATTGGCTTATTAACAGAATCAATTTCAATAGCAGCCAGAGTTTGATATAAAAATGGGTCATTCATATTGTCACCACATCCCGCCTCATCCTAGCGCCCCCTAAAGTCCCGTGCTATATGTCCACTCAGTCCGCACTTGAAGCAAGTGGGGGAGGCACGAGGCTGTAGGGTTGGGGGCCTTACTCTATTTGGGATCATTTGTTGGTATCAAGACTGAATCCTAGGGTTTCTGAGTTGCCCCACATTTGGTCTCCAATTGCCCCGCTTTTGCTGTGGTGCCCCATATTTAGAGATATCTACAACTCCTGAGGGTGGGTTACTACTCCTGAGGGTGGGTAAGGAGGAGCCACTACTGGTACACCCTGAGGTGTTACCTGTACTGTAGACACCAGTACCCCCTTGGGTTCAGGGACCTTTTCCTGAACCTCCGGTGATTGTATATTCATCATCTTTGTTTTTTCCTTCTTTTCTATTTTATCCTTTTTTTTCTGTAACACTTCATAGGCTACTGGAGCTGTCTCAACTAACTCAGGGGCCTCTTTCTTTCTCCATCCTACCGTGTGAAGCTATCTCTTCTCTAATTTCACCCACCAAAACATTCACCAATTCAGGCCGTTTCATATCACCGTCATCATCTGGGATCCAATCAGTATGCTTCTGGATAGCATCTTTAAATCTATTCCAATATTCTAACACATCCTCACCTTTCTTCTGAACAACATCCATCAATGCTCGCATATCTTGCCCTTTATCAAAAGTGGTTGTTACCCAATCTTTCAAAACCTCATTCAACCTGTTAATCGTCTCCTCATATACCCGCACAGGAGGTTGAGGGGGCTGACCATCAGCCACCTGATCTTGGCCGCCAGAGCAGCATCTATTGCTACCGGGGCCCCCTCTTCCTTTAATATCCCTTTATCAAATGCACCCTTATTCTTTGCAAATACATTCCATACATCCACATACTTTTCAGGCACAGCACAATCAATCAGGATCCACATATCAGTGTATGTGGCTTGTTGTGTCTTCTCTATCCACATCAACTTTTTATACCATTTCTTTGGACATTTCTCTAAGCTGGGCAGATCAGCAACAATCGCCCTAATTTCATTGGGTTTCCTGGGGACATAAACCTTCCCTATCCTTGCTGTATAACCCCCATGGGCATCTACTTCACCTGGCAAAGCTACCTCTCTCAAGGGCATTTGATCCAATGGTTCCTCGTATAATTGGGACTTAATAAATTCTCTTGTCTTCCTCCTATCTTCTGGGGTGCTCTGTAAACCTCATATTTGGAGTTTTGACTGATGCCTAGTTACCGCTGGCGAGGGGCCCCTGGCTAAAGGAGTGCTAGTACTGGGTTTATGTAATCTTTCAAATTTAGCCAAGGCACCTGGTCTTGGAGGAGTATCTTTATGAAATTTAATTGTACCATCTGTGTCATACAATGTTTCTTCACTGCGATAATGTGGAGAAAAACGTTTGGGGACAAGTTTACCCATTAGTCTACGCTGCGGGGTTTCTCTCATAACACTTTGAGTGGCCTGCTGATAACCAGATGCTTCCCCTATATCACCACTAGCTGATTCCCCTCCTGTAGCCTCCTCCTGCTCTACCATAGGAGCAGATGCTCCTGCTAATTCCCAACTTATTAAATCATAAGGGGAAGCCCAGGCATTGGGCATCTCATCCTCATCTTCTAAATGTAAAGCAGCTTTCTCTGAGCACATTTTATAGGGGGGTGGTTTTATACCCTTCATAGATGCTTCTTCCCAGGCTGCTAAACATTCAATCCCTCCACAATCAGACATTTTAAAAAGCAGGTTAAATAATGCATCAATTGTAGGTGTATTGAGGGACCCTTCTGGAGGCCACCATTTAGATGGGTCCTCTTTATACTCATTTTTTGTTATCTTACACCATTTCACATGATGTTTCAGTGGAATAGACTAGCCTTTATCTTAGACTACCTACCCCAAAGAACATACAGCAGGTCATTCACCCATTTGTGGCTGTCTGCTGAAGGCAAACCTATCCGCCTTAGAAAAACGAGAGGCTCCCATCATATCACAAAGAGTATGGTGGTCCCATCCCTATCAATAGGAGCAAAAATGGTAACCCCCTCAGTTGGGACTTTAAACAGACCACCCACTCAGAAATAAGTAAAAAACAATCTTTAACAATAGAAAAAACATATAAAATCCACATGTGAAAAAGATGCATGTAGCGCTGGTAGATTTTTATCTACCGCTGATAGGTAAATTTAGTGGGTCGCTTATTATAGGAAGTTAGATTTGCCTCTGTTCCAGCTTGGCTGACGTTGCATGCAGCTCCACATTGTGCCGGTGGGTGTCGTTGTCACCATCGGCAGGTGTTGGAAAAGCAACGTGTTGAAGCGAATGAGTGCTCCTCTGTCCCGGGGACAACTCGGTGGAGGTGGTCCTCCGAGTTGCATTCTGGGAGAGGGTATTTATGGGACAGATGCCATGTTTTAGGGTTCGTTTTTCAGCCACCTGCTGGCCCTCCTGGCCGACAGGTATTCACTAGGAATACCACCTCGTGGTCCTCCGTTCCCGGAGGCCCGCATCACTATCCTGAGTGAAGAAGCTGGACAACCGAGAAGATCCCAGGGGAGGACCCATCATGGAAGGATCATGTAGAGTGCTGGTCTGGAGAGGGGCCTGGTGACTCGGTTGGAGGACGCATTCCGAGTAATCTTACAGTATAGTACTGCCGGGTTGGCTTAAAGGTTCAAGTACTTTATCTGACATTCATCACAAACCAATATATCCTGTGGCAGAGGATCGTACGGGTTTTATTCCAGATAAGTCTGTGGCAGAGACTTTTGTTCGTGCTACGTGCTGGCTGCTAGGCAAGTGAGAGATGTCTGTCCAGGTGGGCAAAGAATAAATCCTACAAAAGGGGGACTATTCAATTACAAGTGTTCAATTACAAAGAATGTTCTGAAGAAATACAACAGAAAGGTATTTGAGCTTCCCTGCAGCTTTCCTACTACCTCTTTCCTGCTACTTCCCTTGTTCGTTTTATTAAAGCATTGGAAAACCTACTCAAGTGTTTGGTACTTATATCGTCCATAGGTAAACTCAACGGAACCCTAGACCCAGTGCCGGTGAAACAGAGGTGTCGAGAGTGAAGGTAACAAGCCCGCTTAAACCAGCAGCTCCACCGAGAGTTATTGCTACATGTGGGGCTCGTCCGGGATTTGTTAGCCGTCAATTCTCACAACCTGGAGAGGTGTTTCACCAGGAGTTTACGGTGAGAGCTGGTGAGAACTTGTCATTTTCTCAGGAGAAGAAGAGGTTAAAAGTTGCAGGACTTTATTTCTGAGTGCGTAGGCGGCGGGCGCCAGTAAAAGCTCGGGAGCTACGTGATCAGAAGAACAAGTGGGAGGAGCCTACCCTACTTGATACCACGTGGGACGCGTGTATGTGTTTGGCTCCGGTGATGATGACCTATTTGTCATCATCACCGGAGTTATGTCACTATGTCACAAGAGTTATTATGGGCCCAAGGCGAGGATGTCGCCTCTGCCATGACTTTCCCTGAATGGACAGCCCTGAGTTCTGGGAAGACGTCACCCTGTGTGGAGCCACACAGCACTGTAAATGAGACATTGTCAAAAGTTACTAGTTCACTTCAGACACCGGCTGGGTCTATGGTGAGCAAGTCATTGGATTCGTGTGTGCCTCCTGGTATGGGGAAAAATAGATCCTTACTAAAACTTGCACGTTTGCAGAGAATGTTGAACAAGCGTGTCGCTACGGTGTATGGTTTGGAGTTCCCATATGTCCCTCAGGACATAATGCAAGTGATGGAAGCTAACCGGGAGCTTTGGTACGGTGAAGCTGTTTGGGAATATTTGTCTGTGCCTAAGCCTTTCCGGAAAACTGGTTGTTCTGTTGCTGTGGATGAACGTTACAGTGGATGTTTTATGCACTGGAATTATGGTCGGCACATTCATGCTGACAAAGTGGTCATTTGCAGACCCGGAAAAGATGACGTTGTGTATTTCATCACTACAGTGGATAAACTGGGAAAGACACTGACATTGCCAAATCCCCGGTTTTATTGGTAATTATGGACAAAAGAACTTTGAGTTAGTTAGTTAGTTAGTTAGTGTCAGTGCATAAAGATCTTCGTGGTCAAGATCTGAATACTCATCTCAGTGTTGTAAATCCAAAGACTTCTTTTTTGCTAGCCAGATTTTATTATTCATTCAGATTCATTTAAGAAAAATTGTGTATATATAGGGATGGACTCCTAAAGATTAATCTAATATAGATGGCTGCACTCCCCAACCAGCCCCTCAACACCGCACAGAAAAGACAGTATATAACATGAGAAAAATATAAGTTTTCTCACCTGAGGCCTCTTTGCTGCTGTCCCTCCTGGAGCGGGTGGAGAGCCGGTGGTGGAGATGCAGACAAGGAGACACGAATCGGGGTCACCAAATGATAAGTTGACCCTTGAAATAAAGGACATCAACGCCAATAGAGCTGCATTCGTCTCAATATATGTTTACTTCGGAATATGCACTGTACATACAGAGGATCACATCTTCTAAGGGAATGTGATACAGGTTACAGAGGGGTTCAGCTTTTTATAGGGAATGATAATACAGTAGTCTATGGTGGGCACAAGCCCAAAATTACACATCACACAGTACATATTTTACTAATTGTTTCAACATAACTTTTGGTCGTCATGACCTGACTGATTAATGAGTAAGAGGATATTTTGACAGAAAATAAGATTGATTACATCAAGGGAGTAATTAACTTATAAACAGGGGTTTTTCATTATCAATGTCTTTTCCGAGAATTGTATCATGTCATTGGCAGAATATTTCATGTCAACTGGAGGCCAACCAAGACAGCCACATGTGTTGCAATACTAAAAGAATTCAGAAACATTTTACTCAAAATTATAAAAAATACATTTTCATGTTGAAGAGGAACTCTAGATACATAACAAGATATGGTTCATATATTTCATATCATAACAAAACCATGCTGTGTCAAATGGGAATCCAGGGTGCTTTGTTTGGTAAACATCTGTATAGGGATAGATGGAACGGAATGAAAGGATGGTAAAGAGTTGGACAAAGGTAAAGAGTTAGGTAGAGATGTTGTTACTGTTGTGTTAGGTAAAGTAGTATTTGATAAGGATACCATCAGAGGATTCTTTGTCTGACTAGGCACTGTAACTGATGTTCAGGGGGTCTTGTGATTGTGGGGTTGTATATTTAGTATTTGAGCAGCCTTGTAGGTCAGAGCTCCCGTATAGTTAGTTTGTGAAATAGACCCACCAACAGCATTGCCTAATTGCTCTATTGTTTGGGTGTGATTCCTAGAGCTAATGTCGCCACTAGAGGGGTGTTCCTTTTTGGAATAGGGCGTGTAATACCCACCACCATGACCCCGCTAACGTGATCCTTGGTTACTTTTATTGGATGCAGGTGCTCCTCGTCTATTGGATGAATGTAAGGAAATGGTAGAGACAGATGAATCAGATTCAGTGTCATCTTCAGTAAATCTAAGATCATTACCCATATGTTTTTCCCTTGAATTGTTTCTTGCTCCATTCCCTGCGAGCGTCGCAACGCACAGGGGCGGAGCCTGGCTGCAAATTCCAAAAATTGTAAAAATCATAACACATACAGTACTGTAATCTTACAGATTACAGTACTGTATGAAATCATTTCACATCCCTTTTGTCCCCAATGCTTTGGCCCATGCCCTGCATGCAGTTTTATATTATATATACTGTTCTTTCTGCCTGGAAACTTGAGATTGTCCATAACAACCAAAAAGTGTTCCTTTACGTCAAAAGTGGCTTTAGACCAGCTAGAAAACAGTGATAGTAAATTAGAACACTTGCAGAATTGACCGATAGTGAATTGTGGGGAAATGTATTTTATTATTATTATTATTATTATGTTATTATTTTTTAAAATTATTTATATTTATTTATTATATTATAATTTATGACTTTGTGTTTCAAACTTCATCATACCTGGGATATCTACTAGACTCTTGGTGGACAGATCTAAGTGTGTTATTGCTAAAAATTACAGTCCTACAATATAAAACGCCAAATTTCTATGCAAAATAATTGTACCGCTTTGAGACGCAAAAATCTGAAACAATCATACCGCCAGGGAGGTTAAAAGAGGGATACAGATGTACTTGCAGTCCAATTGGGCTGATATTTTCCCATACATATTGTTGTAAAAAATCAACATGCCAGCGTAAATTTGATTTCTTTTTGAGCAATCTTTTCATTTTGCTCATATATTGATTAATATTGATTGCAGGTCCTGTATCTGCATTCACATTAGTTTGTATTTCATTCATATAGCCTGACCAGGCTGTGCCCACAAAGTCCATAATCACCAATATATTAAATAATGAAAAAAAACAAAACACACTTTAATATGGTTCTTCCAAATTTAGCTGTTTAAAATTAGTCAACCTCAAAAGGAGGGGATTTGAATATCTAATAAGCCACTTAGCACAATTGGGTGCTTCCACCCCAGAATCAGTATAGAGTTAATTTAGAATTCATATCTCCACAGAGTGGTGCTGTGGATACGATACTAGGTTAAAATTTGCCACGTCCCAATATTTTGAATAGGAGAATTTTTATGATTTTAAGATGATGGACTTTTTAGGCATAACACAGTCTTATAAAAAAATAATATTTATTACAAATTTAAAATCAAAACAATTACATAGGTTCCTCATATAATTCATTACAAAAAATAGCCTATGAGCACGAATAACACACCCCAATCCCAAAGGACCGAACTGATCACTCTTGAAAGTTATAGAGCTTGACAAGGTAGCGTGTGATAAAGTGCTCAATTCTGCTCTACATGTTGCACGTAAAGAAAACACTTCTTCAGGAGCTATTGCGAATTCTATGAACAAGAGAGGTTTTTAGATACATCACATTTTATATATTTATTCAACATTATCATATGATATTCTTATTGCCCCAGTGAATTTCAGCATAGCCACATAATGTCTACAAACAATCAAAACACCCCCTTGAAAAGGCCTGGATTAAGACGTGGCACATGAGGATTATGGGAGTGGACATGGAACATTGAACATGGGTCAAGTGTCCCTGTCGGAGGGCGGAGAGAAGGTTGGTGCCATTGTTGCATACAACCATTCCTAGCTGAAGCTGGAGTTGCGTCAACCACCTCTGAGCCTGCCTCTGCAGAGCTGACAGAATCTTTGCCCCAGTGTGGCTCCTGTCCCCTAAGCAGTGGTTTAACCTTAAACTACGTAGAGGGTTCTTTACTGTAAGAGTGGCAAGGATGTGGAATTCTCTTCCACAGGCGGTGGTCTCAGCGGGGGGCATTGATAGTTTAAAAAAAATATTAGATAAGCACCTGAACGACCGCAACATATATACAATGTAATACTGACATATAATCACACACATAGGTTGAACTTGAGGGACTTGTGTCTTTTTTCAACCTCACCTACTATGTAACTATGTAACTCATGCACCGCATGGCATCTTTTTGCCTGAGAGCTTGCATAGCCCCTTACAGAACACCGCTGGTTCAGAGAACAAATCTGCAGACGAGGCCATAGAGGAAGAAGAAGAGGAGGGGGTGGAGGAGAGAGCTGTGGCAGAATCACCGCTAGCATTTTGGAGATGTGGTGGCGGAATAAGCTCCAACAATACTGAAGCCTGTCCTGCATCCTTCCCAGCTGCCAGCAGAGTTACCCAGTGCACCGTGAAGGAAAGGTAACCCTGCCCATGCCTGCTAGATCATGAGTCTGCAGTAATATACACCTTACTGCTGACTGCCCTTGTCCAACAAGACAAAAACATTGCCTTCCACATGCCGGTAGAGAGCTGGAATGGCCTTCCGTGAAAAGAAATGGCGTTTTAGAACCTGCAACTGAGGTACAGCACATTCCACAAATTCAAGAAAGGGGGCAGAGTCTACCAGCTGAAAAGGCAGTAGTTGCAGTGCTAGCAATTTGGCCAAGCTAGCATTCAGACGCTGAGCATGTGGATAGCTGGGACCGAATTTCTTTTTATGGTTTAGCAAGTGGGGTAGGGAAATTTGCCTGATAAAATCAGATGGTGGTGTACTGCTAGCAGATTGGCTGCAAGTATCTGGGATACCTATTCCTTTACCTTCATTCCTCTCAGTGCAGGTTTTCAAGAGGACTGGAGGTATAGTAGGGTTGGAGATCCCAGATGAGGAGCAAGGAGAAGTCCGCCTTTTTCTTTGATGTGAGTCTTTCAAGTGCTGTTGCCAATGGACTTGTTGCCTTATGAGTTTATGTGAAATCTACATTAATAGCTGTAAAATATTGGAATTATGGATATATTTAGCTTTTATCTATGTAGGGCGGAACATATTATCTTCACAGAAATCTCTGGTAGACCAGACAAGTCGGTGCCTAGGCTTGTGTATACAAACAATGGGATCCAAACCTCATTGTTTTACACATACTCACTTCAAAGGATCCCATGCTGGGATATGCAATGAAGGGAGGCCAACCAGTAATCAATACTTAACTTCCTGGGAAAATTCATGTTAAGCTCCTGCTCAGAATAGTCACAAGGATTTGCATTAAAGGGGGCTGACTTACGCAAAGTATAGGGATTGGAGATGTAGCCAGTCCTTAACCAGGAATAGGGAAGCTCACCAATCAGAGCCACGCTATGCCGACCAATGAGGCATCAGCATGTAATGATATACACAGACTAGATGGGAGGGAAACACACACTGTTATGGGAGAGCAACCATCAGAATGGAACCTTGATGCAAAGGGTAATTATGGGAAAGGTCTGCATTTTACTTGTAACTAAATATGTTTGTAGATTAATGTTTTAAGGAATATACTCTGTATTTCTTCATGTAATTCTCTTATTTTAACCTAATATTTTCTTCCTTGGTGTAGATGATTGTGTATTAGATAGACTTTCAACTACTCACCAATAAATTATGTTATTATTGTGTTAAAGCTTTCACTCATGGTCAAAGAACTCTCATTTACCCAAATCATATCTGAGAGATATTAAATCTCAAATATAGTATACAGGAAAAAGACTGCATCGGAGGTCGTCATATGTCTGGTCAAGCATGTGGTGCCTAAGCGGCTGCTGTTGTGGCCATGCTTGATCCGCTTCAGACATAGGTTGCAAACAGCAACGGTGTGATCTGCTGCAAACGTGTCCAAAAAGGCCCACACCAAGGAACTTTTCAAAATCAGCGGGGAGTCAGCAGCGCCCTACACCTGTGGATCTCTGCGGTGTGAGGCAGTAGGGTGGCTGCCCTTAAGCTGCCCCCTAGAGGACATCCTGCCTCATTGGAGTTGTGCCTCCTCCTCTATTCTATCAGGCACCCAAGTAGAGCCAGTGACCTCATCATCCCTTCCCTCCTCGTCACTGGAGCAAACTTGGCACTATTCTGCAGCTGGGGGAACATGACTGCCAGTTTCTTGTCCTTCTTGGGCACTCTCTAGGCAAACGTTACTCCCTTCCTCAACCTGGGAACCAACATTGAAGACTTCAAATCGCTGTGCATCCTCAAGCAGCATGTACCCGACACTGTGGTCGAATAGTTCAGGGGACTCCTCCGTGCATGATGGTGGGGATACGGAAGGAGTGACTGTGGAGAAAGAGCAGGTGGAATAGGCCGCTTTGGCAGCTGCATAGGCAGGAAAACTACTCTGAGCCTGGGTGACAGAGGATGAGGAGGATAAGGACGACTTTGTTATCCACTCCACCAACTCTTCTGCATGTTCTGGCTCAATAACATGGCCAGCAGCAAAAAAAAAGGACAAGCGTGCCCCGTGGCCACCGGCAGAGGATGCACCATGTCCATGACCAGCACTGTTGACTGTAGACACAAAGCCTGCTTGCCTTCTTTTAGTGGCCTGTGAGCGTCTGCCTCTCCTTGGTGGCCTTCTGGACATGATGTATATTTTGTTTTGCAACACCGCACTACACTGTATTGTGTACTGTGTACACCACCAGAAAAGTAGTAGCAACTGCACTACGGCTGCACTGTATTGTGTACTGTGTACCCAGAAAAGTAGTAGCAACTGCACTATGGCTGCACTGTATTGTAATTACAATTTTTGATCTAATATTTCACAGCAGGGCCCATTCCTGCGCCCATCAAGAGTATCTGTGAAGGGTTACAGTGTTGTGGCACCACCACCACCACCACTGCCTAAGGCCCGGTTCACACTGATGCGCTGTGATTTTGTTCCGTTTTTTGTCCTTTTGTGAGGTGCGAATTTACCGCGATTTTACCGCAAATTTACTGTGATTTTACCGCGAATTTCAGGAGTTGGACATAGCTGCAATTGATATTCTAGCCAATGGAATCATAATGTAAAAAAAAAGGTGTTACTGTGCTGTGTACTTCCTGGTTTTTGTGGAGAGTAATGTGGTGGAATTCGCACATATGTGAACCATCAATGCGATTCAAGAACAATTTACATTGATGTCTATGGAGACTAAATTTGCAACGCAACGCAGTAAACTCGCACAAGACCCTTTTTTTAATCGCATTCGTAGAGGAATCGCAACGCATGTATGTGAACGACCGTCATTGAAAACAATGACTTTAGGGATGACATGCGAATTTAAAGTGTTTTTGACGCATCGAATTCGTCATGAACTCGCATCAGTGTGAACCAGGCCTAAAGCCCAATTTTTCTGCCCCTGTTTAACAGGGGCATGTAACTGCAATTTTTGCTCTAATATTTCACAGCAGGGCCCGTTCCTGCACTCAACAACAGTATCTGTGAGGCTTTACAGTGTTGTGCCACCACCGCCTAAGGCCCAATTTTTCTGCCCCTGTTTAACAGGGGCATGTAATTACAATTCTTGATATAATATTTTCTTGATACGATATTTAAAGGAATATTACACTTTTATGAAGTTTTTTTTGCATTGATACATGTCCCCTGGGGCAGGATCCGGATCCCCAAACCCTTTTTATGGTTGCATATTAGTCTTTAAAATTAGCACTTTTGTTTTTTCACGTTCGAATCCCATAGACTTTAATGGTGTTCATGTGTTCGCACAAATTTTTTGTCTGTTCGCATGTTCTGCCGCGAACCGAACTGGGGGGTGTTCGGCTCATCCCTAGTGGTAAAGATACCATTCTCTGAGAATGAATGCATTACCACACATAGATGAAAAAATATCCCGTATACCGCTTTGTGCTTTTTTCTAAAGTATAACATAAACAGCGGCCACAGCATTTGGCAAAGTAAACAGAAGACATAGATGCCAGTCAGTCAAATGAAAAAAAAAGTTAAGATTTTAGTAAACAATGTAAGTAGAGGAAGGATGCCTTTGGAAAACATTTTGTGGGCAATGGAAAGGATCAATAAAGGTAGTAGGAACAGCATTGGGCTGGTAAGAATGAGGGGGGAGGTGTGGAGAATCTGTGGATTTGGGGTAGGAAGAAGGGCAACATGGCATGGCTAAGGTAGCTGGGTTGAGGGGTAGACCTGGAGAAGCAGTGCATGGATAGGCAGCCAGTGGAATGGATAGAAATTGTGGTGCTGGCCTGTCACTTCTTTTTGCTGCCCTGGAGGCCTGATAAATGCGTAGACACTATCCATGTACTGCTTCTTCTGTTCCCCATCTAGGTCTTCAAGCCGCGGCCAGGGGCTGTAGCAGAATGTTGCCTGCACATCCATACGATCAAAAAAAAATGGTCTTTGTCTCTCTGCTCTTGCAAACTTCCCCCAGCAACTCAAGGTTCTGTTGTACAATTTAGGGGGGATCATCTCTGTTCCCCTTTTCACCCATGTCCACCCACAGACAAAGATGGGGCATAGCACTCTTCTGACACAGCACGCTAGAGAAACAGGAAATGTAATACAAACGATAGATAGATAGATAGATAGATAGATAGATAGATAGATAGATAGATAGATAGATAGATAGATAGATAGATAGATAGATAGATAGATAGATAGATAGATAGATAGATAGATAGATAGATAGATAGATAGATAGATAGATAGATAGATAGATAGATAGATAGATAGATAGATGGCTGGGCTGGAGGACTAGGCATCACCCTCTTACATCTGCTGTGCCCTCTCATCACAAACCAAATGGATATGGTACTAAAAAGAAAAAAACATTACAAATTAGATCAAATAGAAGTGAATTCTTATGTCGGATACTTTGTCTCTGAAATGTGAAGTTCCACTTGGATGTGGTTGAATGTAAACAGACACAAATCCATTACATTTAACTGGCCATTTACATTTTTAATTAACAAAAAAATTGACAGAGGAAATATTGGGTCCTAGGGTGTGCGATGGGGCTCCATTTTGAGCTGCTTGCTCCTGTAATGTCACGTCCTGCCGAATACGGTTACAGAGGGATTTCCAACAAATACTGAGTATACAGTTTACATAGATAGGTAAATCATGGAGTCATATGCAGTTACCCCTATTCTCCTTCTGCCTTTGACTAAGTTTGTCCCAATCCTCAGACAGATCATAGGCAATATCCATTCAGCTGTTTTTCTTGTAGATACAGTTGGGATAACAAGGGTGAGCAAGGTCCCAAAGCTCTGGGTGTATTTCCACAGCAGCGATAATCTGGCTTTGGGTGATATCTTTTGCAATGCAGACCAGTATAGTAGCAGTACAAAATATTTTACAGCGCACACATACAAGAATGACATTTCCTGCAGGGCTAGTTAAAAACACCTGAACACCTGAACATATTCAAAAAATACGGGGGTTTGGTCACACTATATGGTCATATAGTGCTAAGCCCACTTACTGCGACAAAGTACCCCGAATTAGTGGGTCCTACACTAGTAATAGAATGGAAGATCCTCTGTCTCAACCATGGGAGCTGAACTCCTCTATGTGGGAGAACTGAAAGGGATACATCCTAATCACTGGTGGCCACTAAATAGGAGGTAATGAGGAGGGGGAGGGGTGCTCCAGCCCAAAAACCTGGTCAGGGCCTATTACAACATACAAGAACATATTTGGGGGGCACACCATACAATGCATTTAAATTCAAGATGGTGCTGCTGTAAGACCTATAAACAGTACAAAATATTTTACAGCGCACACATACAAGAATGACATTTCCTGCAGGGCTAGTTAAAAACACCTGAACACCTGAACATATTCAAAAAATACGGGGGTTTGGTCACACTATATGGTCCTATAGTGCTAAGCCCACTTACTGCGACAAAGTACCCCTGACCAGGTTTTTGGGCTGGAGCACCCCTCCCCCTCCTCATTACCTCCTATTTAGTGGCCACCAGTGATTAGGATGTATCCCTTTCAGTTCTCCCACATAGAGGAGTTCAGCTCCCATGGTTGAGACAGAGGACCCACTAATTCAGGGTACTTTGTCGCAGTAAGTGGGCTTAGCACTATATGACCATATAGTGTGACCAAACCCCCGTATTTTTTGAATATGTTCAGGTGTTCAGGTGTTTTTAACTAGCCCTGCAGGAAATGTCATTCTTGTATGTGTGCGCTGTAAAATATTTTGTACTGTTTATAGGTCTTACAGCAGTACCATCTTGAATTTAAATGCATTGTATGGTGTGCCCCCCAAATATGTTCTTGTATGTTGCAGTAGCAGGGCAACCCAAAAGTCCAGCCAGAAAGTAAAAGACCATGAGGGGGCAAAGCCACTGGGAACAGACAGCAATTCCTGGATTATGATTTTAATATTCTAAACTACTTTCTTTTCTTGACCTCTAGCATCTATTTATGCCCGAAATTGTGAATGTGCCTAAACAAGTCACGTGTCTACATGGGATTACACGCGTTTAGGCATGTTGGCATTTTTTCTGCTCTTTAGCTCCTCTCAAGAATGTGGTTGTGATTTTATTTTATTTTTTTTTCAACCTGTAAATCCTCTTCTAAGTGGGTCAGCCTGACACCTGCAAAGTATCAAACAGATGCCAGCCTGAGCCCACCCAGTTGTGGGACATTAGCCGCCTTCCCGTCCAACCCCCAAATATTGAGCACCAGCCGCCTCTGATAGGAGCTGTTTTAACCTCTAATGGATTTAAATTTCTGTCCACAGTTTGGAGATTTATACAACTCAGAAACATAGCAGAGCCTTGCTTAGCATTGCAACAGACCTGATTTTCTCTGCTGCAGTTAAGTAATGCTTACAGGTCTTGTCCCTTCCACAATCTGGGACTGTAGAACAAAAATAGAAACAGCAGACTGATGACCCCAGCACTCTGTCATTCTCTCCAGCTATTAGCTTGTTCCTTAGCACACACAGTAAGCACTGAAGCACAATTTATTGGCTCCATAGATGTGTGCATTAGGGTGTGCACCCCCAAACTCAAGCACACATGCCTTTCTCTGCAGTCTCAGCTGCACAGGACAGTGAATGAATGGGAAGTGCTCTGTGCTGAGTGGCTTCCTGTTCATTCACACACTGAAGCATAGTTAATACAGTTTACTATGTTTCAGTTATGAATGGACACAATGAGAGAGTGTGTTCACTGTGTTCATTTAGAAAAGGAAGGGGCCGGTAAATTACATATTTACTAGCCCCTTCCCCCACTCTCAATCCTGAAACATCCCCCCCGCTGCAGCCGGCGGGAGAGGAGGGAAGCCAGCAGCACTGCGGGGCCAACAAAGGGGGAAGCCCCGGAGGTAGGGGCAATCAGTACCACACATAAGGATTAGGGTGTGCCCAGGCACACCTGCCACACCCCTGCACATGCCTATTGCTGGCTCCGTGTGCTGCTTCAACCCCTCTAAGCTCTGCTTTACAGGGACTGTAAAAGGTAACACTAAGTCAAATTCAGGTACATAGTTACACTGATTGCTTAAAAAAATAGGTTTCATGATATTAGAGGGGTTTTCAAAAATGTTTCCCAGCGTCATACCAATGTTTTAATGCCATCAGCAAAATATGTTTTTGGCTGAGGGAGTAACCACTGATGCACCGCCGCTTTCACATCTTCTTCCCCTTAAAGCTTCTTTGAGCAGTCCAAAAAAGTGGAAATCAGATGGTGCTAAATCCGGATTATAAATTGGGTGTTCCATAATCTCACACTCATAAACGACTTTACGAGAGAGAACTTTATCCCTATACTGAGCACACATGCAGAGATTAATCTGTGCTCCAGGTACACCTTTTGCCCACAAAAAGCGTAATAACAGAACGCTGTTCCTCTTTGGTTCAATTTATACATTTTGCAGACATCTTCACCACAGCGTGACAACTCATATACTAAACTGCAAGGTCAGGTGGCTTGCCAGACAAACTAGTCACACGACACTCTCAGACAAGACCAATTACTACTCCTCTCACCCTCACCGTGTCCAATGAAAATATAAAAGTGCGTAAATACCTTTTCAAGACCCCTTGTATTATTGAACACAGAGCTGCATTTATTTGTGTCTTTTATATATTCCTGGAGTTTAGTCTTTAGTCTTTGGGACTATTTTTCAATATTAAGACACAAACTGTCTTGATTGGTTGAAAGGAACCATATTTGGCTGTAGGGGTTTTGTTCTAAGTGGTATACTCAATCAATATATTTTTTTCATAAATAAAAATTTTTATGCTATATGAACAATTCTTTATCCCTATATTGTTTATAAGAACATAGCAATAAAGGAAACTTCAAATAAAATGCACCCCCAGTTCTAAAGTGGATTCATTGCTGAAGTTATAAAGTGATGAGAGAGCTACTTTATGAGCACCAGCCTGCTGAGTGAATTTAAAGCATGCAGCATTTCCTTCTAGGAAATGTTTTAGATGTCATTTAAACAGAACAGGGGTTAGCTTAAACTATATAAGAATCTGCAAGGTGAATTTGTTATTTGTTAGTGCTGTCAAAAACATATTTGTGCAGTACAAAGGGTAAAAAGTAGGAATTTGTAAAGTAATGCCAGCATGAATATGTTGGTTTATTAGAAAAAGATGGATTTACAGGTAACATTCATTTTATCTTTCTTTAATACTGTAAAAAATGTTTGATCTGTAACAAACAGTTTAAGACCCATTTCTAGCCAAATGTTTTTTTAAACATGATGATGGGGGGAAAAGTCAGAGCCTCTGCTAGGTTTTCTTATCTTTTTGCTTTCCTACAGTATTGCATTGGGATCAGGGCCGTCTTTAATATTGATTGGGCCCTGGGCAAGCATTTTGTTGGGATCAGTGGCAGTGGCGTGGGGGTGGGGGGTGGGGTTAGTTAGGAGGCAGTGCACTGTGGCAAATTCTGAATCATGTAGAGCAAAGCTGGAAATCTTTGGCAAGTATATAGTGGGGGATTCTACACTGACCACCAATGTAATGGAGAATTTAGAATGATTACCAATGTGAGGGGGGATTTACACTGACCAACAATGTGAGGAGAAATTTGCACTGACCACCATGTCATGGGGGATTTTATGTCACCCACCAATATAAAGAGGGATTCTACACTGACACTAATGTAATAGGAACATTTACACCAACCACCAGTGTAAGGGGGAATATACAATGACCTCCATGTAAGGTGAAATTTACACTGACAACCACAGTTGAGGAGATTTGTACTGACCACCAATGCAAGGTGACACTTCTACACCGACCATCAATGTTAGCGGAGATTTACACTGACCACCAATGTAAAGGGGGATTTACACTGACCACCAGTGTAAGAGTAATTCTGCACTTACCACCAATGTAAAGGGAAATGTACACTGATCACCAATGTATTGAAGAATGTAATGAGGGATTTTATATCAACAACCAATAAAGGGGGGTTTCTACACTGGCCACCAATGTAAGAGGGGATTTACACTTACTACCAATTTAAAGGGGGCTTCTACATGGACCACCAATGTAAGGGAGGATTCGAAACTGACCATAAATGCAAGTTTGGATTGTTTACCGATTACCAATATAAAGAGGAGTTTCTACACTGGCCACCAATGTAATGGGGATTTACACTGACCACTAATGTAATAGGAGCATTCGTAGTAACCACCAATGTAAGGAGGGATTTACAATGACCATCAATGTAAGGAGAACCTTTACACTGGCCACTAGTGTGAATGAAAGGATTGTACACCAAGCCCCAATGTAATGAGAATATTTACAATGACCACTAAAGTAACTGAAACATTTAGCCTGCATTTATATTTATGTGTGTCGGGAACACATGCAAAATTGATTTCCTGAAACTAGAGAAGTGTGCTGCCCTTTAGTAGATACACAGCAGTACCATTAATTGTTAATGACACCCTCACACATCTGCTGAGATATTCACATGCACCAAAATTCATGGTGCTGTGGCACAATGTTATTTTGAAAAAGGGTTCCACCTCCAATTTGCTTACCTTTGCAGAACAGGCTGATGTTAGGCTTAATGACCACAGTTGTAGGCAAGACTTTCAAGCATGACCCTTTACCTCCCCAGTGGGCAGCATTCAGCAGAAGTGATGGTAGATATATCCTTATGAAATAAAATTAAAAATGGTAGTATTCTTGACAGATATTTGAAAACATATGTATAAGCCCTCAAGCAATGAGAGTTCAAAGAAGTAATGGGTTAACAACTCATTGTTGTTCACAAGTTTAAATCAAGATGAGAAATTAATATACAGGTCTGTAGTTAAAAAAAATATATATATGTTTTTTTTCTTATAAAAATGAATTAAAAATTCAATGACTTTATGAGAAAGTTAAGGTAAGCAATTAAAGAGTCTGAGATATTACCAACTGGTTGTAAAAGTCAACAGGGATTTGATCCTTAAACTAAATACCAGCCTGAAATTCCTCTAATTGCCAAGCCATTTCTTAGATTTTTTTTAATTTCTACTATAAAAAGATAAAAGACCAAACAACCTTTTACCTTAAGTAAACCAGAGTCAGTCTGAAGCTGTGGTCTCAATTAAAAAAGCATTTTCTGAATATTTCATATTTGTTGTTCAATTCCTCTTGTTGTACTCTTTGTCAAAAAGGTTTCAGAAGATTTAAATTCTAAAGTGGAACTAAACGCTCTCAATCAACATTAACTATTTTAAATCCTTTTGCTGATAGCATTAGTAAATAGATAAAAAGGCATTTTATACAGTGAAACCTTGGATTGTGAGCATAGTTTGTTCCAGAAATGTGCTTGTGATCCAAAGTATTCGTATATCAAAGCGAATTTCCCCATAAGAAATAATGGAAACTCAGATGATTTGTTCCACAACCATTTATTCATAAGTCCTTCAGTCTATAGTCCATATAAAAAGATTATAGCAATGTGACTTCAATGCAACTTCAGGGAATGCCTGGGTAATCTTCCTGTAATGTTAGATCAAATTACATGAATTAAGATGTTGATCTGATTAAAGGCTCATGCACACTGCAGCTCCAAAAAAAGCTGCGTTTTAGGCATTTGAGCTTTTATTTCAGCTTGAAGAAGCGTGTGCTTTTTTGTGCTCTTGTGAATGTTTTCATTGAGCTTCTTTGAGCTTTTTTGAGCGTAAGTGATTTTTTTTCACAAATTAAGACACAAACCTGATAGAAGTCGCTTTGAAGTAGCACAGGAAACGTTTCTAAAGTTGAAGCAAATTCAGCAGTGCCAATTAAGACAACTCTCTTTGACTAAAATGGGATTTCACGTCACGAGTCATCCCAAGCTACTCATATTGCAAGACCTCGCTTGTTTATCAAGTTAAAATTTGTAAAAATATTTTACTCGTCTTGTAAAACACTCGCAGACCAAGTTACTTGCACTCCAAGGTTTTACTGTATTTACTTGTTTTAACCTTTTTCTACATGTCTTTAGATGATTGACTGGCTGGCTCTGAAAAGGGAAAGCAGGTACTGTGGGCAGGTGCGTTGGTGGTGGCAGAGCTGCCGAGGCTTTTCTATTCCCTACCCAGCCACTTCACACAGACGTTTCACAGATTGTATCTGTAATCCTTTCACATAGGTAGGCAACACAGAAGTCACGCAATATACTGTGATTACCCCTGTTCAGGAGGTGGACTTATCTTGACTTCTAGCTTATATACATAAAGGAGATAGGCATAATGCCTATAAAGTGGGGTCTCAAATGTGTTTATTTGCCCTTCACACCTGTGATCCCCCTCTCTGTTTCCATCTCTTTTTCTTCCTTCACTCACTCCACATAGCTCTTTCAAGTGGGGCAATGATGGACAGGATAGGTGGATAGGGAGCTGGGTAGGAGGGTCCAGATAGGTGGAGCTGAGCAAGGAATGGCAGCACTGGATGGACAGAGACAATATGAAGACATGGCATCAGTGCTGCCAGACTGCAGGACAGTGAGGTAACCAGTAAACCAGAGAACAGAGAGAGGCTCGGATGACTGGTCACCTACAAAGGAAATTTGCATGCCAAGAACCTGCTGAGGCAACTTTTGAAGAGGGTCTATAAGTGTATGGCAAGACAAGGGCAAGAAGAAGATTTTGTATATGGTAGGCTAATTGTTGAGTTTATACTTTATATTCCATTTGCCTCCACTTTTAAGGAGAAGGCTTCCCAATTGAATAAAAATTTTTAACGAGGTGATGAGTTTAACTTGTTTCTTGTAAATAATTTTAAAAATTTGTAATTCACCAATATATATTTTTCATGTTTGCATGCGATGATAGGTTTTTGAAATAATATCATCATTTGGTAATATTTCTTTTTTTTATAATATTATTAAAAAAAAAATGGATGGATCCCCTGTTGTAGGCTTTTACATGTTGCTTTCCATGGTGTACCACAATGTGAACCAATAGCTATACATACTTTCACCTTTTAGGTGCCTTCAGCACATGCACAACTAGCCATTCCCTCTGAGGAAGCCTTTGTGAAAAAATATGTCAGGGCTGAGTGACATGTTTCTGTAAGAACCCCTCCAATGCCAAATTTTTTTGTTAGACCTGTCGGGTGTGGTTGTTTGCATTATTTGTGGAGCTTGATGAACATTACAAAACCATGGACTCTTTGGCATTAGCTCCCTTTATGATTAAGTATCACAACCGGGTCTGTGTATTTGTGGACGCTGCTGATAGCTAATACATATCACTTGATATACACAGAGCTTACAACGGGAGTGATGTTCTCCAACGATTTTGGTGAAATCTTTCCATCTTTTGAGCTACACGGTATTTGTGCTTATGAGTATTGATATTAGTTGTTGCAACTTACTCTATGTAGCCATCTTTTTTCTATAGCCAGGACTGTATATTATCCAACCAGCAGGATTATCATTTCACACATCATAGACATTGTGCGCATACATAATTTATATGGGCTCTCTTTTTTCACTTGCATAACTGTATGGTAAGTGGGACTGCTTCTGTTCAGAAGGAGATAATTGCTGCACTTACATGGTTACATGGTATTGCAATATACCATTTCTGTGCATGGATTATGATTTTGCTATATAAACTTTACTTCTAAAGTAGAATTACACTATAATATATTGAATTTAAGTGCATAATGCTAGGTTTATACTGCATATTTATGGACATAGAGATTTTTGGACTTTTGGGGTTTATTTACTAAAGCTAGAGAGGACAAAACGAGTCACAATTCTGCAGAGAAACCAATCAGCTTCTAACCTTAGCTTGTTTAATTAAGCTTTAGCAAAACAAGCTGGAAGCTGATTGGTTTCTCTGCAGAATTGTGACACATTTTGCCCTCTCTAGCTTTAGTAAATAAACCCCATTGTGTTCTTCCATGGGGGCAAGGGAAGCTGTCCCCACCGGGGGGGAACACAGTGATTATTGCTGGTGGCTGTAACAGCCGCTAACAATAATTGCATGATTGATTGATCGATCAACTTGGGTGCATTCTGCCTGCCCATACATGGTTCGCACCTTGGCCAGTCCCTGCTGAACCAGCCAAAATTTGAACCGTCTATGGCAGACTTGAATTGGCATAGGGTTTCTGCTGGTTTCCACCACTTCACTCAGGCACAAACAATGATGTTCCAATAAGGGATGTGCAATTTAACATAACATTTAGATTGTAGAAAGAATAGACACAGAATTCATAAGTGTTTACAAACATCAGTATAAAAAGCAGCACAAGTCCATAAAAGTGAGAGTTCATAAGTCCTAGGGGACACCCAGGGTGTATGGTCAAATAGACTACAGGTGCCGACACTGGCAGGGAAGGGGTTAAACACTAGGGGGCGATCAAGGGGTTAAGTGTGTCCTAGGGACTTCTGGGGATGGGTGTGTACTGTTGCTGCTGAAGTGGGGGAGGAGCATGATCGTGGGGCCAGACTGAGCGGATGAGGGAGGCTCCGGGTGGACGACCTACAGTCAGCAGCGTGAAAGGCTGGGACATGTGGCAGAAGTGAAAGCCCACTGCACCCCCAGAACACCACCAGGACAGCGGATGCTCGAATCAGCAGCCAGCTTGATGTTGGAGGAGGAGGAGAGACCACAGCCTTGAGTACAGGAGAGAACACACCTGGAGTACCCCCTCTTGCACCCCCCCTTTGAGACTTGGAAGGAACATACAGGGGGAGAGGTGAGCAGACAGTTATGAGATTTGTTGCGATCAACCTATGCACTGCTGACTGAACATGAAACCTTGCTGAAGAGTGAAATTGTACATTTGCATTCGCATTAGAAAAACCTAATTGACTGAGAAGCCTGGCATGTGTATTCCCCTGCCTGCACCTGTGTGATCCTCTAATAGGGAATACATATAAGGGAGCAAATGGATTATTGGATTGTGTGCAGCAAGCATTACCTTTATATATACTATACATGTAATCTAATCATGCTATGGAAACGAATTAGGTAACCCTGTTGAAACCATGTTGAATGTGAAAAAAAACTGCATACTCAACTGCAGTACCCTGCTGGCTGTGAAAACCTCATTTGTGCATTTCTTCATCTGCTCTAGTGCGACCCCCTAAATAAGAGAGGTGAGCAAGCTGATGAACGGACTGTGAGCAGGTGGTTTTATTTTCACACGGGTTTTAGCAAGAAATCTATCTATGCCATGGCAAGTAGACTGTGAAACTCTGTTGAAGGTGAAATCTATGTACTTGCACTTTGCAAACCTGGTTAAATGTGAAAAATCCGGTACATATTTCCCCCTGCCTGTTCCAGTGTGATCCCCTAATGGAAGTAGCTAGAGGGGAACAGGCAAATGGACTGTGAAAAGCAAGAATTTTTTTTTTCTGTATAAGCCATGCTTGCATTTTGCTGACGAGAGGGTAATTGATGATGACATTTTGTTGAAAGTGAAAATCCTACACTCTGAACTTACTTTCACAAACCCTGCTAAAGGTAAAAAACTTACATGTACACCCTGTCATCTGTTACAGTGTGACCCCCAGATAGGAAATACCTATAAGAGAGGAGAGCAAACGGACTGTAAGCAGCAAATAAACACCCTTAAAAATATTTTTCACGGAAACTGCTTACACACGGGTGATTGAATATGAAACCCTGTTAAATTGGAAAACCCTGCACTTGCCTATGGCGTGGTAATTGACGATGAAACTCTGTTAAATGTGAAAATCTTGCATTTGCCTGTGCTAACTTTAATGACCGTGAAAAATTTTACATGCGCTTCTGTGTGTCTGCCTCAGTGTACCCCCTGAAATCTGTTGATGCACGGCAAATTGACTGTGAAACCTAGCTGAATGGGAAAACCTAGCAGGTGCATTGACAAACCCTGTTGACTGTGAAAACCCTGCATCAGTCTTCTTTCTTATTTATATAAAACACTAGAATGAGAAGCAGAACTACAAAAGGAACCAAGCCTAAAACCCCAAGGGAAAGTTTGAACACTAGTACGATCCAAAAATATTTAACAAAAGATCGAAACCCAAAAAGCCCTGTCCCTGAAAAACAGCAAGCGACTAAAGAAAAGAAAAAAGAGTCTGCGAAAAAGAAAGGAGAAATACAGGAAAAAACTAAAGCAGACACCAGGATGGACAATGAAGCAGGCGCAGGAGAGCAAAGTACTTATGCGCAATTGCCAACCAAATCAGAAATAATAGAGATGTTTGAAAGATTAGAAAAAAGACTAGAAAATTCTTTTAAGACAGAAATCACAACAATGCGAGCTGACTTGGGTTATCTGCTAAAAAGGGTAGAGGAATCGGAGGAAAAGAACGAAAAGCAAGCCTCAGAAAGACAAGAACTAAAAACACAAGTTAACCACTTAAGGACCAGCCTCGTTTTGGATTTTAGGTGTTTACATGTTTAAAACAGGTTTTTTTGCTAGAAAATTACTTAGAACCCCCAAACATTATACATGGTTTTTCTTCTAACACCCTAGTGTGAATAAAATGGCGGTCGTTGCAATACTTTTTTTTGCACCGTATTTGTGCAGCGGTCTTAAAAGCGCACTTTTTTGGGGAAAAATTCACTTTTTTGAATAAAAAAATAAGACAACAGTAAAGTTAGCCCAATTTTTTTTATATTGTGAAATATAATGTTACGCCAAGTAAATTGATACCCAACATGTCACGCTTGAAAATTGCGCCCGCTCGTGGAATGGCGTCAAACTTTTACCCTCTAAAATCTCCTTAGGTGACGTTTAAAAAATTCTACAGGTTGCATATTTTGTGGTACAGAGGAGGTCTAGGGCTATAATTATTGCTCTCACTCTACCGGTTGCGGTGATACCTCACATGTGTGGTTTGACCACCGTTTTCATATGCGGGCACTACTCACGTATGCGTTCGCTTCTGCGTGTGAGCTCGTCGGGACGGGGGACTTTTAAAAAAAAATTTTTTAAATTTTTATTATTTATTTTACAATATTTTATTTATTTTTACACTGTTTAAAAAAAAAAAATTGTCACTTTTATTCCTATTACAAGGAATGTAAACATCCCTTGCAATAGAAAAAAGCATGACAGGACCTCTTAAATATGAGATCTGGGGTCAAAAAGACCTCAGATCTCATATTTACACTAAAATGCAATTCAAAAAAAAAAAAGCCATTAAAAAAATGACATTTGAAAAAATGTGCCTTGGGGGCAGGAGGCGGAGCCTAGCGGAGCAGACATGCATTGTTAGAGCTCCACACCGCTGAGGAGAGAAGAGAAGGACAAAGCGGAGCCTGCAGGCTCAAAAGGTATCCATTTGAACCTTTTTGCCCCAGGGAACAAACTGTGAAAGTTTGGGCAGGAAATATGGTACTGGGAGGAAACCGTGGCAGAAATAAAAATCACCTCACAAAGAGCTCACAGGCACTCACTGCAGCTGAAGCAGCTCCAGTCACCTCACAAGATACAGCATCAGGGCGCTCTCACAGACAGAAAATGTCACAGCAAGACTCTCCATTTGAGTCAGATACAGAACAAATCCTCTCACAAACTTCTCCACAAGCCTCCTCAGCATCCTCAGTAATATTATTACAATTTGAAAAGATGCTTCATAAGGCTTTAAAACAAACCTCAGACCAAATAACAAAAAGCCTAACCAAAGAAATAAGAGAGCTGGGAAACCGCACCACAGCCTTAGAAATAAAAATGGATGAAATTGAAATTACAACCCAAGAAAATATAACAGAATTGGAACAATTAAAAAAAGAGAATTTAATACTTCAAACTAAGCTCGAAGATTACGAAAATAGAGCCAGACGTTCAAACTTGCGCATAAGGGGAATACCTGAAACTGTGACAGACCTGCAATCTACTATTACTGCTCTATTACAAGAACTAAAGCCAGATATCCCTATTGAACGTTTAGAACTGGACAGAGTACACAGAGCCCTCACAGCCAAAAAGAAAGACGGACCCCCACGTGATATAATCACAAAATTTCATTATTACAGAACGAAAGAACAAATACTAATTGCTGCAAGAGAAAAAAAGGAACTTAATTTTCAAAGACACAATTATCAAATTTTTGCTGACCTATCCCAACTTACTATTACTAAAAGACGATCCATGAAACCCCAACTAATGGAACTGCAACGCCACAACATTATGTATCAATGGGGCTTCCCCTTTTCAGTCAGATTTAACTACCAAGGTACAATTTACAGAAGCAGATCAGCAGATGAACTACAACAAACCCTTTTAAAATTAAATCTGACAGAACCCACAAGCAGCAACACTCCCACACGCAGAAGAATGGCATCATCTTCACCTTCAGGCAGCACCCAGAAAATTTCAGAACAAAATGGGAATCATCATTCTCACAAAAGAGGCCGTTATGCCACATCATCCATGGACCAAGAAGATTCAATGGACTGACATCCTAATTCCTGATATCTCTTCATTTATTATACTAAGAGATGGTTCTCTATAAAAAACCTGTATTTATAACTGAATGTAACTGTGTGGGATCATGTTACATTCCAGTTATTTTTCTTAATACTTCTGATTCATATAGCCTTAGAATATATAAGTGAAATAAGGAAATTATTGTTCAGTTATATATCATCAGGTAATAACAATAGATTTATTACTTTTTAGGACAAATATGTTCAATAATCCAGAAGTAATGGAAGCTTTTTCTTTCTTTTCTTAAAACAAATATATTATTATCTAACTAGTTCCTAGAACTATGTTTTTGTTTATTCTAATCTGAAGCAATACAACCTCAATTTTATGAGTTAACATATCTAAACAGTTACATATGAATAAAATATGTAATTGTTTACTCTAAAAGGGTTAAAATCCCAAAATAATTCAAACTATCTTCATCAATACCAAAGTTATTAACAGTACCTTTCTAACTACATTATTAAGCCTAGGGCAAGACTAACCATATACAACCACCCTGGAATATATAATTTCAACAAAAACTATATTCTGCACTCCAATTAATGAAACATCATTTTGATGTCTTTTGACATAGCACTTCTCCTGTAAGCGGAAGATCCGTGTACCCCCATTAGCCCTCCTCATTCTCCCAACCATATTATGTGGGAGTGTGACGAAGGCACTTATTCCCCTGAGAGAGATATTTATTCTCTTTCACGGGTAAATTGTGATTACTTGCAAAAAATAATTTATACAATGTATCATCTAAACTCATATGTTTTTTGTTTACTCTTTACTCCAGAATTCACTGGTTTCTTTTCGATAGAAAATTCTTCAGTCCACACAGGTTATTCATCTCTTCAGTCCACACAGGTTGATCTGCGCAGTCAGCTCTGCATAACAAAAAGTAAGTCAAAACTATTTGATCTATTGCCATGGCATCACTGAATATACAGTACTTTCCCTGAATGTTCAGGGAATAAATGTCCCCTTAAAAAAGGACCAAAGCCTTCCGTACTTTCCATAACAAGAAGGCTCACATAGTATGCCTCCAAGAAACACACTTCACCAAAGATTCTACTCCAAAATATATTTCTCCTTTTTATCAACAAATTTACACGGCTTCTGCCTGTACCAAGCAAAGGGGAACTCTAATTGCATTTCACCGATCCACACCATTCACCTTATCATCAGAAATTAAAGACCCAGAAGGTAGATACCTGATACTCATGGGTTATATAATGGATACAGCAATCACGGTGATTTCCTACTACGCTCCTAACAAACAACCTACACCATTCCTCTCACATATATTACAAGTGATTAATACACACAAAATAGGAACAGTGATAATGTGCGGGGATTCGAACCAGGTCCTCCTCCCATTTCTAGATAAATCACCTTTTACACCATCCAAAATAACCTCTAGATTACCTTTTTCTCAACTTCTTTCCAAATACAATCTGGTAGATTCGTGGAGAGAAAGTAACCCAATGAAAAAGAAATTCACTTATTTCTCGCACCCTCATCAAACCTTCACCAGAATAGATCATATTTTTCTAACAATAGGAATGATACCAGAAATTATTGCATCAGATATAATTCCGATTCCGTGGTCTGACCATAATGCAGTATACACTACTATAGCCTCAGCCATACCAAAAGCGCATGACCCAACGTGGTACTTACCGGACATAATGCTCAAACACCCACTACATCAGATGGCCATTGAACAAGCTTTAAAGGAATACATATCAATTAATAATACAACAGACATCTCCCCAATAACACTGTGGGAAGCTCATAAGCCTGTCTTGCGTGGTACAATACAAAGACAAATGGCACTATTTAAACGAGAACGCAAAAATCTAGCAAAAAAACTAGAACTCAATTTTAATGCAGCCTACATATCATTTCAAGATAATCCATCTCAGAGTACAAAATCTCATCTGGAAAAATCTAGATTGGAATACGATCTATTTCTCACTGAGTCAGTTGATAAATCCCTCAAACGCTCCAAACACAATTTCTACATGAATACAAACAAACCAGGTACATATTTGGCTCGGGCATTAAATTCAACTAACAAATCTTTCAAACCAATACGTTTGAAATTATCAAAAAATGTTTACACTTGTAATCCAGTTAAAATAGTCCATAAATTTCACTCACATCTCGCAACTTTATACAAGACAAACAATGAATTTAATCCTACAGAGGCTGAATCCTTCTTCTCAAAAATAACCTTACCTGAGTTATCTCAGAATCAAAAAAGCAGTTTGGATGAGCCTATAACTATAGATGAAGTTGCTAACGCCATAAAAGACCTAAAACTTAACAAAAGACCAGGCCCAGACGGCTACTCGGCTTTATACTATAAAACATTCTCAGAAATACTCTCTCCCATTCTCACTGAAACTTTTAACAAACTTCTAGATGGACATTCTTTTCGGCAAGAAACACTAATGGCAATTGTTTGTATGATCCCAAAACCCCTTTCTGATGATACTTCCTGTGTGAATTATCGGCCTATCTCTCTGTTAAACCTCGATATTAAATTATTAGCAAAAATAATAGCAAAACGCCTCAATAGCATTATAGGAAAATTAATACATAGAGATCAAGTAGGCTTCATGCCAAATAGACAGGCAGGCGATAATATACGCAGGGCAGTGTTATTGGCACATATTGCTAAAAAACGGAAAACCCCTTTATGTTTTCTATCTCTCGATATTAAGAGGGCATTTGACACAGTATCCTGGCAATATATGCAATATTCATTACAAAAATGGGGTTTTGGACCCCACTTTTTAACATGGATCAAAGCATTATATAATAAACCCAAAGCCTATATAAAATATGCTGGATACAAATCTGAAGCCTTTAATATCGAAAGAGGTACCCGACAGGGTTGCCCATTATCTCCCTTATTATTTGCCCTTATACTCGAACCCATGGCCCAATACATCAGAACAAACCAAACTATAACTGGCATTGAAGTAGGAGGTATTACACACAAATTATGTATATTTGCAGACGATATATTACTTTTTCTATCATCACCACAGGTCTCTGGTCCTAACTTAATACCAGCTCTTGATGGATTTGCAGCCCTATCCGGCCTTATGATTAATCCTAAGAAATGCCTAGTGCTTAATATTTCACTCACAAACATGGAATTGATCCCGGCTAGGGCTGCACTCCCATTCACATGGGCAGAAAAATCAATCCCATATCTTGGAATTCATTTAACAGCATCTCATTCTGACTTATTCTCAACCAATTATCCTCCTGTATTAAGACAGATCACAACTCTAATAAAACAATGGTCGCAACTTCCTTTATCCTGGATAGGGAAGATTAATGCAATCAAAATGACTATTCTACCCAAATTGCTTTATCTATTCAGAGTCCTCCCTATTCCAATTCCTTCCTATTTTTTGAGAATAGTACAAAAAAGAGCAACTTCGTTTATATGGGGCTCTTCTAAACCACGTATACCTATACACACACTACATCTTCCCAAAAATAAAGGAGGCCTGGGATACCCTAATTTTACCCTAACTACTACAGAGCAGCACATTTGGCCAGTCTGTCCAAATACCATGCAAAACAGGAAATCCCATTATGGGTATTTATAGAGGCTTCAGAAAATGACCCTCTATTAATATCAAACTTGTTATGGCTTGATCCTAAAGACCGCTTTAAAATTCATAATCCCATAACTAAACACTTCTTATCTCTCTGGGATAAACTAAAAACCAAATATCAGTTACAATCTCCACACAATCCTCTCCTCTCTTTTATCAGAAATCCGGCCTTTTATCCGGCATGGATCTACCCAAACTCTTTTAAAGCTTGGACAACATCAGGCATTCAGACACTAAATGACTTCATAGCATCTAAATCATTCCTTTCATTCCCATCGCTTAGAGAAAAATATGATCTACCAAACTCTGAGATATTTAGATATCTCCAAATCAAAAATTTCTATACACCATTCCTAAAGGGGGATACACCATTATCCCAATTATCCATTTTTGAATCAATCTGTACAAAAGATCCATTTGCTAAAGGTACAATTTCATCACTTTATAATCAATTATATGGAGTAGCAAATCTTAATAGACCCTCTTACGTTCAGAGGTGGGAGGAGGACCTGGGACGAACTTTAGAAGACACGGACTGGTCTAACATATGGCTCACATCTAAGTCATCTTCACCCAACATCTTAGCACTGGAGACAAATTATAAAGTCCTAACTCGCTGGTACCTTGTACCCGCTAGAGTGGCAAAATATTCACCTAATACCTCAGCTCTTTGTTTTCGAGGATGCCCAGAAATAGGCACATATTTACACATATGGTGGACGTGCCCAGTAATCCAAACCTTCTGGAAGGAAGTCTTCGTGATTGCATCTAAAATATTTAAAAAAATAATACAACCAGATCCATATTTAACTTTACTTAATCTAAAACCGGAATGGTTAACACTCTCTCAATTCAAACTTATGATCCAACTAATAACGGCTGCAAAACAAACAGTGGCCAAGGCATGGAAATCTCCTACATTGGTACTAGCAGAAACAATTCACAGAATGAATAATACAATGTCCCATGCTAAGATGGTAGCCATCGATCAAAATCAAATTCCAAAATTTGAAAAACTTTGGCATCCTTGGATAAAAAAACAGTTCCTGTCAAACTTCAATGACTCTGTCCTGTTGCCATGGTAACAGATTAAATGACTTACAGAGACACCCATTCTAAGACTTCAAAGAGAACTAAAAAGAATAATAAACTGACGAGCGGGACAACCTTGTGGACCATACCTCTACCTTTCAACCCTTTTTCTTCTTTCTCTTTCCTTTTCTCCACCTTACGATTAAAGCTCATTATCAGAATGTATTTGACCTATATACACTCTAATTGTAAACAATATGTATAATAGGTATAAATCATTTAAATACCTACAAAAGTAACTAAGGAAATGATATATATATCTTTAATTTAAGTTTACGTGAACTCAATGTTTAATATTTGAAATTTCATGATATTTACCTATATAAACCCTACTGTAAAACAATGAGCTTACTTTATAGATCCTTGTAAACTTACTTTATGTATCTTTATAACATTGTATACTCAATAAACTTCTTTTGACAAGGAAAAAATGTGCCTTTAAGAGGCGTGGACGGAAGTGACGTTTTGACGTCGCTTCCGCCCAGCAGTGTCATGGAGACGAGTGGGCACCATCTTAGCCTCACTCATCTCCAGACACAGGACAGAGACAGATGCGATCGCTTCCGCCGCTACCGACGGCTCCGGTAAGCGGCGGAGGGCATCGGATCGCTGCGGGAGGGGGGGCCCTCTCCCGCCACCGATAAAAGTGATCTCGCAGTGAATCCGCCGCAAGGACCACTTTTATCTGAAAGCCAGCTGCCGCACAAAAACAGGGATACCGGGGTTATGGCAGCTAGCTGCTGCCATAACAACGATATCCCCGTTCAAAGTTTGGACATACATCGTCGTGTGGCAGTCGGTAAGTGGTTAAAACTCTGTAAACCAGTCAGAGGGAAATATTTTACAGAATAGAAAATCAAGAAAACCAAAGCAGACGCCAGACTCTAAGGATAATGCCCTGTACACAAGGACCTTGTTGTCGGAAATTCCGACCGTGTGTGGGCTCTATCCATCGGAATTTCCGAGACACAAAGTTTGAGAGCAGGCTATAACATTTACACAAATCCGACGCACAAAGTGCCACGCATGCTCAGAATAAATTAAGAGACGAAAGCTATTGGCTACTGCCCTGTTTATAGTCCCGACATACGTGTTTTACGTCCCCGCGCTTAGGACGATCAGATTTTTCGACAACTTTGTGTGACCGTGTGTATGCAAGACAAGTTTGAGCCAACATCCGTCGGAAAAAATCCATGGATTTTGTTGTCGAATGTCCGATCAATGTCCGATCGTGTGTACAGGGCATAAGAGCGCTTCCAGAAGAGAGAGGTGAAGAGCTGAAAAAACTATGAAGGAAATATTTAACCCTCTACTGGACAGAGGAGAAGAGCAAGAACTCAAAATAGACCGAGTGCATAGGATTAGGAAACCTCCGCATCTAAATGCAGAAATACGGCAGGATATCATAGTACGATGTCAGCTATATGAAAATAAGGCAGAGATATGGAAGAGATTGAGAGATAGACGACCACTAAAATACAAGGGTGCAGAACTTCAAATCTTCACAGATCCACCAGTAGAAACACTGAAAAGAAGAAGACTTCTTAGGCCGTTATTGGTTCAAATGAGAACGGCTAATATTAAATACAGCTGAGGGTTCCCGGCGTCCCTAGTAGCCCAGAAAGAAGGTAGATCGGTGAGACTAAAATACCCAGAGGACTTAGAAGATTTCTGTAAGCAAATAGGTGTTCCAAAGTTGGATATACCGGGATGGACAGAGGGGGAGGGGGGGCACGACAAAACTTAGCCCCCATAAAGAATAATCGTAAACTCAGAAATAGATTACATATACATGAAAATAGGATACAAATAACCCATCTCTATGAAAACAGGTCGCAAATAACTATACCATGACTACAGTTAATTTTTTGACCTACAATGTGTGAGGGTTGAATACACCAACAAAAAGGCATAAAATCTTGAAAGAGATCGAGCATCATGGGGCCGGGGTGGTCTTCCTACAGGAGACACACCTGTCCCATGAAACTGATGTGAGGTTGTATTCCCATCAGCTCCCAACTTGGTACTATGGCGACTCAATGACAAATAAGGCAAAAGGGGTTGCAATTGGAATAGGTAAGGGAGTTCGGTTCTCCTTGGAGGACAGATTAACTGACCCGGACAGAAGATTTCTCTTCTTAAGGGGGAAGCTGTTGGAAATGGAATGCACATTGGCTAATATTTATTGCCCTAATAAAGGCCCAACTGTATATTTGGGGGGAGCCCTGGAAAAATTATCGGAATTTAAAAAAGGGAAAGTGTTCATGGCGGGGGACCTGAATTTTTGTATGGATCCAAAACAAGACAGTACATCCCGTGTACAGGGGACGAGGAACGTCCAATTGAAGGCGATAAAACAGAAATTATACCAACACCAGTTAGCAGATATATGGAGAATACAACATCCCAGGACACAAGATTATACGTTCTATTTCCCTGTACACGGGATGTTCTGCTTCGTGTTATTGAACTGTTGTATAACACTAGTCAGACAGCTTAACAATAATTCAGAAGTCAAGAAACGTGAGACATCAGATCTGTATGTATTCTTTATCCCGAATAACTTTGTAAAACTACAACATAAGCATAAACAAACATATGTGTCAGTACATTAAACATTATACAGCAGCCTCACTCTATCAGTAAGAGTACTCACAGACAATTCCATCATTAGTCCAGGAATAGTTTAAGAGCTCTTCTTCATGCAGTGTATTAGATACAGGAGCAGTAATGAAATGAAGGAAATACAGTTCCAGGTTAAAGGTTACTGCCTTTTACTATGAGGAGAATCCTACTTCCTTCAAGCTCTGGCAAAGTAATACCATCTCTGACCACTAGATGGCAACAACATAAACTAACATTACAGTATAAACTGTAACAGCACATAGCACATATTAATATGAACAATATGGACAGAACACTCCCTGTCTGGCATAATTTATTATGTCATTACCTGAATAACTACTGCCATGCAGAAAAAACATATACAGGAAAATGTAATCCTAGCTAGTCCGAGATCAAAACTATAATGTCAGTTATAGGTCTGAGATAAATTCTGGCGGTCTCATTTTTTACAGTTTTGACCTCCACCTTTCTAACCTTGCCATCCCTGCTTGGTAGAGCATTGACAATAAGTCCTACGGGCCACTCGTTCCTGCTCTCTTGGCTGTCCTTCAACAGAACAACATCACCCACTTTTACGTTTGGGCGATCCTCAGTCCATTTCCTACGGTGTTGCAGATTTGACAGATACTCTCTCTTCCATCTTTTCCAAAAGGTGTCTGCCAAGCATTGTACTTGCTTCCATTGTTTTGCATGAACTTGTGTTGTACTTATGGTCCCAGATGGAGCAGACAAAGAGTTCATCTTTTGAGTCAACAACATTGCTGGGGTAAGGACCATAGGTGTATCTGGGTCTGAGGACACAGGAACTAAAGGCCTGGCATTCATAATAGCCGTAACCTCTGCCATAAAGGTGCTTAAAGTCTCATGGGTCAAGTGAGCAGGTTTGGTTTGTAGCAACATAGCGTCCAAGATTCGCCTGGCAATACCTATAAGTCTCTCCCAGACACCACCCATATGTGAGGAGTGTGGAGGATTAAAGACCCATGTACATCCTCTGTCTTGGAGAAAGTCTTGCAATTGTGATTCGCTGTCACAAATGTTAAGTTCTTTGCAGGCTCCCACAAAGTTTGTCCCTCTGTCAGAACGGAGCAGTTTTGCTGGGCCACGAATTGAGAAGAATCTCCTCAAGGCATTAATAAAGCTTGATGTTGACATGGCTTCAAGTAGCTCTATGTGTACAGCTCGGGTGGACAAACAAGTGAAAAGGACTGCCCATCGTTTGCTGTCCGCACTGCCTCCTCTAGTGCGACGGGTTAAAACAGACCATGGACCAAATACATCTAGGCCCACATTGGTGAAAGGTAGTTGAGCAATTACTCTGTCCTCTGGTAGCTCTGCCATCTTTTGACTTTGTAATTTTCCTCGCAGTTTGCGACAGATGACACATTTGTGTATAACAGCTGATACCAAGCGTTTGCCACCAAGAATCCAGAGACCTGCGGATCTAATTGCACCTTCTGTGATGTGTCGCCCTTGGTGAACTACTTGTTCATGATGGTACCTAACAAGCAGTGTCGCAACGTGGTGATCATAAGGTATAATGACAGGCTGTTTCTCTTCTTCTGAAAGTTCAGCAAGAGACAAACGTCCTCCTACTCTCAACAACCCATTCTTGTCTAAAAAGGGGCTAAGCCTCCTAAGAGGGCTCTGTTTTGGGAATTTCTTTTGTTTTTTGATGCAGTCAATTTCCTTCTGGAAATGTTTGTTTTGAACAGAAGAAATTATAACAGACTTTGCTTGAGCAAGTTCTACTAGATTGACCTGTTCATGGAAACTTTCCCACTTCCTGACCTGATCGCTATTGGTTTCTCTCCGGAAGGTTTTAGCGACATGGATGAGTCTGGCTAGGGTCTTAACTAATATCTTCCAACAAGAAAATCTATCAAAGCAATGTGAGTGAAGTGTGGCTTCAGAAGCTTTGGTACTGAAACTTGTAATTTCTGATCTGATTTCAGGGTCAGCTTCGGGCTCTATGAGTGGATAAACATTAGCAGTGTCTATCTGCTCACAGTGTGTTTGGTACAGAAAGGATGGGCCTGAGAACCATATAAAGTTCTGAAGGCATGCTGCTTGAGTAGGTCTAGTGGCATAATCTGCAAGGTTTTGCTCTGTAGATACATAGAACCACTGATCTGGGTGTGAAGATAGCCTGATTCTATTCACTCTGTTGGAGACATACAGATGGAACCTCCTAGTGGTGCTGCAAATGTACCCTAGGACAGTCTTGCTATCAGTGAAGAATTTCACAGCATCAAAGTCAGTGTCTAGTTCATCTGTGATTAGCTCATACATTTCGCCTGCAAGTACAGCAACACACAACTCTAAACGAGGAATCGTGTGGGCTGGTTTAGGGCTTAATTTGGACTTTCTCTGCAGAGTTTTACTGAGTGAATGCAAACGCTTCATGGCTTGTTCCCTGTTACTAGACAAAACACGTCTGGGTGTGCGAAAAGGAAGAGGGGCCACCCAACTGTGATTGTCATCTTGTTAAGCCTCTCCATCCATAATCTGCAGGAAGGTCTGATCCTCTATAGAGAGGGCCTGTTTATCATCATCTTTAGTTTTCTGGAACACTGTAATCCCTAGATTGTCTGTCTCAATGTTGGAATTGACTTCTTCTTTACCATATAGAGTAGAGGAGTCACAGTGTTGTGTCGACCTGCCAAAGCTTTCCTTGACAATGAAGCTGTTGTGACAGGGACTGAGTAGGGATGTGCGTCCATTTGTTAACACAGATGTCTTCAAAGTGGTGATATTGTCAGGCTGGTGCACTGTCCCCAGGCAAACTTCTCCTACAATGACCCACCCCAGGTCCAGTCTCTGTGCATAGGGGCATTATAAGGTCCATTGATTTGCTGGCGCACCTTGTGAACCTGAAGGATGTCTCTCCCAAGAAGTAGAAGGATAGATACATCTGGCTCAACAGCTGGGATAAGGTGAGTAATTGAGCGGAGGTGAGGGTGGTGATGGGCTACTTCTGGAGATGGAATCTCAGTTTTGTCGTCAGGTATCATGCCACACTCTATTAGGGTAGGAAGTGGAAACTGCACTTTCTTATTGAAGGATTCAATGGTAAAGTCAGAAGCTCTTCTCCCTGTGGTTTCAATTGTTCCCGCACATGTCCTTAGAGTGTATGGAACTGCACTTGCCTTAAGATTAAAGATATCAAAGAAGTCTGACTTTGCAAGGGATCTGTTGCTCTGTTCATCTAGCACTGCATACATTTTCACTGCCCTTTCTCTCTTGCCAGTGGGATACACAGTCACTAAACAGATTTTGGAGCATGAACGTGCACTCTTGCCTTGTCCACATACTTCAGTGCAATTAGACATTACTGAGGAGAGTGGGGTCTCTTGTTGCTCCCTGCCCTGATCTTTCCTGGGTTCTACAGTCTCTAGCGGGGCAGGAGCAGGGCCTGGGTGCAACGCTGCAATATGTCTCTCACTGCCACATTCTGTACATTCTACTGGTATTTTGCAGTCTTTAGCAACGTGATAAGTAGACCCGCAGCACTTGAAACAGATGCCGTTCTGTTTAAGGAAGGACATCCGCTCTGCAATAGGTTTGCTTCTAAAGCCTTTGCATTTCTTTAGTGGATGTGGTTTTTTGTGTATTGGGCAATGTCTATCAGGGTTTTCTATGGTGTGTACCTTGTGGGTGCTTTGATAGTCTGTGACTTCTGAAGGTACAGCTGTTTTGTGTGTGGATACAGAGGTCCTACCGTGAGGTCTGTGAGGTTTCTCAGGTCTGTGTGATTGATTGCCGCTGGTGGTGAAGGCGAAACTGGGATCACTTCGGATTTTTGCTTGCTGACGGACAAACTTTGAAAACACAGAGAAAGGGGGGAAAGCGACTCCATAATCTTCTTTGAATTTACCTCCCACAGACATCCACTTGTCTTGCAGATTTGAGGGTAGTTTCTCTACTATGGGATTAGTTCCTCTAGCTGTATCTAGGTATGAAAGTCCTGGCAAGTAGCCATCCTCTTTGGCATATTCTATCTCTAGTAGAAGATCACTTAGTTCTTGTAGCCGCACGTTGTCTCTGTAGCCCACTTTGGGAAAGACTTCAAGTTTTTTCAGCAGTGCTTCTTCTATTACCTCTGGGGATCCATACGTTTCTTCTAGTCTTTTCCAGGTCATGTTGAGTCCTGCTGCAGGGTTGAACAGGTTTGCTCTTCTCATCCTCTTAGCATGCTCTGCTGACTCTGTACCAAGCCATTTTATCATTAAATTAAGCATTTCTGCTGGTGAAAAGTTCAGACCTTCAGTGGCATTCAGAAAGGAAGATTTCCATGCCCAATAGTTTTCAGGACAGTCATCAAATTGGAGAAAGCCTGAGCTTACCATTTCTTTGCGGATGAGATATTTGGTGACATCCACTGCACATTGTTGTTCGCACATGTAATCTATAGGTTGAGGCGATGGGAACACTTGTTTTTTGCTCTTAGGGGTTTCTGGTGCTTCATTCTTGATTTGCTGGCAGCCGCTGACCTCATGTGGTTGATTGGGCCTGCTCAGGGGGCTTGTTGATTTCGGCCTTAATTCCTTTGCTTCAGGTTTAAGAGACTGTTCCTTTGCATGCGCAGTAGTAAGGTTCTGGATGTACTCACTTGTACGATCTGCAGAGAATAGAGGTTTTCCTGGAACCTCTGAGTCTTTATATGATTTTTCACTTCCAGAACGACTTGTTCCCATGTAGGCAGCGGCCTCTGCTTCAGCAGCTGCAGCAGCAGTCTGTCGCTGCAGGATGAGCAATTTTGATTCTAATTCCGCTTCTTCTTGTGCGATAGCAGCTTTCTTTGCTGCTAACTCCTGCATCATCATGGCTTCTTTTTCTGCATACTGTAGCTGGATGCGGGCGGCTTCTGCCTTGGCATGAGCTTTAACTGCTGAGGACATCTTGCTAGCCTGTGAAGATCTAGACACATGCGAATGTGCATCGTCTTGCTGGGCACTGGGAACGTTCTCCCTGCCTTGCTGTGTCGGCGGTAGCATGTCATCAGCCTGGTACTTTGTTCCTGATCTAAGACTCATGCTGCAGTAATGGCGTCTCAGTTTATTCCAGACTGCCACGTGGATGTCTTTTTACTGTTCTGCTTCGTGTTATTGAACTGTTGTATAACACTAGTCAGACAGCTTAACAATAATTCAGAAGTCAAGAAACGTGAGACATCAGATCTGTATGTATTCTTTATCCCGAATAACTTTGTAAAACTACAACATAAGCATAAACAAACATATGTGTCAGTACATTAAACATTATACAGCAGCCTCACTCTATCAGTAAGAGTACTCACAGACAATTCCATCATTAGTCCAGGAATAGTTTAAGAGCTCTTCTTCATGCAGTGTATTAGATACAGGAGCAGTAATGAAATGAAGGAAATACAGTTCCAGGTTAAAGGTTACTGCCTTTTACTATGAGGAGAATCCTACTTCCTTCAAGCTCTGGCAAAGTAATACCATCTCTGACCACTAGATGGCAACAACATAAACTAACATTACAGTATAAACTGTAACAGCACATAGCACATATTAATATGAACAATATGGGCAGAACACGGGACATACACTAGGATCGATTATTGGCTGATAGAACATAGAATACTAGACTTAGTAGTCTCCACCAATATAGAAATAACTACACTATCTGACCATGCCCCAATGACCATGAAAATAAAGATACTAGAAACTCGGATACAAGCATATTCATGCAGGCTAAATGAAGATCTTCTAGATAAACAAGGGGAGGAGATAATAAAAAAAGAATTAGAGCAATATTTTAGCTTAAACGGAACCAGTGAGATTGCGGACGATACCCTGTGGGAGGCTCATAAAGCCTACATAAGGGGAATCCTGATCTCAATGGGAACTAGGAGAAAGAATAAAGAAGAGGGAAAAATTGATAGAAGAAATATACCTATTGGAGCAAAGACACAAAAAAGGGAGAGGGCAAGATCAGGAACTGTCACAAGAACTAGTAATAAAAAGAGATGAATTAAAAGAACTATTAGAGCAGGAATAAGGAAAACCTTCAATAAAATCTCAAAGGAAAGATATCAATGGGGGAATAAACATAGCAAGTATCTAGCAAGGATGTTAAGAAAAAAAAATCAATGAACTTCATAGAAAAAATACAAAATAAAAAAGGGGAAATGATCTATAATACAAAGGACATAGCGATGGTATTCCGAGACTTCTATGAACAACTATACTCAATAAACCAGAAAGGACAATGGGATGAGTGGAAAAAAAAAAGCTAGGATCCCCCGGATAACAGAGGAAAGAGCAATATCCTTAGAAATTCCAATAACGGTAGAGGAGATTAATCGGGCGTTAAAAGAATCAGCACCAGGAAAAAGTCCAGGGCCAGATGGATATATGATGTTATACTTAAAAAGTTTTAAAGAAATCCTGACCCCAAAACTATGCACATATATGAATGGATTGGGAAGGAGGTACGAGATGAGTAAAGAGGCCTTATCGCATTACTTACCATTATAGCAAAAGAAGGCAAAGATAGTACTAAGTGTTCAAACTATAGACCTATATCATTGTTAAATGTGGACACAAAATTGTTCGCGAAAATATTAGCAACAAAGATGAAAGATTTAATGACGGAGCTGGTCCATCCTGATCAAGTGGGCTTTGTACTAGGGAGATAGGGGAGGGACAACGGGGTTAGAACACTTCTGTTACTCCAAAAAATAAAAGAAGGGAGAGTCCCCGGTCTACTCCTGTTGATAGATGCCGAAAAGACATTCGACAGGGTAGACTGGGGATTCATGATGAGAACCCTAAGAGCATGGGGATAGGCCCAAGGATGATGCAATGGATACAAGCATTATATAAAGATCCTACAGCAATGGTGAAAGTAAATGGAACATTGTCACCTCCCTTTGGAATGAATAACGGGACGAGACAGGGATGCCCCCTGTCTCCGCTCCTGTTTGTGCTGGTGCTGGAATCTTTCCTGGCGACAGTGCGGGGGGATGCAGACATAGGGGGCTTCAAAGTCGGAGAAGAGGAGCATAAATTAGCTGAATTCGCAGATGATATATTATTCTATATATCAAACCCCCGAATTACAATGCCCAATTTTATGAAAGCACTAAAGGAGTACGGAGATCTATCTAATTTTAAGATCAACCCGAGTAAATCCAAAATATTAAATATAAATATGAATTTGAAAGAGGAACAGTGGACGTGCCCAGTAATCCAAACCATCTGGAAGGAAGTCTTCGTGATTGCATCTAAAATATTTAAAAAAATAATACAACCAGATCCATATTTAACTATACTTAATCTAAAACCGGAATGGTTAACACTCTCTCAATTCAAACTTATGATCCAACTAATAACGGCTGCAAAACAAACAGTGGCCAAGGCATGGAAATCTCCTACATTGGTACTAGCAGAAACAATTCACAGAATGAATAATACGATGTCCCATGCTAAGATGGTAGCCATCGATCAAAATCAAATTCCAAAATTTGAAAAACTTTGGCATCCTTGGATAAAACAACAGTTCCTGTCAAACTTCAATGACTCTGTCCTGTTGCCATGGTAACAGATTAAATGACTTACAGAGACACCCATTCTAAGGCTTCAAAGAGAACTAAAAAGAATAATAAACTGACGAGCGGGACAACCTTGTGGACCATACCTCTACCTTTCAACTCTTTTTCTTCTTTCTCTTTCCTTTTCTCCACCTTACGATTAAAGCTCATTATCAGAATTTATTTGACTTATATACACTCTACTTGTAAACAATATGTATAGTAGGTATAAATCATTTAAATACCTACAAAAGTAACTAAGGAAATGATATATATCTTTAATTTAGGTTTACGTGAACCCAATGTTTAATATTTGAAATTTCATGATATTTATCTATATAAACCCTACTGTAAAACAATGAGCTTACTTTATAGATCCTTGTAAACTTACTTTATGTATCTTTATAACATTGTATACTCAATAAACTTCTTTTGACAAGGAAAGAGGAACAGAGTTTACAACAAGAGTTCCCATTTCCTTGGAGGAGGACGGAAAAAAAATCTTGGGATCAAACTAACGGCATTGTCAGAGGAAATATATCATGCAAACTATATCCCATTATTAGAGGAGATACAAATAAAAAGGATAGCAGCATGCCCCCTATCATGGATAAACAGGGGCTGAAAATTTGAGCCTTGGGCACTGGTGCTGGTGCCACAACACTGCAACCACTCACATATACTCTAGTTGGAGCGCAGGAATGAGCCCTGCTGCAAAGTATTGCATCAAAAATTGTAATTACACGCCCCTGTTAAACAGGGGCAGAAAATTTGGGCCTTGGGCACTGGTACTGGTGCCACAACCCTGCAACCCCTCACAGATACTCTAGTTGGAGCGCAGGAATGAGCCCTGCTGCAAAGTATTGCATCAAAAATTGTAATTACATGCCCCTGTTAAACAGGGGCAGAAAAATTGGGCCCTGGCCACTGGTGGCGGTGCCCAGAACCAAAAATGTTCTTACAAGCTATCAGCATGAACATTAAGGAGGAAGAGGATTGTGACTCAGCATAACAGGATAGTCACTCAGCATCAGCATAGGCAGTCTTGAAGGGATCTCACATTAAAAAAAAATCAGTCGGTTACATCAGCATGAGGTGCTTGGTAGCTGGTGATCCAAGACTGATTCATTTTTATGAAGGTCAGCCGATCAACCGATTTGGTGGACAGGCGCAATATATAAAGACAAGAGAGAGCACACGCCAGCCCTAGTGTGTTTTATCGTTTAACCACTTGCCGACCGCCTAACGCAGGTATACTGCGGCAGAATGGCACGGGCAGGCAAAACCACGTACCTGGCACGGGCGGGGGGTGTATCGCGCCCCCCGGGGTGCCCGAGGCCGTCGGCATCATTAGGGGAGCGATCTGTGCTGAGGGGAAGACCACTCATTCGTGGCCACCCCCTCACGATCGCTCCCAATGAATGACAATCTTCCTATGTCTCTGTAATGTAAACAGCGGCAGAGGAAGTGATGCAATCTCTTCTCGTGACAATCTTTTCGTTCCGACGCCGAGGAGAGAAGACATCCAAGTAAGTGCACCAACACTACACTTACAGTAGAACACTCTAGGCACACATTTCACCCCCCAGTCACCCCCCGATCACCCCCGATCACCCCCCTGCACAGTGACACCAATAGCAGTTTTTTTTTCTGAATATTGCATTGGTGTCATTTGTGACAGTTATAAGTGGTAGGGCAGTTAGTGTTAGGCCCCTTTAGGTCTAGGGTACCCCCCTAACCCCCCCTAATAAAGTTTTAACCCCTTGATCACCCCCCATCGCCAGTGTCACTAAGCGATCATTTTCACTGTATTAGTGTCACAATATCTGATCTGATCAGATCTATACTAGCATCCCCAGCTTTTTAGGGTTCCCAAAAAGTGTGTTAGCGGGATCAGCCCAGATACCTGCTAGCACCTGCGTTCTGCTCTTTTTTACTGTATTCTATTCTGCAATGTTTTATTGTTATTATGTTTTATCATGTTTGCTTTATAGGTATGCAATTTTTTTATACTTTACTGTTTACTGTGTTTTATTGTTAACCATTTTTTTGTTTTCAGGTACGCCATTCAGCAGCAGAGCGGATTTATTTATCTTGACAGCAACAGCGTTTGCTCCCACTATACATAAAGCCGTGACTCCAGTGCTGTCGGAGGTGATTTCACCACCACAGTTAAAAAAAAGAGCATATATGCCGAGGCATGGGAGCAGCAGGGGCGGAGGAGCGATTTGCTCCTACCTTTTGCGGGTGGATGCCCCCATGGTTAGGCATATATATATTTTAGGCACAGATTGCATTAAAAAATGTTTTATTTTTTACTGTTTTTTTTGTATTTGTAGGTATGGTAAGTCTTACTGTTATACTGTAATGTTACTTTGTTTTATTGTTAACCATCATTTGCTTAGCAGGTACACCATTCAGTTGCAGCGCGGATTTATTTATCTTGACAGCAACAGCGTTTGCTTCCACGATACATAAAGCCATGACTCCAGCGATGTAGGAGGTGATTTCACCACCACAGTTAAAAAAGAGAGCATATATGCCGAAGCATGGGGTCAGCAGGGGCGGAGGAGTGATTTGCTCCTACCTTTTGGGTTGGATGTCCCCATGCTTCGACAATCGACATATATAAAGGGTGCATTTATGCCCATCATTAGAAGTGGGTGGATGAAGGGAGGTATTCTAATGGTGGGCATCTAATAGACCCCAATTTGGGCAGTATAGTGTGTTTTAGTGCATTAAAATTAAAAAAAGTGTGTTTTTTCCCCAAAAAATGCGTTTGAAAAATCGCTGTGCAAATACTGTGTGAAAAAAAAAAAAAAAAACTCCCACCATTTTAATCTGTAGGGCATTTGCTTTAAAAAATATATAATGTTTGGGGGTTCAAAGTAATTTTCTTGCAAAAAAAATAATTCTTTCATGTAAACAAAAAGTGTCAGAAAGGGCTTTGTCTTTAAGTGATTAGAAGAGTGGGTGATGTGTGACATAAGCTTCTAAATATTGTGCATAAAATGCCAGGACAGTTCAATACCCCCCAAATGACTCCATTTTGGAAAGTAGACACCCCAAGCTATTTGCTGAGAGGCATGTCGAGTCCAATGATATATTGCTCAAACATGCCATTAGAATATGTGAAATTACACCCCAAAATACATTCTGTTGCTTCTCCTGAGTACTGGGATACCACATATGTGAGACTTTTTGGAAGCCTAGCTGCGTACGGGACCCCCCGAAAACCAAGCACCGCCTTCAGGCTTTCTAAGGGTGTACATTTTTGACTTCACTCTTCACTGTCTATCACAGTTTCGGAGGCCATGGAATGCAGAGGTGGCACAAAACCCCCCAAATTTTGGAAAGTAGACACCCCAAGCTATTTGCTGAGAGGTACAGTGGTGACGGAAGGTATTCAGACCCCCTTAAATTTATCACTTTTTGTTTTATTGCAGCCATTTGCTAAAATCATTTAAGTTCATTTTTTTCCTCATTGATGTACACACAGCACCCCATATTGACAGAAAAACACAGAACTGTTGATATTTTTTGCAGATTTATTAAAAAAGAAAAACTGAAATATTACATGGTCCTAAGCATTCAGACCCTTTGCTCAGTATTTAGTAGAAGCACCCTTTGATCTAATGCAGCCATGAGTCTTTTTAGGAAAAATGCAACAAGTTTTTCACACCTGGATTTGGGGATCCTCTGCCATTCCTCCTTGCAGATCCTCTCCAGTTCTGTCAGGTTGGATGGTAAACGTTTGTGGACAGCCATTTTTAGGTCTCTCCAGAGATGCTCAATTGGGTATAAGTCAGGGCTCTGGCTGGGCCATTCAACAGTCACGGAGTTGTTGGAGTTGTTGTGAAGCCACTCCTTCGTTATTTTAGCTGTGTGCTTAGGGTCATTTTCTTGTTGGAAGGTAAACCTTCAGCCCAGTCTGGGGTCCTGAGCACTCTGGAGAAGGTTTTCATCCAGGATATCCCTGTACTTGGCCGCATTCATCTTTCCCTCAATTGCAACCAGTCGTCCTGTCCCTGCAGCTGAAAAACACCCCCACAGCATGATGCTGCCACTACCATGCTTCACTGTTGGGACTGTATTGGACAGGTGATGAGCAGTGCCTGGTTTTCTCCACACATACCGCTTAGAATTAAGGCCAAAAAGTTCTATTTTGGTGTCATCAGACCAGAGAATCTTATTTCTCACCATCTTGGAGTCCTTCAGGTGTTTTTTAGCAAACTCCATGCGGGCTTTCATGTGTCTTGCACTGAGGAGAGGCTTCCGTCGGGCCACTCTGCCATAAAGCCCCGACTAGTGGAGGGCTGCAGTGATGGTTGACTTTCTACAACTTTCTCTCATCTCCCAACTGCATCTCTGGAGCTCAGCCACAGTGATCTTTGGGTTCTTCTTTACCTCTCTCACCAAGGCTCTTCTCCCCCCGATAGCTCAGTTTGGCCAGACGGCCAGCTCTAGGAAGGGTTCTGGTCATCCCAAACATCTTCCATTTAAGGATTATGGAGGCCACTGTGCTCTTAGGAACCTTAAGTGCAGCAGACATTTTTTTGTAACCTTGGCCAGATCTGTGCCTTGCCACAATTGTGTCTCTGAGCTCTTCAGGCAGTTCCTTTGAACTCATGATTCTCATTTGCTCTGACATGCACTGTGAGCTGTAAGGTCTTATATAGACAGGTGAGTGGCTTTCCTAATCAAGTCCAATCGGTATAATCAAACACAGCTGGACTCAAATGGACTCAAATGAAGGTGTAGAACCATCTCAAGGATGATCAGAAGAAATGGACAGCACCTGAGTTAAATATATGAGTGTCACAGCAAAGGGTCTGAATACTTAGGACCATGTGATATTTCAGTTTTCCTTTTTTAATAAATCTGCAAAAATGTCAACAATCCTGTGTTTTTTTGTCAATATGGGGTGCTGTGTGTACATTAATGAGGAAAAAAATGAACTTAAATTATTTTAGCAAATGGCTGCAATATAGCAAAGAGTGAAAAATTTAAGTTGGTCTGAATACTTTCCGTCCCCACTGTATAGTGAGTATTTTGCAGACCTCACTTTTTGTCACAAAGTTTTGAAAATTGAAAAAAGAAAAAAAAATACATTTTCTTTTCTTTCTTCATTTTCAAAAACAAATGAGAGCTGCAAAATACTCACCATGCCACTCAGCAAATAGCTTGGGGTGTCTACTTTCCAAAATTGGGTAATTTGGGGGGGTTTTGTGCTATCTTGGCATTTTATGGCCTTCGAAACTGTGATAGGTAGTGGGGAGTGAAATCAAAAATTTACGCCCTTAGAAATCCTGAAGGAGGTGCTTGGTTTTCGGGGGCACCGTGCGCGGCTAGGCTTCCAAAAAGTCCCACACATGTGGTATCTCCATACTCAGGAGAAGCAGCTAAATGTATTTTGGGGCACAATTTCACATATAACCATGGTATGTGTGAGCAATATATCATTTAGTGACAACTTTTTGTAAATTTTTTTTTTAATCATTTTTTTATCATTTTCAATCACTTGGGACAACATTTTTTTATATTTAATGGGCTCAACATGCCTTTCAGCAATTTCCTTGGGGTGTCTACTTTCCAAAATGGGGTAATTTGGGGGGGGGGGGGTTGTACTGCCCTGCCATTTTAGCACCTCAAGAAATGACATAGGCAGTCATAAACTAAAAGCTGTGTAAATTCCAGAAAATGTACCCTAGTTTGTAGACACTATAACTTTTGCGCAAACCAATAAATATACGCTTGTTGACTTTTTTTTACCAAAGACATGTGGCTAAATATATTTTGGCCTAAATGTATGACTAAAATTGAGTTTATTGGATTTTTTTTTATAACAAAAAGTAGAAAATATAATTTTTTTTCAAAATGTTCGGTCTTTTTCCCTTTACAGCACAAAAAATAAAAACTGCAGAGGTGATCAAATACCATCAAAAGAGAGCTCTATTTGTGGTAAAAAAAAGGACGCAAATTTTGTTTGGGTACAGCATTGCATGACCGCGCAATTAGCAGTTAAAGCGACGCAATGCCAAATGGTAAAAAGTGCTCTGGTCAGGAAGGGGGTAAATCCTTCCAGGGCTGAAGTGGTTAATAGATAAAGATAAGTGTATAAAAAACGAGGGTTGCACTCACAAACATCCAGCGTTAAATGGCATAAACAGCTCCATAATAGCCTCCTCTCCTGGTCCGTAGAGATCAGTTAGCTCACTAGCAGCGTGGTAAAGTATTTCAGTAAGCACAGACCACCTGCTTCCTTGTAACACACATCGCCCAAAGCACTCGCACGGACCAGCCGGCGCTGCCTGACATCACTCGTGGCCGGGGAGGGGATGCACAGTGATGCAGCTGACTCCTCTCGTAAGCTTCATGCAATTGCTAGGACAACATGTTTCGGAGGCGTGGCCTCCTTCTTCAGGTAACGTCCTCATCTTCTCTAGTGATAATATATGCTCAAATCCCCCGCCCCTCCTATCTATGAACCAATGGCATAATAACAGACCAGGAGCACGGAGTATACAGCAAGAGGTATCTACAAGACAGAGGGGGTTATATAGCAACAGCATTCTAAAATGGTGTTTAGTACAAATAAACATAGAGAATTAGCACTATCTTTAATGTAAATCTAAATAAAAAGAATTCTTGTAATTAACCACTTCCCTACCCGCGTATTGTAATATGACGTCCACAGATGGGATCTCCCATGATGGCCTGGGCTTCCCGGGCCCGCCTAGGGGGCGCACGGGTGCCGCGTTGCTCAGGACCCGGTGCGATGTTCGCCGGGCACCCGCGATTGCCCGTTAACCGGGCCGGACCGTGGATCTGTGTGTGTAAACACACAGATCCACGTCCTGTCAGTTGAGAGGAGACCGATCTGTGTTCCCAGTACAGCGGAACACTGATCAGTCTTCTCCCCTTGTACGTCCCCGCCCCCTACAGTTAGAATCATTCCCTAGGAAACATATTTAACCCCTTGTGTCCCCCTAGTGTTTAACCCCCTCACATTTACACAGTAATCAATGCAATTTTATAATTGAATGAATGGTCCCATAAATGTGTCCCATAAATGTGTCAAAAGTGTCCGATGTGTCCGCCATTATGTCGCAGTCATGAAAAAAATCGCGATCGCCGCTATTACTAGTAAAAAAAATAAATAAATATTTTTTTTTTTAAAAATGCCATAAATCTATCCCGTATTTTGTAGACGCTATAACTTTTGTGCAAACCAATCAATATACACTTATTGCCTTTTTTTTTTACCAAAAATATGTAGAAGAATACGTATCGTCCGAAACTGAGGAAAAATTTTTTTTTTTTTTTTAAAATTGGGATATTTATTATAGCAAAAAGTATAAAATATTGTGTTTTTTTCAAAATTGTCGCTCTTCTTTTGTTTATAGCACAAAAAATAAAAACCGCAGAGGTGATCAAATACCACCAAAAGAAAGCTCTATTTGTGGGGAAAAAAGGACGTCAAATTTTTTTGGGTACAACGTCGCACGACCGCGCAATGGTCGTTCAAAGTGCGACAGCGCTGAAAACTAAAAATTGGCCTGGGAGGGAAGGGGGTGAAAATGCCCTGTATTGAACCGGTTAACACTTATTTCCTGGCCATGGAGGAGTGAAGACGTGTGCCTTCTCAGCTCCGTCTCACCGCCGCACTTTCACAGCGCTACAGCGGAGAAAATTACCCGTTCCAGCAGCGAATTATGTCCCAGCCACAATGGACTGACCGATCATGGCAGTCCCAGCTGGATTCCTTCTACTCCGGGCACAACGGGAAAGACCGCGAGCCTTCCAAGATGGCACCAGCCGGGAAGACACAGCGTGCACACAAGGCCACAAAGTCCACCGCTGGCAAGTCTCAGCAGCTAGATGAGTCCTCCATACCGTCTCCAGGGTCGGTGAGTGACTCGGCCCCCCGATCTCTCCGGGTTCCCCCACATCTCAAGACGGTGATCCTGCTGACTTAGATCCCTTGGCTGATACAGATATCAGACGCCACATCATGTCCCTACCCACGAAAGCTGATCTTGAACGCTTTGCTGACAGGGTAAAAAAAGCTTTTAAAGAAGACATTGCACAGCTCAAAGCTGACACAACACACCTGGGAGGCAGGCTTGAATCCCTGGAGCAAAAATTTGAGGATGCCCTCCCTGTCATCTCCATGCTTCAAGATAAATGCATTATGCAGGGCCACCAGATTGAGGCCCTGTTATGTCAGTTGGATGACACAGAGAACCGTAGCCGAAGGGTGAACATCAGGATACGGGGCTTACCTGAAGCCACTGGTGCTAGGGACATTATCCCCACTCTGGAAGGAGTCTTTAAAGAAATTCTAGGTCTGCCCGCCACTGCTACGATCGAAATAGACTGTGCGCACAGGGCTTTGAAACCCCCTTCTCAAGATGCAAACAATCCAAGGGACATCATCTGTAAATTACATAAATATATGCTTAAAGACCGTATCATGCAGAAGATGAGGGGGAAACCCTATTTTGATTTTGATGGTGCACATTTGGCTTTTTACCAAGACATCTCGAGATGCACCCTTATGCAACGCAGATCACTACGTCCTCTCCTAGCAGCTATCCAGGATGCAGGCCTAGTGTACTAATGGGGGTTTCCTTTTTGCCTCCAAGTCACTAAAGAGGGCAGAACCGTGACCCTTCGCACCAAAGATGACCTCCCGCACTTCTTGTCCTCCCTGGACTTGGATTCCATTGACTTTCCTGATTGGAGGTGCTCCTCAGACTTTGTGTCTACTAAGCTGCCCGCTCATCAGCCGTGGCAACCCGCCAAGAATCAAAACTGCAGGCGACATCTTTCGGAGTCCTCATTGGGACCAGCCCCATCTGGGAGTTAATAAACGCACCCTTTTTGGCTAGCAAGCTGACAACGAGTTTTATGTATCTTTGCATATTGCACTTGGAACTTCCTCCCAACATTAGCCACAAGGCTATATGTAGGCCTAAATGCTTTTGAGTTTTTAGGGACCCCCTACTTTCCCCATCTCTTGTCACACCACGCTAGATGCGGTGGGCAGAGACGGAGGCCCTCTCACCCCCTCCCTAAGACAGCACACGTACCCCCCATAGGCTGCCCTATTTCTATGGGTATTGATCCCTTTTGGGATCTTGGGTCATGGTCTGGACTCCCTCCTTTTTTTAGGGGGGACTCCTCAACATGACCCTTAGTTGTTACATGAACGTGGATACTATCATCCACGCTGTTTTGATGGTTGTACTTTTGTTTTTTGCCTCATATATGTTTTGTCTTTCTCTCCCTTCTCTCCTTTGCCCTCTCTTCTCCCTCCCCCCTTATTACAGGTTTACTTTGTCTCGCCGTCAATCTACACACCTTGACCACCTATGTGTCACCCCATGGCTACATTATGGGTGAGTACATATAATGTCAGGGGCCTCTGCTCCCCACATAAACGTAATAAGCTCTGGGGGGAATTAAAACGACTGAAGATCCAAGTGCTCTTCCTCCAGGAAACTCACTTTACGCTGAAATCCCTTCCCAAACTACCCACTCACCTTTTCAATCAGTGGTTTATCAGCACGTCTCCGACCCCCAAATCTAGAGGGACAGCTATCAACATACACAAGACATGCCCCTTTCAACCCATGGACCATGAAGTAGACCCCTTGGGCAGGTACGTCTTTTTGAAGGGCAGTATCGCTGGTCAGAAATACACATTTGTGACAATTTATGCCCCAAACGCTGACCAACTCACCTTTATTGACAATACACTGGGCCAACTAGCAGATTTTAGAGAAGGCTTCCTAGTTCTAGGAGGCGACTTTAACGTAAGCCCTGACCCTGTGTTAGACGTATCTCATGTGAGGCCCACACACTCCTATGCATTCCTTAAACACTTCCGCAAGACTATTCAGTTCCATTTACTGACTGACAACTGGCAGATGCTCAAACCACTAGACTGTGACTTTAGCTACTACTCTAAAGTGCATGATGTATACACCCGCATTGATCACATTTATGTAGACCGTAATATTCTTGAACTTTTACAGTCTGCGTCCATTGGCTCCAACTCTATCTCCGACCATGCCCGACCATGTAACGATGGCCTTTACCTTGCCATCAGGCATGCAGAGAACGTGGACATGGCGACTCAGCGATAATTTACTAGATGATGCAGTGGTGATGGCTGAGGTCGCAGACACCCTATCCCATTATTTTAGGGAAAACCTAAAATGAGCAAAATGATGAGCAAAATGCAGGGATGGTCTGGGAGGCTCATATGGCTGTGGTTAGAGGGACACTGATTTCTCAGGGTTCCAGACTCAAGAAGATACGTCAGGCAGACTTCTTGAGAGTTCATACTGCGCTTCAGAAGGCAGAACTTAGACACAAAGCTAACGGGAGTCCTGAGGCGTTGAAGGAACTGACAGAGCTACGGTAACTGTTCCTGCGCCTACTCGACCGTCAAACCCGCAAACAGTTTCGATTCATAGCACATAAATACTACGAACACGAGAACAAGTGCGGTCGAAGGCTGGCTCGTGCTCTTCGAAAGCATCATGCGCAGACGTACATACATAAACTACACGATGCTGCAGGGGCCCCGCTCCTACACTCCTCTAAAATTGCTGCGGAGTTCCGAGCTTATTATGCCACTCTGTACAACTTAGATTCAGGCCTCCCCCCCGCTTCACGAGACACTAGACAATGTGTGGCCCGAGACTACCTGACTGCGGCTGGCCTCCCAGCGCTCACAGACGAACAATCCTTGGATCTAGATCTTCCAATTACTATAAATGAGCTTTGTGCTACAGTGGACTCCTTGCCTAATGGGAAAAGCCCTGGACCCGATGGGTTCACTAGGGCATATTACAAAGCCTTCCTGACTCATCTGGAAACTCCTATGTGTAAATACTTTAATTCTATAGCAGATGGTGGGACTATCCCCCCGGAGGCCCTTTTGGCCCATATCACTGTGATTCCGAAAGAGGGCAAGGATCCCACTGTTCCCCAAAGCTATCGTCCAAGCTCCCTCCTTAACCTGGACATAAAAATTTTAGCGAAAATACTGGCAAACAGACTTAAACATCTTGTCCCCGTAATTGTCCACCCTGATCAAACGGGTTTCATAACGGGTAGGGAGGCCAGAGACAACTCCCTCAGGGCGGTGCACCTCATTCACTGGGCTCGTACCCGCCCAGACCTACAGCCCTATCTTATATTGTCAACAGACGCTGAAACAGCGTTCGACTGCGTCGACTGGTCTTATCTGGTAGAGGTGCTCCGGTCACTGCGGCTAAGTCCAAGAATGCTGTCCTCCATTATGGCCTTATATTCCAAACCCTACTCCCAGGTCAAGGTAAATGGGACCCTTTCAGCTCGCTTCCCCATCAGAAACGGCACGAGACAGGGGTGTCCTCTTTCACCGCTCCTGTTCGCCTTAGTGCTGGAGCCCTTTCTCCGTACAGTACGCACTAGCCCTGACATTAAAGGCCTTAAGATTGGCAATATGAAACACAAACTCTCTGTGTATGTCGATGACGTTCTGTTTCATATTTCAGACCCCCTGCTCTCTTTGCCCAATTTAATGAAGAAACTGAAGCTCTTCGGGTCTCTTTCAAATTTTAAAATAAATTTTTCAAAATCTGAAATCCTCCCCATCTTCCTGTCGCCCCACTTTGTAACGACCCTTAAAACCGCCTTTCCCTTTACTTGGGCTACGTCGTCTATACAATACCTGGGTGTGCAACTCAGAGATAGCTTTGATAGCCTATATTCCGCTAATTATCTCCCATTGTTAGCTATGGTCAAAAAAGATCTCTCCCAATGAACGCAGACGGCCTTTACATGGCTAGGTAAAGTGAGTATAATAAAGATGAACATTTTGCCCCGCATTTTTTTCTTTTTACAGATGCCACCAATCCCCCTACCTCAACCTTTTTTTGACAGACTGTCCAGCCTACTGTCAGATTTTATATGGAACGCACGCAAACCTAGGATAGCCCTTAGGGTTTTACGACGTTCAAAACAGAATGGTGGTCTGGGTCTTTCAGACGTCAGATGATACTATAGAGCCATAGCTTTGCAGAGGATGCTCAACTTGCGTTTCCATACTCGCTCAAAAATGTGGGTGTCCTTAGAGAAATGCCTAGCGGGTAGGAACTTATCATATGCTCCCTGGTTGTCCCGGGAACATAGGGGATTGTTGAAGATGACTTCCCCCTTGACGACTCAGGTTCTGTCGGTCTGGGATAAGATTAACCCGCTGCTGAAGCTGGCCCCTCCAGTGTCCCCGCTGGCTCCACTGGGGGGTTTCCTTTGGTTCCCCCCAGGGGAGAAATTGGGCTTCTTTGAGTCATGGGTAGAAGGTGGAGATTCCAGTTGTGGTAAGCTCATGAAGGACGGTAAACTCTTGAGTTATGATGCTTTGCCTATAGGTCGACAGGGCGCGCCGATGAACTTCTGGAAGTACAGGCAGTTACACCATTTCTTTCAACTACATGGAAATAAAATTAGGGACTCTTCGCTTCTCACCCAAATTGAGCAACTTTTCATTGCGGAAGAACCCACACCGCATTTGGTCTCGGAACTGTACAAATTACTAGGCTCAGCGCTCCCTCATACTACACCTGCTTATACTGTATAAGGCGCTGGGAGAATGATTTAGGACTAACTTTTGCAGAGACAGACTTAACACATTTATATCATCTTACCCACTCATCCTCGATAGACTCCAAAACCCAGGAGACGAACTTTAAGCTACTGTCCCAATGGTACAGAGTACCAGTGGACCTGATCCGCATTTACCCCTCCACATCCGAGTTGTGTTGGAGAGGCTGCGGACAGCGAGGTACGTTAAAACACATATTCTGCTCCCTGATTAAACCCTTCTGGGAAGACATACAAAGCCAAATTAAAATAGTGACAGAGATAGATGTTCCTTTCTCTCCAACTCACTTTCTCCTGCACATCCCCCCGATCCCACTTCGTAGATATAAGAAAAGTGTGCTGCCTCATTTGTTGAATGCAGCGAGACGCTTGATTCCAATTTATTGGAAGAAACCCACGATCCCCACAAGAGATGAGTGGATCAATAGGATGAGTGAGATCTGGGAGGCTGAGGATTGGGTGGCGACTAATAAAGGCCATAAAGACCGATTTCATAACACTTGGGCACCCTGGACCGAATATATTTCAGACTCTGCCAAGTTGCATTCCAGTTTAGAAGTTGCACTGTTGGAATTGGCAGACCCCGCACTTAGAGACCTTAGGTTAGCGAAGACCCAACCCTTCCGGCCCAACCTTAGGATCTAAACCTACTTATGGACTCCTGAACTCAGTCACAGTGGGTCCGTTGCAGACGTGGAAGACGCTCAACTTTACCTACAGGTAACCTGATCCAACCCTTTTACCCTTTCCACCTTTCTCTACCTTTCTACTCCCTTTCTTCCTTTTACTGTTCTGCTCCTCTTTATTATGTGTTACCACTCCTTTTTGTTCATTTATAATAATTACTTGGGAAACTCATGTGGGACAACTGGTAAGAAGTTGACTGGTATAGCGTTAATGCCCTATGGGTTGGATCCCGGGTTTTCTAGGAACTCAGCCGATTCCATGTGGGCACAAATATCGCTCTGTGGTCTTCATGGCTCATGTGGGAACGGGGGGTGGTCTGATGGAGGCCTTAGGGCCCCCCCTTGCACCGGCTACGGGCTAACAGACCACGCGCCTCACACACTCCAGAAGGCGGCCCATTCGGGGTTTGCCCCGGGGAACCTTCGGGCTAGTCTCACAATACTTATATATCCCACAGACACACAACATTTATGATGCCTCTTTGTTGCCCCTTTTGTGGGCCTTCCAGAGTCTTCCCACGACTAGCACTTTTCTTTTGTTATATGGTAATATATGTTTTTGTTCAACCTAAATACCAAATAACTGTCACCTATTTGACCCTGCGCAGTCGATGACTATATGACTTACATTTGTTGGACATGTCCTGTTATGTGTTGATCTGAAAATAAAAAGTGATTATACAAAAAAAAAGTACTTATGTGAACAGTACTATAAAATATACTATAAAATATAAACTATATATTAGTTAATATCATCAACAGAAAATCACGCTGCGAGGGCATAATCATAGTAATCAAAATACATAAATAAATTATATATAATACATAATACAACATCATATCGATAAAGATGCAAGAAGTCATGGCACATCCAATGTAGAAATTAATTGTATTATATTATATGGTTTTTAGGTGGTGAAGAAAAAAAGTTATATTAAGCTATAAAGTATATGGTGGGGTCCCATACTAAAATGGACCCCTATCTGATAACATTAGAATCTGATTCATACAAAACAAAAGTCAAAAACTAGAATAATGAATATGAAGGATTTATAAATTGACACAGTGGTATAGTGGGTAGCACTCTCGCCCGGCAGCAAAAAGGGTCGCCGGTTCAAATCCCAACCACAACACCACCTGCCCAGGGTCCTTGAGAGGTAAGGAAGTCCTCCTCTTCCTCCCTCTGTTCTGCCTCAAGTGCCCTGTCCATTATTAAACTCAGCAGGTGGACAAGAGGGACAGTGTCACTGATGCATGCACTGTCACTGCTCACCATCCTCGTGGCCTCCTCAAATGGTGTAAGGACAGTGCATGCATTCCTGATCATAGCCCACTGGCATGGGGAAAAAAACCCTGACCCTGTCCTGGTGGCATAGGTACTCATTGAAGGCCCTCTGCTGCGTGTGCAGCCGCTGCAGCATGGCCAACGTTTAGTTCCACCTGGTGGGCATGTCACAGATTAGGCGGTTCTTGGGCATGTTAAATTCCTTTTGGAGGTCAGCCAGCCGAGCACTGGCATTATATGACCTGCGGAAATGCACACAGCCTTTCCTAACCTGCCTCAGGACATCCTGTAAGCCCAGGTACCTGCCCAACAACCGTGGCACCACCAAGTTAAGGACCTGAGCCAAACAAGGCACATGGGTCAGTTGTGCGTGTTGGAGGGCTGAGAGGAGGTTGGTGCCATTGTCGCAAACCACCATACCTGCCTTAAGCTGGTGTGGCATCAACTACCTCTGAACCTGCCATTGCAGAGATGACAGAATCTCTGCCCCAGTGTGGCTCCTGTCCCCCAAGCACACCAGCTCAAGCACCACATGGCATCTTTTGGCATGCGTGCTTGCGTAGCCCCTTGAATGCCTACAGAGCACCGCTGGTTCCGAGGACAAATCAGCACAGGAAGAGGCCATGGAGGAACAAGAAGAGGAGGGAACCTGCCACTGAGGAACCACACATTCCACAAACTCATGGAAGGCGGCAGAGTCTACCAACTGAAAAGGCAGCAGTTGAAGTGCTAGCAATTTAGCCAAGCTAGCATTCAACCGCTGGGCATGTGGATGGCTGGGAGCAAACTTCTTTTGGTGGTGCAGAAGCTGGGGCAGGGAAACTTGCCTGGTACAATCTGACGTCAGTGTACCGATAGCAGATTGCCCGCAAGTACTTGGCTGTGACACACCTGATTCTACACCTTCATTCCTCTCAGTGCAGAGGACTGAAGGTATAGTGGGGTTGGAGATCCCAGATGATGAGGAGCAAGGAGAGGTCCGCTTTGTTCTTTGGTGTGGGTCTTTTAGGTACGCTTGCCAACGAACTGCATGGCAGGTCGACATATGTCTGGTCAAGCATGTGGTGCCCAAGCGGGTGATGTTTTGGCCATGCAAGATACGCTTGAGACATATGTTGCAAATAGCAGCGGTGGGATCTGATGCCAAAGAACCAAAGAACTTTTGGAATAACGCGCAGAGACAGCAGCGCCCTGCACATGTGGAGCTCTGCGGTGTGATGCAGTCGGTGTGCTGCCCTTAAGCTGGCCCCTGGAGGGCATCTTGCTTCATTGGAGATGTGCCTCCTCCTCCTCCTCTCTCCTATCAGGCACCCACATGGAGTCAGTGACCTCATAATCCCCTCACTCCTCATCACTGGAGCAAAGCTGGCAGTATGCTGCAGCTGGGGGAACATGACTGCCAGATTGCTGTCCTTCTTGGGCACCACATCTCTCTGGGCTCACGTTACTGCCTTCCTCTAGCTGGGTACCATCATCGAAGCCTTCAAAATGCTGGGCATCCTCCTGGAGCATGTACTCAACACTGTGGTCAAACAGTTCAGGGGACTACTCAGAAGGGACTAGGGAAGGAGTGACTGATGCCATTGAGCCAAGGGAAGAGGCTGCGTTGGCAGCTGCTTTGTCAGACAAAGTACCCTGAGCCTGGGTGAGAGAGGATGAGGAGGATGAGGACGGCTTGGTCACCCACTCTACCAAGTCTTGGCCACATGCTGATGAGGATGCACTGTCTCCACAACCAGCACTGTTGCCTCTAGACACAGAGCCTGCTTGCCCTCTTTTATTGGCTTGTGACTGTCTGCTTCTCCTTGTTGGCCTTCCAGACATATGGCCTGCGGTGAGATGTAGCTGCACAAAGCTGGGATGTATATATATACTGATACTGCAGCTAGCAGAATCAACTGCCTGCCTGTGGTACTAATAGGATCAGAGGAACACCACCAATTTTCTTCATGTAGCTTTAGGTGCACACTGTGCAGAGGACACAGTACACTAACTGTAAATATTGTAGCTGCCTGCCTGTGGTATTAATAGGAGCAGAACAACAGCAATTGTCTTCAGGTAGCGGTGCACACTGTGCAGAGGACGCAGTACACTAACTGTAAATACTGCAGCTGCCTGCCTGTGGTACTAATAGGATCAGAAGAACACCACCAATTTTCTTCAGGTAGCTTTAGGTGCACACTGTGCAGAGGACACAGTGCACTAACTGTAAATACTGTAGCTGCCTGCCTGTGGTATTAATAGGAGCAGAATAACAGCAATTGTCTTCAGGTAGCTTTAGGTGCACACCGTGCAGAGGATGCACTACACTAACTTGTAAATACTACAGCTGCCTGCGGTATTAATAGGATCAGAAGAACATCACCAATTTTCTTCAGGTAGCTTTAGGTGCACACTGTGCAGAGGACACAGTACACTAACTGTAAATACTGTAGCTGCCTGCCTGTGGTATTAATAGGAGCAGAACAACAGCAATTGTCTTCAGGTAGCTTTAGGTGCACACTGTGTAGAGGACGCAGTACACTAACTGTAAATACTGTAGCTGCCTGCCTGTGGTATTAATAGGATCAGAAGAACACTACCAATTTTCTTCAGGTAGCTTTAGGTGCACACTGTGCAGAGGACACAGTACACTAACTGTAAATACTGTAGCTGCCTGCCTGTGGTATTAATAGGAGCAGAACAACAGCAATTGTCTTCAGGTAGCTTTAGGTGCACACTGTGCAGAGGACGCACTACACTAACTTGTAAATACTACAGCTTCCTGTGGTACTAATAGGATCAGAATAACACCACCAATTTTCTTCAGGTAGCTTTAGGTGCAGACTGTGCAGAGGACGCACTACACTAACTGTAAATACTACAGCATCCTGCGGTATTAATAGGATCAGAAGAACACCACCAATTTTCTTCAGGTAGCTTTAGGTGCACACTGTGCAGAGGACGTACTACACTAACTTGTAAATACTGCAGCTGCCTGCGGTACTAATAGGATCAGAAGAACACCACCAATTTTCTTCAGGTAGCATTAGGTGCACACTGTGCAGAGGACGCACTACACTAACTTGTAAATACTGCAGCTGCCTGCGGTACTAATAGGATCAGAAGAGCATCACCAATTTTCTTCAGGTAGCTTTAGGTGAACACTGTGCAGAAGACGCACTACACTAACTTGTAAATACTGCAGCTGCTTGTGGTACTGTACTAATAGGATCAGAAGAACACCACCAATATTCTTCAGGTAAACAGAGTATTGGTAACTGTAAGCGCAAACACACAAGTCCATATATAACAGCAGATATAAAGGGCTGAGCAACTTAGTCCAAAGGGGACAGGCTGGAAGTTCAAGGGTTAAGTGATAACCGGTAATGTAATGGTTAAAGTAGGCTGGTAGGCTAGGCGGCTGCTGTCCTCAGAGAGCTGGCTCTGTGATGGATGAGAGAGGGGTAGAGAAGGAAGCGCCACCTGAGTGTAGTATTAACAAATAATGTTTAATGACACCAGGTAAAAACACACTTACAGGATAAAAACATATAAAAGGCTCTGATCCTGTGGTAGTGATGCTGCAGGGATGCTGGGCTGCAGAAGGTGGATTACCAGCCGGGAGCTCCTTCTGTGGCCATCAGGAAGAGACTAGGGGCCGGCGTGGAGTGCACGTGGAGCATGCATGACGTCACAGGTCGTCCGTATGCTTCCGGGTTCGATATACAGGGGAGGAATCATCCAGGGAGGAGGGCTAGCAGGGAGGTTGGAAGAAGGCTACGCGCTCGGAGCCACTGCTCCTTCAATAGGCCTCTTGAAGGAGCAGTGGCTCCGAGTGCGTAGCCTTCTCTCAACTTCTGTGCTAGCCCTCCTCCCTGGACGATCCCTCCCCTGGATACCGAACCCAGAAGCAGACAGACAACCTGTGACGTCATGCACGCTCCACGTGTGCTCCACACCGGCCCCTAATCTCTTGGCCAAGCAAGCGGGTCATAGTGCATGCTTGGCCAATCATCAGCCAGCAATGCACTGCGATGCCGCAGTGAATTATGGGCCATGACGCGCCATTCAAATTTGGCGCGAACGGCCTATATCGTTCGCAATTTGACGAATGGTTGAACATGTGATGTTTGAGTCCACTCGAACTTGAAATTCATCCCTACTCATGTGTATCCCTCTCGTATTGTTATTCGGAGAGCTGATAAACTGAGTCAAATCAGAACTAGTGCCATCCCACAGGAGGAGGATGTCATCTTTATATCTTGTCCAAAGAACCATCTGAGGTCTCTGTTGGGCATAGATGACATCCTCCTCCCATCGGGCCATAAAGAGGTTGGCAAGACTAGGAGCATATTTGGCTCCCATAGCCACCATAGCTACCCCTCTTTCCTGGCAAAAAAACTGTGTATTAAACCAAAAATAATTGTGTGAAGCAGCAAATTCAAGTAATTCCAAAATGAAGGAGATCTGACCACTTGGCAGATCTGAATCACTATCCAGATAATAATTTACAGCAGCCAAACCCAAATCATGTGGTATAATCGTGTATAATGAAGTGACGTCTGCCATCACTAGCCACATCCCTCCCTTAGGTGTATACTCCGATAATAAATTTATGTTGAGAGTCTTTTAAATAAGAAGGCATCCTCTGCACCAAAGACTGCAAAAATAAATCAATGTACCTGCCCACCCGGGATGTGACAGAATCAATGCCACTTACTATTGAATGACCCGGGGGGAGGCAGGTAGGGTTCTTATGTAACTTTGGCAGATAATAAATAATGGGGGTACGTTGTGCTTTAGGCATCAGAAAGAGCCTTTTTTTTATTCAGAACACCCCTTCCTGAACCCCAGCAATGATCCTTTCCAGTACCTTTTTATATTTGACCAAAGGGTTGAATACTAAAGGTGTGTAAGTATCTCGATCCCCCAGAATCCTATGCATCTCACTCATATAATCTGTCCTATCTAATCCCCCCCCCTTATTGGCAGGGCGTATAACCAAATCTTTGTTGTTACACAAAGAGTCAATACCTGCTTCCAAATCCTTGTCGTTCCTAACATTCCTAATTTTCACCTGATCTAAGTCTCTAAGGACTTCATCTTTGAATACTATATGGGATGGGCCAAGGCCCCAGGGGGGTTAAATAATGAGGCATTTGAAAGGCCAGAGTGATGAAACTCCGTAGAGGCCAGTCTATTTTCTTTGATTGGATTAGCTTTCTGGAAGGTGCAAATTTGTGGCCTTTTTATTAAATATATTATATAATAATGCCTTTTTTCCTGCAGTCCTGTTCTACTTAGTAGTAACTCAGATGAGGATGTAACGTGGGATGAATTTACAGAAATATTCTAGTTATTATTAGGTTTTCCCTTTTCCAATATGGAGATTTTTGGATCTGCCTACCCGAGGTTCAAATCGAGGTGTGGTTCCATCTGTATATGCTGTTAAAGCGGTGAGCCAGCACGCCACTCTTGCCCCAGGATGACGTCATATTGTAACGAAATGCATCGGGTAGAGGGACATGCTGACGTCATAGTGTTGCTGCGAACCCGCAGGGACCGGCATTTATCTTAGCTGACCGGCTACTTTTTACATTCTGTTTTTTATGTTCCTTGAGTAAGTGTATTACTTTTATTTATTAAACGGTCCATTGGCTTTTTACACTATGGCGAGTCCTCTTTTCCTCTCGGTTCACACTTGAGTCCTCTCTCTGATTGAGATTTGCTCCCTTTGAATTCACCTCCAAGTCCAAGTCCATCTGTCTGGCTCCATTGTACGAGGTCCTTGGATGTAAGCTGCTATCCCAATCCAACCGGTGATCAAAGGCCCAGGCTGGGTAATTAGCCAGAAGCTCTACACAGCTTACTATCTGGTAAGCGTGAAATTTATGTGGTGGAGGGATTTGCTGTGTTTGTGTGCCACTGACACTTTGAGAGGATTCTGAAAAGCGATTCACCCACCCTTAAGAGCGATTAATCGAACTGCATTTTTTCAATTTCTGCACTCAAATATTTGTGTCATTGATATTTTGAGAGGACTCTGAAAAGTGATTCACACACTTTGAAGAGCGATTCACAGATTTGCACTTTATAAATTTTGCACTTTCATATTTGGTTTTCTGTTCACTATGAAACCTTCCCTTTTTTTCATTATCTATGCTCATCTTGATAGTGAATCACATTATTATAAATAGTTTTGCGTGTCCCTTTGAAACAGCTCTTGAACATTTATAACAACTGCTATTTGTTAAGCAATGCTGTTTAACAAGCAGATGACAATCTTTAATGCTTAAAAAAAGCACTTTGGGGGTTCCCAGAGACTCCTTTCTTAAATGCAGAATTGCCATTTATTTGATGAAGCTGAAATTATTTTATTATATTTTAAATACATCTTCATTTTCCCAGACTTTAATTATACCTATAAATGTAAAATGTAATAAAAATGATAAATACTGCAATGAATGAAAAAAAAAAACACGCTCCACATTGCACATTGTGATTACTTGATAAATAATTCAAAACTGCACATTTGTCTTACCTATGATTCATGTTTAATATGCAGCAGTGGAGCTGTGCTAATCCACATTTAGGTGGTATCATTTGTTTTAATTATATGTATTTATAAGTGATCCGGTAGTTGATTGCACACAGGTGACAAGAAAGTTGATTTGCCCAGTATTTAATTAATCATCCACTTTGAATACCTCCTAAATAATAAAGCACATACAGATTCACCAAAGAGAAAGTAATAGTGTATTATAAGTTGATAGGTGCATTTATTTACCAATGATAAAATCTCTTAGTTCCAACATAAATGTGTCCCTGCTAGCTCAGCATCCAATGGAAAATTACAAGCTAAATCACAAAAGCAAAATATATTGTCTTTAGATTTTATTGGGCTCTTCATAAAGGAAAAGTAGGAGCAATAATGTTGTGCAAAGTAAGTAAGCTAATGACCTCCTTTAGTCAGATTAGATACAAATGATTTAATTTCTGCTTTGTAATTATAGGTTAGTTAATTTTACACTTCATTATTGCCCTTGATGACCCTGTTTCTGAATGAGCCCATATATACTTTAGATAATTATCCAAATACAGGCTTGAATTTTTGCACACAAAAAGATTGCTTAGTATACATCTTTGATAAAGACTGAATAGTCTTACACGCCTGATGAATGGGGAATGTATTGAACCAAAAATTCTCTAGTGGCCCTTTGACATCTTCATCACACCACTCCGGAAGCAGTGTGAAGAGCAGAGTGAAGTTGGGTGGATACTTTCCCAGGTGTGGTGTGATGAAGGGCTCTGAAAAACATAATTACTGAGCTTTGGATATGTCTGGCATGATGGGTCTACATCGTACTATGCAAGGAGGCTGTTTCCTTAGGCTGTGTCAGTTTGCTCATTCAAAGTTTTACATCTGGTAAGCAGGAACTCTGTGTGGTTTGCTGCACGTTTTAAACCCCTTCACTAATACTATTTGGTGATCGATATCCACTCATATATGTTTATATGCATCTGGTAATCAGAATCTTTGTAAGGTGTTGGTGTATATTTATTTTCCTACTAGGACAATACCCACTACCTGCATGATTGCATGTTACTCACACAGAGGCTTATGTGTGTCCATAGGCACTGGGTGTTTTTTATGATTTGTACATGATTTATCACTGTGTGAGGGTCCCCCCCTTTCTTTCTTCTTTTTTTCACATTTGTTGACAATATTACGCTATGTTGTTTTTCAACATTTTTTTGGGTTGAATCTTCGTGAATCCACGTCCATTTTCACGAGTGGAATTTTGTCCAAATTCACCGGGATTGGTTCTTTAAAGGCCCAGGCTGGGTTTAAGCCACTTGCTTTATTTGGCTTACCATCTGGTAAGCATTCTACTTATCATTTGCGTTTTTTTTATTTTGATTCACTTGAGCATCTAGTACCATCAATTGGACTATTGAGGATTTTTTTTTTATTTTATATATAATTTTTTTTCTCTTTTTTTGGACTTTCAATAAATCAAAGAACTTTTTATTATATTTTTCACATCACAACAGTGTATATATGCATACAATAGTTTAATGCGCGGCTTTCTGTTTTACATCCATACAGATATGTCTGTTAGTAAGTTAGTGATGCGTGAGGAGACTAGTGGAGTGAGTTGAGGAGTGGAGAGATAAATTTGTGTGTCATCAGCATATGAAAGATATTGAAAGCTGTGAGAGGCTATCAGCTGACCCAGGGAAGAGGTGTAGATTGAAAATAAAAGAGGTCCAAGAACAGAACCTTGGGGGACCCAGACGGAGAAGGGAAGAGGAGTGGAGGAAGTAGAATTGAAAGTGACACTGAAGGTTCATTGGGGTAGGTAGGATGAGAGCCACTGAAGAGCACTGTCACAGAGACCAAGGGAGTAAAGTTTTTTGAGGAGGAGGGGGTGGTCAACCGTGTCAAAGGCAGCTGAAAGGTCCAGAAGTTGGAGTACAGAATAGTGTCCGTTGGTTGTTGCAGTTAGTAGGTGATTTGTGAGTTTTAAAAAAGCACTTTCTGTGGAGTGTTGAGGGCGAAATCCAGATTGAAAGGGATCAAGAAAGTTATTTTTAAAGAGGTGGTCACTCAGTTGGTTGTAACCCAGGCATTCAAGGAGTTTAGAGGAAAAGGGGAGCAAGGAGATAGGGTGTAGGTTGTTAAGATTGGTAGGGTCCAAGGACGGATTTTTAAGTATGGGGGTGACCAGTGCATGTTTTAGAGCATTGGGGAAAATGCCAGAGGTGAGAGAGAGATTAAAGATGTGGGTTAGAGAGTGTAGGATGGGGCGACCATAGTATTTGAGAGGGAATAGGATCCAGGGGACAGGTGGTTAGATGGGCATTAGAAAGGAGTTTAGCAACTTCATCTGTAGTAGCAGATTTGAATAAGGGAGTGTCAGTTGTACCTGTTGACATGGGGTCTTAACTGGGGGAGATACCTGTAGAGTGGAGATTTCATCACGGATTGTATCAATCTTGTTTTTGAAGTGATTAGCAATCTCCTGGGCAGTGAGTGAGTCAGTGAGTGGACGATTAAGTAGTTGAAGGTAGAGAAGGTATTAATAAGAGTTGTAAAATAGGTCTGCTTGGCAGTGTGGAGGAGAGAATAATATTTTTGGAGGGCAGATTTGTATTGGTTGAAGTCTTTGAGAGACATTGAGAGAGGCCCCTTTCAGCATACTGGACACATAAAATACTATGGCGGGGATAGGCGGGGGGGGTGTATTTTGAACCACGTGATTAGAGGCTCTAATAGGCTTCAAAATAGGGTGGGCTCAGGGCTCAGAGCCCTGCGTCCCGATCCCACCCCGTTATGTGACATAGCGAATGAATTTTCTTTATTTTCACACTAACATTGCTCCCTGTCAATCAGCAGGCAGGTCAGTGAGACCTGTCTCCTGATTGGCCAAAGCATTAGGCAATCCTATTGGATGCCTAACTCTTTGGAGGAAGAGGAGACACGGCAGAGGAAGCCTAAAGACGAGCTGAGCGGACACAGGACCTGCAGCCGCCGCTTCCCACTGAGAAGGAGAGCCGCTGAGGAAGAGAGCCGCTGAGGAAGAGAGCCACTGAGGAAGAGAGCTGCAGAGGAGGAGAGCCGCCGAGGAAGAAAGCCGCAGAGGAGGAAAGCCGCCGCTTCCCACCGAGGAAGAGAGCCCCCGAGGAAGAGAGCCTCATTACTCCAGGAGAGGAGCGGTAAGTGCCATTGGACCTGCTGCGGGGGGGGGGATTAGTGAAGTGACAGCCGAGCCTGGCTGCATTTGATGGGCACAAGTGGATGCAAATACTGGGCACAAGTGGCTGCATTTGACAGGCACAAGTGGATGCATTTGATGGGCACAAATGGCTGCATTTGATTGACACAAGTGGCTGCATTTGATTGACACAAGTGGCTGCATTTGATGGGCACAAATGGCTGCATATGATGGGCACAAGTGGATGCATATGATTGGCACAAGTGGCTGCATATACTGGGCACAAGTGGCTGCATATGATGGGCACAAATGGCTGCATTTGATTGGCACACGTGGCTGCAAATACTGGGAACAGGTGGCTGCATTGGACAGGCACAAGTGGATGCATTAAATGGGCACAAATGGCTGCATATTATTGGCACAAGTGGCTGCATTTGATTGGCACAAGTGGCTGCATATGCTAGGCACAAGTGGCTGCATTTGACGGGCACAAATGACTGCATTTGAAAGGCACAAGTGGTTGCATTTGATAGGCACAAGTGGCTGCATTTGATGGGCACAAATGGCTGCATATGATGGGCACAAGTGGCTGCATTTGATTGGCACAAGTGACTGCATATGATGGGCACAAGTGGCTGCATTTGATTGGCACAAGTGGCTGCATTTGACGGGCACAAATGGCTGCATATGACAGGCACAAGTGGCTGCATATGACAGGCACAAGTGACTGCATTTGATTGGCACAAGTGGCTGCATATGATGGGCACAAGTGGCTGCATATGATGGGCACAAGTGGTTGCATTTGATGGGCACAGGTGGCAGCAAATGATGGGCACAAGTGGCTGCATATGATGGGGCGCAAGTGGCTTCATATGATGGGCACAAGTGGCTGAATATGATGGGCACAGGTGGCTGCATATGATGGGCACAAGTGGCTGCATTTGATGGGCACAAGTGGCTGCATTTGATGGGCACAAGTGGCTGCATTTGATGGGCACAAATGGCTGCATTTGATTGACACAAGTGGCTGCATTTGATGGGCACAAATGGCTGCATATGATGGGCACAAGTGGATGCATATGATTGGCACAAGTGGCTGCATATACTGGGCACAAGTGGCTGCATATGATGGGCACAAATGGCTGCATTTGATTGGCACACGTGGCTGCAAATACTGGGAACAGGTGGCTGCATTGGACAGGCACAAGTGGATGCATTAAATGGGCACAAATGGCTGCATATTATTGGCACAAGTGGCTGCATTTGATTGGCACAAGTGGCTGCATATGCTAGGCACAAGTGGCTGCATTTGACGGGCACAAATGGCTGCATTTGAAAGGCACAAGTGGTTGCATTTGATGGGCACAAGTGGCTGCATTTGATTGGCACAAGTGACTGCATATGATGGGCACAAGTGGCTGCATTTGATTGGCACAAGTGGCTGCATTTGACGGGCACAAATGGCTGCATATGACAGGCACAAGTGGCTGCATATGACAGGCACAAGTGACTGCATTTGATTGGCACAAGTGGCTGCATATGATGGGCACAAGTGGCTGCATATGATGGGCACAAGTGGTTGCATTTGATGGGCACAGGTGGCGGCAAATGATGGGCACAAGTGGCTGTATATGATGGGGCGCAAGTGGCTTCATATGATGGGCACAGGTGGCTGCATATGATGGGCACAAGTGGCTGCATTTGATGGGCACAAGTGGTTGCATTTGATGGGCACAGGTGGCAGCAAATGATGGACACAAGTGGCTGCATATGATGGGGCGCAAGTGGCTGCATATGATGGGCACAAGTGGCTGCATATGATGGGCACAGGTGGCTGCATATGATGGGCACAAGTGGCTGCATTTGATGGGCACAGGTGGCAGCAAATGATGGGCACAAGTGGCTTCATATGATGGGCACAAGTGGCTGCATATGATGGGGCACAGTGGCTGCAAATGATAAGCACAAGTGGTTGCATTTGATTGGCACAAGTGGCTGCATATGATGGGCATAAGTGGCTGCATATGATGGGAACAAGTGGCTGCATATGATGGGGCACAAGTGGCTGCATATGATGGGCACAAGTGGCTGCATATGATGGGCACAAGTGGCTGCATATGATGGGCACAAGTGGCTGTGTATGATGGGTAGGGATGAGCCGAACACCCCCCTGTTCGGTTCGCACCAGAACATGCAAACAGGAAAAAAGTTCGTTCGAACACGCGAACACCGTTAAAGTCTATGGGACACGAACATGAATAATCAAAAGTGCTAATTTTAAAGGTTAATATGCAAGTTATTGTCATAAAAAGTGTTTGGGGACCTGGGTCCTGCCCCAGGGGACATGGATCAATGCAAAAAAAGTTTTAAAAACGGCCCTTTTTTCAGGAGCAGTGATTTTAATAATGCTTAAAGTCAAACAATAAAAGTGTAATATCCCTTTAAATTTCGTAGCTGGGGGGTGTCTATAGTATGCCTGTAAAGGGACGCATGTTTCCTGTGTTTAGAACAGTCTGACAGCAAAATGACATTTTGAAGGAAAAAACTTATTTAAAACTACTCGCGGCTATTGCATTGCCGACAATACACATAGAAGTTCATTGATAAAAACGGCATGGGAATTCCCCAAAGGGGAACCCCGAACCAAAATTAAAAAAAAAAAAATGACGTGGGAGTCCCCCTAAATTCCATACCAGGCCCTTCAGGTCTGGTATGGATATTAAGGGGAACCCCGGCCAAAATTTTTTAAAAAAATGACGTGGGGTTCCCCCTAAATTCCATAGGTCTGGTATGGATTTTAAGGGGAACCCCGCGCCAAAAAAAAAAAAAAAATGGCGTGGGGTCCCCCCAAAAATCCATACCAGACCCTTATCCGAGCACGCAACCTGGCAGGCCGCAGGAAAAGAGGGGGGGACGAGAGTGCGCCCCCCCTCCTGAACTGTACCAGGCCACATGCCCTCAACATTGGGAGGGTGCTTTGGGGTAGCCCCCCAAAACACCTTGTCCCCATGTTGATGAGGACAAGGGCCTCATCCCCACAACCCTGGCCGGTGGTTGTGGGGGTCTGCGGGCGGGGGGCTTATCGGAAACTGGAAGCTCCCTTTAACAAGGGGACCCCCAGATCCCGGCCCCCCCCTGTGTGAAATGGTAAGGGGGTACTTACCCCTACCATTTCACTAAAAAACTGTCAAAAATGTTAAAAATGACAAGGGACAGTTTTTGACAATTCCTTTATTTAAATACTTCTTCTTTCTTCTATCTTCCTTCATCTTCTGGTTCTTCTGGTTCTTCTGGCTCTTCTGGTTCTTCCTCCGGCGTTCTCGTCCAGCATCTCCTCCGTGGCGTCTTCTATCTTCTTCTCCTCGGGCCGCTCCGCACCCATGGCATGGGGGGGAGGCTCCCGCTCTTCTCTTCATCTTCTTCATCTTCTTCTCTTCTTCTTTTCTTCTCTTCTTCTCTTCTTCATTTTCTTCTCCGGGCCGCTCCGCACCCATGCTGGCATGGAGGGAGGCTCCCGCTGTGTGACGGCGCTCCTCGTCTGACAGTTCTTAAATAACGGGGGGCGGGGCCACCCGGTGACCCCGCCCCCTCTGACGCACGGGACATGACGGGACTTCCCTGTGGCATTCCCCGTGATGTCACAGGGAAGTCCCGTCAAGTCACCGTGCGTCAGAGGGGGGCGGGGTCACCGGGTGGCCCCACCCCCCGTTATTTAAGAACTGTCAGACGAGGAGCACCGTCACACAGCGGGAGCCTCCCTCCATGCCAGCATGGGTGCGGAGCGGCCCGGAGAAGAAAATGAAGAAGAGAAGAAAAGAAGAAGAGAAGAGCGGGAGCCTCCCCCCCATGCCATGGGTGCGGAGCGGCCCGAGGAGAAGAAGATAGAAGATGCCGCGGAGGAGATGCTGGACGAGAACGCCGGAGGAAGAACCAGAAGAGCCAGAAGAACCAGAATAACCAGAAGATGAAGGAAGATAGAAGAAAGAAGAAGTATTTAAATAAAGGAATTGTCAAAAACTGTCTCTTGTCATTTTTAACATTTTTGACAGTTTTTTAGTGAAATGGTAGGGGTAAGTACCCCCTTACCATTTCACACAGGGGGGGGTGGGATCTGGGGGTCCCCTTGTTAAAGGGGGCTTCCAGATTCCGATAAGCCCCCCGCCCGCAGACCCCCACAACCACCGGCCAGGGTTGTGGGGATGAGGCCCTTGTCCTCATCAACATGGGGACAAGGTGTTTTGGGGGGCTACCCCAAAGCACCCTCCCAATGTTGAGGGCATGTGGCCTGGTACGGTTCAGGAGGGGGGGCCGCACTCTCGTCCCCCCCTCTTTTCCTGCGGCCTGCCAGGTTGCGTGCTCGGATAAGGGTCTGGTATGGATTTTTGGGGGGACCCCACGCCGTTTTTTGTTTTTTTTTGGCGCGGGGTTTCCCTTAAAATCAATACCAGACCTGAAGGGTCTGGTATGGAATTTAGGGGGAACCCCACGTCATTTTTTTTTTTAAATTTTGGCTGGGGCTCCCCTTAATATCCATATCAGACCTGAAGGGCCTGGTATGGAATTTAGGGGGACTCCCACATCATTTTTTTTTTTTTTTAATTTTGGTTCGGGGTTCCCCTTTGGGGAATTCCCATGCCGTTTTTATCAATGAACTTCTATGTGTATTGTCGGCAATGCAGTAGCCGCGGGTAGTTTTAAATGAGTTTTTTCCTTCAAAATGTCATTTTGCTGTCAGACTATTCTAAACACAGGAAACATGCGCCCCTTTACAGGCATACTATAGACACCCCCAAGGTACGAAATTTAAAGGGATATTACACTTTTATTGTTTGACTTTAAGCATTATTAAAATCACTGCTCCTGAAAAAACGGCCGTTTTTAAAACTTTTTTTTGCATTGATCCATGTCCCCTGGGGCAGGACCTGGGTCCCCAAACACTTTTTATGACAATAACTTGCATATTAGCCTTTAAAATTAGCACTTTTGATTTCTCCCATAGACTTTTAAAGGGTGTTCCGCGGCATTCGAATTTGCCGCGAACACCCCAAATTGTTCGCTGTTCGGCGAACTTGCGAACAGCCAATATTCGAGTCGAACATGAGTTCGACTCGAACTCGAAGCTCATCCCTAATGATGGGCACAAGTGGCTGCGTTTGATGGACACAGTGGCTGCATTTGATGGGCACAATGGCTGCATTTGATGGGCACAGTGTCTGCATTTGATAGGCACAATTGCTGCATTTGATGGGCACAGTGAGGCTGCAATTGCTGGGAGGTTCAGTATTTTTCAGTTTGTTTGCACCCCCCCCCCAAAATTTTGAGCACCAGCCGCCACTGTGCACCAGCCTAGTGAATTATCCCACAGTGTTTATTTAAATAAAAGAGAACTACATAAAATATACTCATAAACATATTCAGCAAAAGTGCTCATCGAGCTATTCATAAATAGCCCACTAATCACAAGCTTGGCAGGCTCCAGGGGACAGGGGGACCCTCTGGGGCCCTAATTGGCTAACACTTTTCGAAGGCTATACCTTCTCCATCAGCATATTGTATATTGTACACTGTTCACTCTATTTATAAATAGAGTGAACAGTGTAATCATCAAGACCGATACTAGGCCTACAGCCCTGCACTGGACTTGATGACATCAAGGAACAGTTCACTGCTGCAGTATAGGGGAGCATCATCTGCCAGGGAAGTGGATAACTGGGTAATTTAGGGATCATTTACACTTGTTTTGACTTCAACACACATTAAAGCACCTACCGCTTCAACATGCTTTTTTTATGTGTTTTTGAGGCTTCTTCAATGCTTCGGTGGTGCTTCGATAGTGCTTCGATGAGACGTTGTGGTGCTTTTTTAAAGCTTTACTGAAGCTTGGCAGATGCCCTGTGTGTGTGTTGATATCTCATACCTGCAATATCTACAAAACAAACCTAAGCTAAAGCTGAATTAAAGCTCCTCAAAAGCTGCAAGTGCTTCAAGCGAGCTTTGTCATAAACTTCTATGGAGGCTTTAAAGACTCTTTGAAGCACCACTAAAATGACATGGGGTATCATTTCTGAAGCGAAGCCGAATCAAAGCAAAAGCAAGGTGTAAACAAAACTGTAAGCTAATCACTTTATTTAGCGACAGGTGCTTTGACTGGCGTTCAGAGAGATTTAAATAAACATGTCCAAAGCCATGTTTTGAAGCAAGTGTAAATGAGCCCCTAATGTTTTCCCTCCCCTATAAAAAAAACAAGCATTGAAACTTTGTATTGAGGGGGGATGTAAGGGGGGATTTTTACTTTTCATGGAGTTGGACTATAAGATATAATATACACTTCGGTATTTCCAGAAACTGATGCCATTGTATCTATTAAGTTTCTACCTTCTCTAGGTTAAGAATAGCCTGGAGGCTGCCTAAACACTCACAAGGATGCACACAGCATTGGACTTGGCTAGCATTGGGTGCTTGTGTGATTGGATCTAGCAGTAAACATCTTCAGACTGTGTAAAATTGGCTAGTTTTCTTGTGTTATGAGGTAATGAGTTAAAGGTAAAAGTAGTTATCTTCTAAAAACAGGACTGCAATGAACAAAAAATATAGTGTTTCTTACAAAGCACAGGATAGGAACAAATGTATATGATGCTTTGAATACACAAATACATTTATATTTGAAAGATAATTTTAGGTGGTTCAGGAAGCTCTTTAAACGACCGGCCATTGTATATATACATCATTTCTTTGAAGGTGGATATCTCGGTAACGGCAGCAGCTGCTGCCACAACCGAGGTATCCATCTTTAGGGCCGGCGGTTCTGTTTACAATAATGGTGGTCTCTGTGACGGATTCACTGCGAAGAGGTACCACCCCCCTCCCGCCGCTCTCCCGTGCCCTCTGCCACTTACCGGAGCCGTCGTTAGCGGTGGAGGCAATCAGGACCTGTCACATCCATGGTATGGAGACGAGTGAGGGGAAGATGGCCCCACCCGTCTCCATACCATAGGAGGGCGGAAGCGACGTCATAACGTCAGCTCCACCCATACGTCTTAAAGGCATATTTTTTTGTTGTCATTTTTTCAAATTACATTTTTTTTTGTTTTTTTGTTTTTGCATTTAAATCCAAATATGAGATCTGAGGACTTTTTGACCCCAGATCTCATATTTAAGAGGACCTGTCATGCTTTTTTTTCTATTACAAGGGATGTTTACATTCCTTGTAATAGGAATAAAAGTGATCCAATTTTTTTTTTTTAAACTGTGAAAAAATAAAGTAAAATAAATAAGAAAACCAAAAAATTTTTTAAAGCACCCCGTCCCGGCGAGCTTGCGTGCAGAAGCAAATGCATATGTGAGTAGTGCTTACATATGAAAACGGTGGTCAAACCACACATGTGAGGTATCGCCATGACCGGTAGAGTGAGAGCAATAATTCTAGCCCTAGACATCCTCTGTAACTCAAAACATGCAACCTGTAGAATTTTTTAAATGTCGCCTATGGAGATTTTTAAGGGTAAAAGTTTGACGCCATTCCACGAGCGGCGCAATTTTGAAGCGTGACATGTTGGGTATCATTTTACTTGGCGTAACATTATATTTCACAATATAAAAAAAATTGGCTAACTTTACTGTTGTCTTATTTTTCTATTCAAAAAAGTGAATTTATTCCAAAAAAATGCGCTTATAAGACCGCTGCGCAAATACAGTGCAAACAAAAGTATTGCATTGACTGCCATTTTATTCTCTAGGGTGTTAGAAAAAAAAACAATATATAATGTTTGGGGGTTATAAGTAATTTTCTAGCAAAAAAAACTGTTTTAAACATGTAAACACCTAAAGTCGAAAACGAGGCTAGTCCTTAAGTGGTTAAGAAAAGTGCAACACGAGAGGCAGGAGGCGGAGCCTAGCGGAGCAGACATGCATTGTTAGAGCTCCACACCGCTGAGGAGAGAAGAGAAGGACAAAGCGGAGCCTGCAGGCTCAAAAGGTATCCATTTGAACCTTTTTGCCCCTGGGAACAAACTGTGAAAGTTTGGGCAGGAAATATGGTACTGGGAGGAAACCGTGGCAGAAATAAAAATCACCTCACAAAGAGCTCACAGGCACTCACTGCAGCTGAAGCAGCTCCAGTCACCTCACAAGATACAGCATCAGGGCGCTCTCACAGACAGAAAATGTCACAGCAAGACTCTCCATTTGAGTCAGATACAGAACAAATCCTCTCACAAACTTCTCCACAAGCCTCCTCAGCATCCCCAGTAATATTATTACAATTTGAAAAGATGCTTCATAAGGCTTTAAAACAAACCTCAGACCAAATAACAAAAAGCCTAACCAAAGAAATAAGAGAGCTGGGAAACCGCACCGCAGCCCTAGAAATAAAAATGGATGAAATTGAAATTACAACCCAAGAAAATATAACAGAATTGGAACAATTAAAAAAAGAGAATTTAATACTTCAAACTAAGCTCGAAGATTACGAAAATAGAGCCAGACGTTCAAACTTGCGCATAAGGGGAATACCTGAAACTGTGACAGACCTGCAATCTACTATTACTGCTCTATTACAAGAACTAAAGCCAGATATCCCTATTGAACGTTTAGAACTGGACAGAGTACACAGAGCCCTCCCAGCCAAAAAGAAAGATGGACCCCCACGTGATATAATCACAAAATTTCATTATTACAGAACGAAAGAACAAATACTAATTGCTGCAAGAGAAAAAAAGGAACTTAATTTTCAAGGACACAATTATCAAATTTTTGCTGACCTATCCCAACTTACTATTACTAAAAGACGATCCATGAAACCCCAACTAATGGAACTGCAACGCCACAACATTATGTATCAATGGGGCTTCCCCTTTTCAGTCAGATTTAACTACCAAGGTACAATTTACAGAAGCAGATCAGCAGATGAACTACAACAAACCCTTTTAAAATTAAATCTGACAGAACCCACAAGCAGCAACACTCCCACACGCAGAAGAATGGCATCATCTTCACCTTCAGGCAGCACCCAGAAAATTTCAGAACAAAATGGGAATCATCATTCTCACAAAAGAGGCCGTTATGCCACATCATCCATGGACCAAGAAGATTCAATGGACTGACATCCTAATTCCTGATATCTCTTCATTTATTATACTAAGAGATGGTTCTCTATAAAAAAACCTATATTTATAACTGAATGTAACTGCATTCTGATAGTCACACACTGTGTGGGATCATGTTACATTCCAGTTATATTTCTTATTACTTCTGATTCATATAGCCTTAGAATATATAAGTGAAATAAGAAAATTCTTGTTCAGTTATATATTATCAGGTAATAACAATAGATTTATTACTTTTTAGGACAAATATGTTCAAAAATCCAGAAGTAATGGAAGCTTTTTCTTTCTTTTCTTAAAACAAATATATTATTACCTAACTAGTTCCTAGAATTATGTTTTTGTTTATTCTAATCTGAAGCAATACAACCTCAATTTTATGAGTTAACATATCTAAACAGTTACATATGAATAAAATATGTAATTGTTTACTCTAAAAGGGTTAAAATCCCAAAATAATTCAAACTATCTTCACCAATACCAAAGTTATTAACAGTACCTTTCTAACTGAATTATTTAGCCTAGGGCAAGACTAACCATATACAACCACCCTGGAATAAATAATTTCAACAAAAACTATATTCTGCACTCCAATTAATGAAACATCATTTTGATGTCTTTTGACATAGCACTTCTCTCCTGTAAGCGGAAGATCCGTGTACCCCCATTAGCCCTCCTCATTCTCCCAACCATATTATGTGGGAGTGTGACGAAGGCACTTATTCCCCTGAGAGAGATATTTATTCTCTTTCACGGGTAAATTGTGATTACTTGCAAAAAATAATTTATACAATGTATCATCTAATCTCATATGTTTTTTGTTTACTCTTTACTCCAGAATTCACTGGTTTCTTTTCTATCTATTCATCTCTTCAGTCCACACAGGTTGATCTGCGCAGTCAGCTCTGCATAACAAAAAGTAAGTCAAAACTATTTGATCTATTGCCATGGCACCGCTGAATATACTTTCCCTGAATGTTCAGGGAATAAATGTCCCTCAAAAAAGGACCAAAGCCTTCCGTACTTTCCATAACAAGAAGGCTCACATAGTATGCCTCCAAGAAACACACTTCACCAAAGATTCTACTCCAAAATATATTTCTCCTTTTTATCAACAAATTTACATGGCTTCTGCCTGTACCAAGCAAAGGGGAACTCTAATTGCATTTCACCGATCCACACCATTCACCTTATCATCAGAAATTAAAGACCCAGAAGGTAGATACCTGATACTCATGGGTTATATAATGGATACAGCAATCACAGTGATTTCCTACTATGCTCCTAACAAACAACCTACACCATTCCTCTCACATATATTACAAGTGATTAATACACACAAAATAGGAACAGTGATAATGTGTGGGGATTCGAACCAGGTCCTCCTCCCATTTCTAGATAAATCACCTTTTACACCATCCAAAATAACCTCTAGATTACCATTTTCTCAACTTCTTACCAAATACAATCTGGTAGATTCGTGGAGAGAAAGTAACCCAATGAAAAAGAAATTCACTTATTTCTCGCACCCTCATCAAACCTTCACCAGAATAGATCATATTTTTCTAACAATAGGAATGATACCAGATATTATTGCATCAGATATAATTCCGATTCCGTGGTCTGACCATAATGCAGTATACACTACTATAGCCTCAGCCATACCAAAAGCGCATGACCCAACGTGGTACTTACCGGACATAATGCTCAAACACCCACTACATCAGATGGCCATTGAACAAGCTTTAAAGGAATACATATCAATTAATAATACAACAGACATCTCCCCAATAACACTGTGGGAAGCTCATAAGCCTGTCTTGCGTGGTACAATACAAAGACAAATGGCACTATTTAAACGGGAACGCAAAAATCTAGCAAAAAAACTAGAACTCAATTTTAATGCAGCCTACATATCATTTCAAGATAATCCATCTCAGAGTACAAAATCTCATCTGGAAAAATCTAGATTGGAATACGATCTATTTCTCACTGAGTCAGTTGATAAACCCCTTAAACGCTCCAAACACAATTTCTACATGAATACAAACAAACCAGGTACATATTTGGCTCGGGCATTAAATTCAACTAACAAATCTTTCAAACCAATACGTTTGAAATTATCAAAAAATGTTTACACTTGTAATCCAGTTAAAATAGTCCATAAATTTCACTCACATCTCGCAACTTTATACAAGACAAACAATGAATTTAATCCTACAGAGGCTGAATCCTTCTTCTCAAAAATAACCTTACCTGAGTTATCTCAGAATCAAAAAAGCAGTTTGGATGAGCCTATAACTATAGATGAAGTTGCTAACGCCATAAAAGACCTAAAACTTAACAAAAGACCAGGCCCAGACGGCTACTCGGCTTTATACTATAAAACATTCTCAGAAATACTCTCTCCCATTCTCACTGAAACTTTTAACAAACTTCTAGATGGACATTCTTTTCGGCAAGAAACACTAATGGCAATTGTTTGTATGATCCCAAAACCCCTTTCTGATGATACTTCCTGTGTGAATTATCGGCCTATCTCTCTGTTAAACCTTGATATTAAATTATTAGCAAAAATAATAGCAAAATGCTTTAATAGCATTATAGGAAAATTAATACATAGAGATCAAGTAGGCTTCATGCCAAATAGACAGGCAAGCGATAATATACGCAGGGCAGTGTTATTGGCACATATTGCTAAAAAACGGAAAATCCCTTTATGTTTTCTATCTCTCGATATTAAGAGGGCATTTGACACAGTATCCTGGCAATATATGCAATATTCATTACAAAAATGGGGTTTTGGACCCCACTTTTTAACATGGATCAAAGCATTATATAATAAACCCAAAGCCTATATAAAATATGCTGGATACAAATCTGAAGCCTTTAATATCGAAAGAGGTACCCGACAGGGTTGCCCATTATCTCCCTTATTATTTGCCCTTATACTCGAACCCATGGCCCAATACATCAGAACAAACCAAACTATAACTGGCATTGAAGTAGGAGGTATTACACACAAATTATGTATATTTGCAGACGATATATTACTTTTTCTATCATCACCACAGGTCTCTGGTCCTAACTTAATACCAGCTCTTGATGGATTTGCAGCCCTATCCGGCCTTATGATTAATCCTAAGAAATGCCTAATGCTTAATATTTCACTCACAAACATGGAATTGATCCCGGCTAGGGCTGCACTCCCATTCACATGGGCAGAAAAATCAATCCCATATCTTGGAATTCATTTAACAGAATCTAATTCTGACTTATTCTCAACCAATTATCCAATTATCCTCCTAAATTAAGACAGATCACAAATCTAATAAAACAATGGTCGCAACTTCCTTTATCCTGGATAGGGAAGATTAATGCAATCAAAATGACTATTCTACCCAAATTGCTTTATCTATTCAGAGTCCTCCCTATTCCAATTCCTTCCTATTTTTTGAGAATAGTACAAAAAAGAGCAACTTCGTTTATATGGGGCTCTTCTAAACCACGTATACCTATACACACACTACATCTTCCCAAAAATAAAGGAGGCCTGGGATACCCTAATTTTACTAACTACTACAGAGCAGCACATTTGGCCAGTCTTTCCAAATACCATGCAAAACAGGAAATCCCATTATGGGTATTTATAGAGGCTTCAGAAAATGACCCTCTATTAATATCAAATTTATTATGGCTTGATCCTAAAGACCGCTTTAAAATTCATAATCCCATAACTAAACACTTCTTATCTCTCTGGGATAAACTAAAAACCAAATATCAGTTACAATCTCCACACAATCCTCTCCTTTCTTTTATCAGAAATCCGGCCTTTTATCCGGCATGGATCTACCCAAATTCTTTTAAAGCTTGGACAACATCAGGCATTCAGACACTAAATGACTTCATAGCATCTAAATCATTCCTTTCATTCCCATCGCTTAGAGAAAAATATGATCTACCAAACTCTGAGATATTTAGATATCTCCAAATCAAAAATTTCTATACACCATTCCTAAAGGGGGATACACCATTATCCCAATTATCCATTTTTGAATCAATCTGTACAAAAGATCCATTTGCTAAAGGTACAATTTCATCACTTTATAATCAATTATATGGAGTAGCAAATCTTAATAGACCCTCTTACGTTCAGAGGTGGGAGGAGGACCTGGGACGAACTTTAGAAGACACGGACTGGTCTAACATATGGCTCACATCTAAGTCATCTTCACCCAACATCTTAGCACTGGAGACAAATTATAAAGTCCTAACTCGCTGGTACCTTGTACCCGCTAGAGTGGCAAAATATTCACCTAATACCTCAGCTCTTTGTTTTCGAGGATGCCCAGAAATAGGCACATATTTACACATATGGTGGACGTGCCCCGTAATCCAAACCTTCTGGAAGGAAGTCTTCGTGATTGCATCTAAAATATTTAAAAAAATAATACAACTAGATCCATATTTAACTTTACTTAATCTAAAACCGGAATGGTTAACACTCTCTCAATTCAAACTTATGATCCAACTAATAACGGCTGCAAAACAAACAGTGGCCAAGGCATGGAAATCTCCTACATTGGTACTAGCAGAAACAATTCACAGTATGAATAATACAATGTCCCATGCTAAGATGGTAGCCATCGATCAAAATCAAATTCCAAAATTTGAAAAACTTTGGCATCCTTGGATAAAACAACAGTTCTTGTCAAACTTCAATGACTCTGTCCTGTTGCCATGGTAACAGATTAAATGACTTACAGAGACACCCATTCTAAGGCTTCAAAGAGAACTAAAAAGAATAATAAACTGACGAGCGGGACAACCTTGTGGACCATACCTCTACCTTTCAACCCTTTTTCTTCTTTTTCTTTCCTTTTCTCCACCTTACGATTAAAGCTCATTATCAGAATTTATTTGACCTATATACACTCTACTTGTAAACAATATGTATAGTAGGTATAAATCATTTAAATACCTACAAAAGTAACTAAGGAAATGATATATATCTTTAATTTAGGTTTACGTAAACCCAATGTTTAATATTTGAAATTTCATGATATTTACCTATATAAACCCTACTGTAAAACAATGAGCTTACTTTATAGATCCTTGTAAACTTACTTTATGTATCTTTATAACATTGTATACTCAATAAACTTCTTTTGACAAGGAAAAAAAAAAAAAAAAAAAAAAAAAAAGTGCAACACTGTTATTGGTCAAGAAAAAAATATTGTCAATGTCTTCATAGACATATGCTGCTAACAAAGCAAACAGAATATTGGCATGCATTGAAAAGGGGATTAATTCCAGAGATAAAATGATAATTCTCCCGCTCTACAAGACTCTGGTCCGACCGCATCTAGAGTATGCTGTCCAATTCTAGGCACCAGTCCTCAGGAAGGATGTACTGGAAATTGAGCGAGTACAAAGAAGGGCAACAAAGTTAATAAAGGGTCTGGAGGATATTAGTTATGAGGAAAGGTTGCGAGTACTGAACTTATTCTCTCTGGAGAAGAGATGCTTGAGAGGGGATATGATTTCAATATACAAATACCATACTGGTGATCCCACAATAGGGATAAAACTTTTTTGCGGAAGGGAGTTTAACAAGACTCGTGGCCACTCATTAAAATTAGAAGAAAAGAGGTTTAACCTTAAACTACGTAGAGGGTTCTTTACTGTAATTCTGTGTACACACGGTCGGAATTTCCCACAACAAATGTTCAATGGGAGCTTGTTGTCGGAAATTCCGACCGTGTGTAGGCTCCATCAGACATTTTCCGTCGGAATTTCCGACAAACAAAATTTGAGATATGGATCTCAAATTTTCCCACATCAATATTCATTCTTGTAAATGCAGAGCGTGTGCAGACAATTGCGACGCACAAAATTCCACGCATGCTTTGAATGAAGTACGAGACGGAAGCGCTCGTTTTGGTAAAACTAGCGTTCATAATGGAATGGAGCACATTCGTCATGCTGCAAATTTTAAAATCTTTTAATGCAGCACATTCTCATCTTCTTTATAATGCTAGAATAATGAAGTTGTTTTGCTGCTGATAGTCACACAGAGTTCTGACAAACTGATTTCTTTATTATTTCTTGTGATCTCCTGAGTCTTGAATAATATTATTTATTTTTTGTCAGATCTCCATAATAATGTTTGCATTTGTTTTTATAGTGATTTTTTTTCTTTTTTTTTTTATCAAGATCTCCTGTTTTTTTATTTTTTTTTTTCTAGTGATCTCCATAATATTTTTTTTAGTTTTGTGTGTCAAGTTACCACAACACCATTATTATCTTGTATTTTTTAACCTCAAGGAGGTTGGTTGGTGTCCCTTGTTAACTTGACATTGTATTTAGGAAATGTACCAGCCTACTCACAAGCAAACTGTCCTTTTTGAACTAAAATACATAGGCAAGTATTTGTGAATCAAATATAGCCAATTATTATGGGTCATAAGAAAATAAAGAGGAAGGCAACGCTGGAGAAACTGGTGAAATTGGCTAAGCCTTTGTACCCCAGGGCACACATCAACTATTTTACAGGCAAAATTGTAGCCTGAGGAGTCCATATAATAGTGAGCACAATCTGGTCCAGGAGTCCAAGAGATCAGGAACAGCAGCAGATGACAAGTATGTCCCCAGACTGTGGTCACACAACAGCCTGCATCTTTTGTCAGACCAGACTGAACCCAGGCCATCACACTCTTTTCTTCCTTCCACGCTGTGGCTGTGGTGTTGGAGTTGTAGCAGGAGGAGGAGGAGGAGGAGGAGAATGGTCAAACTCACACAGGTGGGTTTTGGTTGTGAGTTGGCCCCTCAACCCCTTATTTAGCGTCAGATACATAATTTCCTCACAGATGAGGCATTGGCCCGCCTCCATTTCCTGCATTTTGCATGCAGCCATGGAGGCAAAGGCCTCTTGAAGAGTGGGGGTGGTTCTGAGGGCAGCATTAGCCTCCCGAATCAGCCCAAGCGCTGCCTCCTCCACATTCCTCCCCTTCCTGGGCCTTTTGGTTGGAAGGCGGAGGGGAGAGACCTGGGATTCGGTCAGGCTCATGGGCCGTGCCATCTCCTGGCTGCCACTTTCCCCCGCCACCTCCTGGCTGCCACATTCCACAGCCTCCTCCTGGCTGCCACATTCCAAGCCCTCCTCCTGGCTGAGGCTTTCCTGTGTATGAAAAAGGGATATAGTTTTAGTTTTTTGTTCATCAATCACATACAATTTTCAGCTCATGACTGTTGCAAATTGAATGTTAATAAATAGAAAAGACTATCAATCTGACCCCTGCATTTTTCATTCTTGTCCAAACATTTTTGGCCACTACTGTCTATTAATATGTAAAACACTTTATTAAATCAGCAATTAGTGATCAGTAATAACATCTAGTTAACATCATTCATTTTACAACAAGAAATATGTAGAACAATGCTATACCTGGCTCAAGCTGGGCTCCTACACTTCTTCTTGGCTGGAAGGCCCAGGTTGGATGACAGAAGCCTCAGCTGGGGTGGAAGGAAGCATGGAAGGAGGAGTGGAAGGTAGGGTTCAGAATGATTTCCTGACTTCAGTCTGGTCTGACAGAAACCGCAGTCTGTCATAGTACCACAGCCTGGGTACATAAATGTCATCTGCTGCTGCTCCTGATCTCTGGGAATACTGGACCTAATTGTGCTCCCTATTATAAGTGCTCCTCAGGCCACCAATTTTGGCCTTCAAATAGCGGATGGTTGCTGTGGGGATCTGCAGCTTCACCAACTCCAGCAGTTTCTCCAGCACTGCCTGCCTCTTTTGTTTATGATTATAATCTGGGTGTTTCACTTGCCACAGACAGGGCAGCTCCCTGTACTTGTCTATGAATAGGGGGAGGAAGTTGTGATCATTAAAGCCATCCATTTTCTCTGCAAAACACAACACAAGACAAACCCTAATGTCAGGGTAAACTCTCCTAATCTTGTCCCAATATAGGTCTCAATCTATAAGCAGTATAGGCCACTGATGCACCAAGTTAAAAGTGTACCTTCGTTATCACGATCAGCGCTTCCGCTACTCCTTCCTCCGCTCACAGATCGTACGTACAACGCACGCGTGTTGTGCTTTATATACACTGCGCATGCATGAAACTCCACCCGCCCCTGACCTTCTATCTAGTATATTCCCCGCCCCTTCTCTTTCGGCGCAGTGGGAAAGCACATGGCGGAGAGACAACAGGTACATGCAGACAGCAGCAGCAACAATGGAAGCCCGGAGCCACGAACCTCCCGATCCCGGAGGAGCGTTAAGGCCTCAAATATGTCTTTTGTAGAGATGGTGGAGATGGTAGACATCTTGAAGAGGGCCGACTATGATGGGAAGCATGGATCTTACCCAAACACAAATGTGAAAAGGCCAAGATTATGACTAAAATTGTGAAAAGTCTGCACAGGAATTTTGGGGTACGACGATCCAAGGATCAATTGAGGAAACGCTGGTCAGACCTGAAATTGAGGGAACAGGATCAGTACAGAAAGATCAGGAAACTGCTTCTAAAAAGTAAGTATTTGTCCTGTGTTTCTATTATTATTTTTACTTGCATACTGCTCCATGTATTTTTCTTTACTGTTGTAAAGTTTAAAATGGCAACCTTCAGGTTCGTGGGCACAGTAATTGTGCGTAGTAAACATTGTTCGTTCGCCCACTAATACGATGTTTTTGGCAGATCCAGGTAACTACATTTGTTCAGGCCTATTTGTATTAAAAGAAGTTTAGTACATTGTTGTCTAGATGGTTTTGTAACTAGAATGAAATGTAAACTTGATTCAGTGTAAGGAGAGGACACTCAGCAGTTGTTTACACATCTGGACGCATGAGCACTAGTGTGGGACAACAGAACACCCTCTTTAGGGTGTCCCACACAGGTGCTCCAGTGAATACTAGGGGTGTCTCCATGTGTGAAAATTGTACAAAAAAGGTAAGTATTCCAGCTTTAGAAAGGGAAAAAAATGTCTCCAGCTTGGAACTCTGCCCAAAAAGACAATTGTACGACACTTCCAAGCAATGTTTCAGATTCCTATTTCTGCCCTCAAATATCTGTGTGCTAAGCATACCTTATTTTATTCACATAGGGGAGAAAAGACTCGGGACATCTGAGGACACCAGGGACCCCCAACCTCCTAAAGAAGGGGAAATACCAACACCACAACCATAGGATGTGGAGGAAGGAGAGGTTTATGAAGTGGGCGAAATAGTGACCACAACTGGTGAGTGTCTGAGACCACAGCTTCAGGTAATAGATGGATGCCTGCATATTTTTAATACATGGTGTGTTTTTGAATTTTAGGTGATGTGGATGTTGTGGAAGAAGAAACTGATTTCACAAGTACAAGTGCACACATCCTCATCAGGGAGATCATGGTATACAATCGTGATTTACAGAAGATCAAGGAAGACATCAATGATGTTGAAAAAAAGACCCCAAAACATCATTGATGTTTTGGGCAGAATCTAACACACACCTAAATTCTTCAGTTTGTTTATATTTTTAAGATTTTTTAATCTTTTTTGAAGGATATTGAAAGCCAAATTTTGAAGATGCACACAGTGTGTCAACATGTGCTATCTGTCATCACGGGATATCAATGTACGCGTTTTGTGGGTCCAACCCCTTCCTCGCAGCTCAAGTAGGTGAGATGAAGGGGTTGCACCCCCGAAACACGTCCACTGATCCCCCATGATGGGAGCTAGCACATGTTAACATTAGGCATGGGATCAGGAGGGAAATCCCCATTTTGACTCTCAATTTGTGTGCATCTTCAAAATTTGGCTTTCACAGGGGTGACATCACCCCATCTGATGAAGGCAAGATCAACACAGTTTGGACATACTAATGTCTGATATTGCCTTCAATTTATCAAAGTTGAACTTTGTAAGTTCCTGAGTTGTGTATTGTTTTATGGTTTTAAACATGCCTGTTTAACACAAAAGAGGCTATTTGTACTGTCAAAACCAAAAATGTTATTACAAAAATATGTTGGTTGGGTTTGTTCAAAAACCCTTTTCTAACGCACATGTGAATGTGCGCAGAGTAAAAATTTTTCTACTCAACAATGTGTGGCTTCTTCTTTCAATGCTCAATAGCAGTTTTTGGACTAAGTTGGTGTTTACAGTGGCATTGGGTTTTTTTTTACTAAAGGCAAATCCACTTTGCACTACAAGTGCACTTTCAGTGCAGTTTCAAGTGCACTTTTGCAGTGCACTTGTAGTGCAAAGTGGATTTAACTTTAGTAAATAACACCCACGGTGCTTTATAATTTGCCACAATCAGGCCATTTTCGTGACTCCCAAAAATTATTTAATAGTACTGAAAATGATTAATATTTTTATCAGTAATGCATTACATACATTAACAACAAAAACAAGGTGTGTGAGTAGCAGACCCACGACATAATAGTTCGCTGAAGAAGAGATTGTCACCTCATGTATCAAATAAATTACGTTTGCACTATTGAAGAAAATGGCCAAAAAGAAACCCTAGGAGACAGCTAAAAGAAACACAAGTAGTAAATCAAAGGAAATCTTATTTCAGTTTAACTAAAAAATTTTTTTTTAAATGTTTCTTAAACATTTTCTGGCATATCAATGGCCCCCCTACACGCAAAATACTCGACATACTTCTATTTTATTTTGCGGGCGCTTTGAGGGGGTAAGCCAGGGCGGCCAGCTTCAAGCACCGTCAGGGTTGGTACTTGAAGTCCGGCCTCAGGCACAACTGAGGCCACATAGTTCATTGAATTTCTCCTTAAATAGCTGTGGAGAATACAGCATGCAAGGATTATATGGTTAAGTTTATATTCCGCCATGTTGATTGCCGTAAGGAATAGGCAGAACCGGCTGGCCATTATCCCGAAATCGTTCTCCACCACTCTTCTGGTTCTGGCCAGCTGGTAGTTAAAAACCCTCTGGTCCGGGGTGAGGGTCCTCATCGGTAACGGTCGCATCAGGTAATCACACAGCCCAAATGCTTCATCAGCAACAAAGACGAATGGCAGACCAGCCACATTGTCTTCCAGAGGTGGCAATCCCAAGCCACCACTCTGGAGCTGTCCATAGAACTCAGTCTGGGCGTTGACTCCACCATCTGACATCCGGACATTCTTCCCCACGTCCATATAGGGAAGCTCATATGTTGCCGACGCCTCCGCCAACATCACAATACTATTAAACCCCTTATAGTTATAGTATGACCCAGAGTTGGGGGGGTGGGACTATGTGGACGTGTTTCCCATCAATTGCCCCTCCGCAGTTGGGTAAGTCCCACCGCTGGGCAAAGTGGAATGCCACAGTCTGCCATTCCTGTGGCATTGAAGGAAACTGTGGAGTCAAACAAGAAAAAAAAATGAGTACTTTTGCACATAACATTGCAAGCAGATTAGACACAAACATTCTTGGTGTCATGGTTATGCAATAGAGTTTTCTCTGTCAGTTTACCTGTCTCCATGTGTTCATCTCTAAAGACCAGCTGCCTCTCACCTGACTGGTTGTATAACCTCTCCTCTAAGCATGGCCCCACCCCAGGCCCTATCTTGGAACCCTATATAAACCTGTGCACTGCAAGCCAGCAGTGCTGATCAACCATTGTGTGTTAGCCTCCACGTGTACTTGCTGTGTTACCTACGTCTGATTCCTGTTAACGACTTTGGCCTGTTCTCGACTCTCCCTGTCTGCTTGTTACCCTGACCTTTGGCATGTTATGTTTATCCTTGTCTGCTAGTCGCCCTGACCTTTGGCTTACCCCTTACTTCCCTGTCGTTCCAGCCTGCTGCCTCCTTCCTCTTCTCCTGTAGTCTATGGTGAGAGTGAGCTGTGAGACCCTGGGGGCCACGACCTGGAGCCAGACTGCAGCGCAGTCCATCCTCACCACTAGAGGCTCTGGTGAACACCCACTGGCTCTTAGACTCCACGCCCTGGGGAATCTATGCTCTAGCTCCCACTGGGATCCATGTTAGTTATCCTGTAGACCTGCTTCCTGAACCCTCTAGGGTTCAATCCGCAGCAGTCAGTCCTAGGGTCCACTACCTTAGTGGTGCACTTCTGACTTCTACAGAGCGCATCTGTCACCTGGTCCCAGGTGACCTGGCAGTTTGATCAGCCATGGACCCGGCTGATGTGCCGCTACCCGCAGATGATCCATTGCAGGGCTTAGTTCGCAGACTTGAGACCCAGGAATCACATCAAACCAAAGTGATGCGATTACTTCAGGATTTGGCATCCCATTTTGAACAGGTTCAGGCCTCATTAGGACCCCCGGTTCAACAACCTCAACCGCTATCTGCTGCTGCACCTATCGCACCAGTCGCAGCCACACATTCATTACAACTGCCAGCTCCGGCCCATTTCTCTGGGGACCCCAAGGCTTGCAGGGGGTTCCTTAGCCAGTGCACGATTCATTTTGAACTTCAGCCCCAAAACTTCCTGTCCGATCAGCGAAAGTAGCCTATATTATATTCCTTCTGTCCGGCGAGGCGCTAGCTTGGGCTGCCCCTCTGTGGGAACTGAATGATCCAGTGATTTCTAGCCTGTCTGATTTCTTGAAACTTTTTTGGAATATCTTCGAGGAACCGGGTCGTGTCTCCTCAGCGGCTAGCGCTCTTTTACGTCTCTGTCAAGAGTCCGCTTCTGTGGGACAGTATGCTCTTCAGTTCCGTATCCTCACAGCTGAATTGAGCTGGAATAATGAGGCCCTAGTTGCAACCTTTTTACATGGCCTCTCTGATAGAGTGAAGGATGAATTAGCAGGAAGATCCCTTCCTGCTGATCTGGACGGTGTCATCACCTTGTGTAACCAGATCGATATTCGCTTTCAGGAGAGGGCCCTGGAAAAAAGACGCCAGCACTCCCCGTTCCTTAGGCAGCTTTTGCTCCCAGGCCCTTCTCTTCGATCCGAGGTGCACCCCCTGCCCGCTGAGGAACCTATGCAGCTGGGCTGGACCAAGTTGTCTCCTGAAGAATGCACTAGGCGCAGAACTCTGGGCCTGTGCCTCTATTGTGGGGCCAAAGGTCATTTTCGTGACACATGTTCTCTTCGTCCGGAAAAACGATCGGGGCTAATACATCTGGAAGGTGGAGTATTAGACCCTGAAGTATCACCTTCACCTTCTCGTCTTCTTTTTTCTGTGTTCCTTCATGTCGGCGCTTCCTCTCGTTCGGTCTCGGCACATCTGGATTCCGGAGCCGCTGGCAATTTCATGGATTGGGAAACTGCATCTTCCATGAGACTTACCCTTTTGCCCCTTTCAACGCCATTGGAGGTCTTGGCGATTGATGGCACTGTTCTCCCAGGGGGTCCTATCCGCTTCCAGACCCTTCCTGTTAAGATGTCGGTAGGGACACTCCACCAGGAGTGGACATCCTTCCTTGTCTCGCCTAAAGCTTCATCTCCTATCATATTAGGTCTTCCTTGGTTACGGTTCCATTCTCCACACATTGACTGGACTGCTGGACGGATCCTGGCTTGGGGTTCCTCTTCCTGCCTACTCAAGGTTACCCCAAAACTTCCTGTTGCCACCATCCCAGTATCTTCTGCTCTTCCCGCTGCATATAGCGATTTCTGGAATGTCTCCTGCAATAGTCGGGCTGAGGCACTCTCTGGGTCATGTGGCACTCTGGATGAGGAGCCCGCCTGTGAACTTGAGCCGATCATTCACTCCAGTTTGCATGGTCATTTACCCTTGCCTGTTCCTGGACCCCCTTGGACGCACACCCAGGCTGACTCGTCTACCAGTTCCAAAGTCGCTACGCCCTGTGATGCGATTCTGGTGGTCGCTGCACCTGGCAATGCTGTTCAGTCGGCCTCTGCATCAGTTCAGCCTATGCCCAGTGAAGCTATCCAGCTTGACTTCTGTGACACATCACTTTCTAATCAACCTGGTCTCAGGGATCCACTGACTTCTGCCCAGTCTGATGATCCTGTGTTGGATGTCCAGCTCATCTTTAAGGGTCTGGGGGACCCTGCTCAGACTCCTGATAGTCTTCTTATGCCTTTACCCATTCCTAAGAAGCCTTTAGCCCTCAATAAGTCCCCTCGTCCTCTCCCTACCTCGATTTCGGTCTCTGAGGATAATCTTAAGTACGAGGTTAGTCAAGTTCTCGATTCCCGGCACCGTAGAAGCATTCTTCAGTACCTTGTACATTGGGAAGGGTTTGGTCCTGAGGAGAGATCTTTAATCACTGCATCTGAGATCTTTGAGCCTCATCTGTTAAGGAGGTTTCATCAGGAGTTTCCCTTTAAGCCAGGGCCCAGGCGGGGGAGGGGGAGGCCTCATAAGAGGGGGGGTACTGTCATGGTTATGCAATAGAATTTTCTCTGTCAGCTTACCTGTCTCCATGTGTTCATCTCTAAAGACCAGCTGCCTCTCACCTGACTGGTTGTGTAACCTCTCCATTAAGCATGGCCCCACCCCAGGCCCTATCAGGGAACCCTATATTAACCTGTGCACTGCAAGCCAGCAGTGCTGATCAACCATTGTGAGTTAGCCTCCGTGTGTACTTGCTGTGTTTCCTACATCTGATTCCTGTTACCGACTTTGGCCTGTTCTCGACTCTCAATGTCTGCTTGTTACCCTGACCTTTGGCGTGTTATGTATTTCCTTGTCTGCTAGTCGCCCTGACCTTTGGCTTACCCCTTACTTCCCTGTCGTTCCAGCCTGCTGCCTCCTTCCTCTTCTCCTGTAGTCTACGGTGAGCGTGAGCTGTGAGACCCTGGGGGCTGCAACCTGGAGCCAGACTGCAGCGCAGTCCATCCTCACCACTAGAGGCTCTGGTGAACACCCGCTGGCTCTTAGACTCCACGCCCTGGGGAATCTATGCTCTAGCTCCCACTGGGATCCATGTTAGTTTTCCTGTAGACCTGCTTCCTGAACCTTCCAGGGTTCAATCCGCAGCAGTCAGTCCTAGGGTCCACTACCTTAGCGGTGCACTTATCAGATTCCTCACCCCCTCTGAAGGCCCATAGTAAAAATTTTAGGGGGGGGTATGTTTTGGACAGGTAACCCTCTCCACTTCATTGAGAGCTAAATGCATACATAATGTGTGTTACTTTGGCCAGCCCCTCCTTACTTACACTATTGGTAGCCCACTGGACAGGTAAGAAGTGTCATAATACAAAAATATGAATACACACTACAAATTGAAGCACTTTTTTACATTCTGCAATTACCTATCAAGATAATAGGAGAACAAAACTTTAACCACTTGCCGACCGCCGCACGACGATGTACGTCGGCAGAATGGCACGGGCAGGCAAAAGGACTTACAGGTACGTCCTTGCCTGCCCGCGGGTGGGGGGTCCGATCGGACCCCCCCCGGTGCCAGCGGCGGTCGGATTCAGGTCAGGGTCGATCGAAGGTGAGGGGGAGGCCACTCATTCGTGGCTCCCCCCTCGCGATCGCTCCTGGCCAATGATGGGCTTCCTTGGCTTCTGTGAATGTAAACAGAAGCGGAGGAAGTGATGTCATCTCTCCTCGAGACGGTCTTTTTGATCCGGCGCCGAGGAGAGAAGACATCCAAGTAAGTGCACCAACACTACACTAACAGTAGAACACGCAGGCACACTTGTCACCACCCTGTCACCCCCCAGTCACCCCCTGATCACCCCCCTGTACCCCCACACATATTGACACCAATAGCAGGTTTTTTTTTTTCTGATTATTGCATTGGTGTCAGTTTGTGTCAGTTATAAGTGTTAGGGCAGTTAGGTTAGCCCCCTTTAGGTCTAGGGTACCCCCCCTTAGGTCCAGGGTACCCCCCTAACCCCCCCAATAAAGTTTTAACCCCGTGATCACCCCCCGTCGCCAGTGTCACTAAGCGATCGTTTTTCTGATCGCTGTATTAGTGACACAGGTGACGCTAGTTAGGGAGGTAAGTATATAGGTTCGCCGTCAGTGTTTTAAAGCGACAGGGAGCCCCATATACTACCTTCTAAAGGTTTTAACCCCTTGATTGCCCCCTAGTTAACCTTTTCACCAGTGATCACCATATAATTGTTACGGGTGACGCTGGTTAGTTGGTTTGTTTTTTGTAGTTTTTTATAGTTTATTATAGTTTATTATAGTTTTAGGGCACCCGCCGTTTATTACCTTATAAAGGTTTAACCCCCTAATTGCCCGGCGGTGATATAAGTTAAGTTTTTAGGGTCAGATAAGGTCTGCGTCGCCCCAGGCAGCGTCAGGTTAGCGCCAGTACCGCTAACACCCACGCACGCAGCATACACCTCCCTTAGTGCTATAGTATCTGAACGGATCGATATCTGATCCGATCAGATCTATACTCCCCAGCAGTTTAGGGTCCCCCAAAAAAACGCAGTGTTAGCGGGATCAGCCCAGATACCTGCTAGCACCTGCGTTTTGCTCCTCGGCCCAGCCCTGCCCAGCCCACCCAAGTGCAGTATCGATCGATAACTGTCACAAAACACTAAGCACACATAACTGCAGCGTTCGCAGAGTCAGGCCTGATCCCTGCGATCGCTAACAGTTTTTTGGTAGCGTTTTGAATCAGTCGCTGACAGTCAGGAGCTTTTTTGCCTGTGAGTCTCACTAGTGTACCCCTAAATTTAGAGCCCGAAATGGCAAATCGAAGGTACACTAGTGAAGAGGCCTACACATTTCTGAGCATGACAGATAGTGAAGAGGAAGTCACTCATCTGTCAAGTTCAGGCTCAGAATACGATCCTGTAGAGGACAGCGGCTCCATGACAGATAGCTCTGACGACGGAGTTGTGGTCCCTGCTAGGGTCAGGCGTACCAGACCCCGAACTTCTTCTTCTGTCCTTGAAGTGCAAGAACCGCAGGTCCCTCGTATGGAGCAGAGCAGTACTAGTGCCGCTATTCCTTCTGGTGAACTGGCAAGCACCAGCGGCCTAGTACACCCTGGTCGTACATCCAGCACTGCAGTATCACGTGGTGACGTGGCGAGTCCCATAAGTGCAGTTCAAGCTGGTGAGGTGGCAAGCACTAGTAGGGTCCCGCTGCCACCAAGAAGACGAACACAGGCCCGTCTGGCCATAGTGCCCTTCCTGCTGCATTCGCCAATCCGAATTGGGTACCCACCACTTCTGCAGCACCCGTATTGCCCCCATTCACTGGCCAACCCGGAATTCAGGTGGAAACAGTTGATTTTACGCCACTGGATTTTTATTCACTGTTTTTCACCGAAGATCTCTATAGATCTATTGTGGACCAAAGCAATTTATACGCTGGTCAACACATCGCCACTATTCCCCAGTCCTCCCTTGCCAGAGATTGGAGACCAATTACGGTCTCCGAATTTAAGATCTTTCTGGGCCTTTCCCTCAACATGGGCATAACCAAAAAGAGTGAGTTGCGGTCATATTGGTCCACTAACCCAATTCACCATATGCCCGTGTTCTCTGCTTCCATGGCCAGGGCACGATACGAGCAGATTTTGCGGTTCATGCACTTCAACGACAATGAACTCTGTCGTCCTCGTGGAGACCCTGAATACGATCGGCTCTACAAAATTCGGCCCCTCGTAAACCACTTCAACCAACGTTTTGCAGACTTGTTTACTCCCCATCAAGTTGTCTGCGTTGATGAGTCCCTGATTAAATTTTCTGGCCGCTTGTCATTCAAACAGTACCTTCCGAGCAAGCGTGCCAGATACGGGGTCAAGATGTATAAGCTCTGTGACAGGGCAACAGGCTATACATGTAGATTTATGGTTTACGAGGGCAAAGATAGTCACGTAGAGCCGACAAACTGCCCTGACTACATAGGAAGCGCTGGCAAGATAGTGTGGGACTTGGTGTCACCCTTATTCGGAAAGGGGTACCACTTGTACGTGGACAATTATTACACGAGCATGCCACTTTTTAGTCACCTTTTTGATCATCAAATTGGAGCATGTGGCACCGTGCGACCTAATCGCCGAGGCTTTCCTCAGCGGCTTGTAGATTCCCGTCTTAGGCTGGGGGAGAGAGCAGGCTTGCAGTGTAATAACTTGCTCGCTATGAAGTGGAGGGACAATAAGAATGTTTTCGTTCTTACCTCCCTTCATGCAGACACGACGACCCAAATTACTACGGCGACTGGTGTTGTGGAGAAACCCCTCTGTGTCCACGAATATAACCAAAATATGGGAGGGGTGGACCTCAACGACCAGTTGTTGGCGCCGTACCTAATTGCCCGTAAGGCCAGACGCTGGTACAAAAAAGTGTCTGTATACTTATTTCAATTGGCTTTGCTGAACGCTCATGTGCTATACAGAGCTTCAGGACGGACTGGATCCTTCCTTAAATTCCAGGAAGAGATCGTCAGATCCCTTCTGTTTCCAGACGGTGCTCCACCTCACCTTCCCCAACCAAATGCAGTAGGCCGGCTGCATGAGAGGCATTTTACTTATGTCCTCCAGAGTACCCCTACCCAACGAGCCCCCCAAAGAAAATGTCGTGTCTGCAGCAAGCGCGGATTTAGGCGTGACACCCGGTATTATTGTCCCTCCTGTCCTGGCAATCCTGGTCTTTGCATCGGTGAATGTTTTGAACGCTACCATACACTAGTTGAGTTTTAGCGTAGGGTACAGCACTGCACAGACTAGGACACACTTTCACAGGGTCTCCCAAGATGCCATCGCATTTTGAGAGACCCAAACCTGGAACCGTTACAGTTTTAAAAGTTACAGTTATAAAAAAAAAATGTAAAAAAAAAAAAAAAAAGTAAAAAAAAAAAAAAAATACACAAAAAAAATATAAAATAAAAAAAACAAAAATAGTTGTCGTTTTATTGTTCTCTCTCTCTCTATTTTCTCTCTATTGTTCTGCTCTTTTTTACTGTATTCTATTCTGCAATGTTTTATTGTTATGTTTTATCATGTTTGCTTTTCAGGTATGTAATTTTTTTATAGTTTAATGTGTTTTAACCATTTTTTTGTTTTCAGGTACGCCATTCAGCTGCAGCGCGGATTTATTTATCTTGACAGCAACAGCGTTTGCTCCCATGATACATAAAGCCGTGACTCCAGCGCTGTCGGAGGTGATTTCACCACCACAGTTACATACTTCAGCATATATGCCGAAGCGTGGGGGCAGCAGTGGGTGGAGGAGCGATTTGCTCCTGCCTTTTGTGGGAGGATGCCCCCATGCTTCGGCATATATATATTTTAGGTAGGCACAGGTTGCGTTAAATGTTTTATTTTTTACTATGTTTTTTTTTTGTATTTGCTTTGCAGGTATGGTAAGTATTACTGTTATACTGTAATGTTACTTTGTTTTTTGTTAACCATCATTTGCTTAGCAGGTACGCCATTCAGTTGCAGCGCGGATTTATTTATCTTGACAGCAACAGCGTTTGCTCCCACGATACATAAAGCCGTGACTCCAGTGCTGTCGGAGGTGATTTCACCACCACAGTTACATACTTCAGCATATATGCCGAAGCGTGGGGGCAGCAGTGGGTGGAGGAGCGATTTGCTCCTGCCTTTTGTGGGAGGATGCCTCCATGCTTCGGCATATATAAAACGGTGCATGTATGCCCATCATTAGAAGTGGGTGGATGAAGGGAGGTATTCTAATGGTGGGCATACCCACCGATCAAGATCTTTTTTTCGTTCAGCCCAAAGGCTGCATGAAAAAAAAGTTTACAATGTATGCCCAACAAGGACCAGCAATGTACTGGTATGTTGCTGGACTTTGAGTGGTTATACCAGAATGATGCCTGCAGGTTTAGGTATCATCTTGGTATCATTCTTTTCAGCCAGCAGTCGGCTTTCATGTAAAAGCAATCCTAGCGGCTAATTAGCCTCTAGACTGCTTTTACAAGCAGTGGGAGGGAATGCCCCCCCACCGTCTTCCATGTTTTTCTCTGGCTCTCCTGTCCCAACAGGGAACCTGAGAATGCAGCCGGTGATTCAGCCAGCTGACCATAGAGCTGATCAGAGACCAGAATGGCTCCAAACATCTCTATGGCCTAAGAAACCGGAAGCTACGAGCATTTCATGACTTAGATTTCGCCGGATGTAAACAGCGCCATTGGGAAATTGGGAAAGCATTTTATCACACCGATCTTGGTGTGGTCAGATGCTTTGAGGGAAGAGGAGAGATCTAGGGTCTAATAGACCCCAATTTTTTCAAAAAAGAGTACCTGTCACTACCTATTGCTATCATAGGGGATATTTACATTCCCTGAGATGACAATAAAAATGATTAAAAAAAAAAAAAATGAAAGGAACAGTTTAAAAATAAGATAAAAAAGCAAAAAAATAATAAGGAAAAAAAAAAAAGCACCCCTGCCCCCCCCCCTGCTCTCGCACAAAGGCGAACGCAAGCGTCGGTCTGGCGTCAAATGTAAACAGCAATTGCACCATGCATGTGAGGTATCACCGCGAAGGTCAGATCGAGGGCAGTAATTTTAGCAGTAGACCTCCTCTGTAAATCTAAAGTGGTAACCTGTAAAGGCTTTTAAAGACTTTTAAAAATGTATTTAGTTTGTCGCCACTGCACTTTTGTGCGCAATTTTAAAGCATGTCATGTTTGGTATCCATGTACTCGGCCTAAGATCATCTTTTTTATTTCATCAAACATTTGGGCAATATAGTGTGTTTTAGTGCATTAAAATGTTAAAAAGTGTGTTTTTTCCCCAAAAAATGCGTTTGAAAAATCGCTGCGCAAATACTGTGTGAAAAAAAAAAATGAAACACCCACCATTTTAATCTGTAGGGCATTTGCTTTAAAAAAATATATAATGTTTGGGGGTTCAAAGTAATTTTCTTGCAAAAAAAAATAATTTTTTCATGTAAACAAAAAGTGTCAGAAAGGGCTTTGTCTTCAAGTGGTTAGAAGAGTGGGTGATGTGTGACATAAGCTTCTAAATGTTGTGCATAAAATGCCAGGACAGTTCAAAACCCCCCAAATGACCCCATTTTGGAAAGTAGACACCCCAAGCTATTTGCTGAGAGGCATGTCGAGTCCATGGAATATTTTATATTGTGACACAAGTTGCGGGAAAAAGACAATTTTTTTTTTTTTTTTTGCACAAAGTTGTCACTAAATTATATATTGTTTAAACATGCCATGGGAATATGTGAAATTACACCCCAAAATACATTCTGTTGCTTCTCCTGAATACGGGGATACCCCATGTGTGAGACTTTTTGGGAGCCTAGCCGCGTACGGGACCCCGAAAACCAAGCACCGCCTTCAGGCTTTCTAAGGGCGTAAATTTTTGATTTCACTCTTCACTGCCTATCACAGTTTCGGAGGCCATGGAATGCCCAGATGGCACAAACCCCCCCCCCAAATGACCCCATTTTGGAAAATAGACACCCAAAGCTATTTGCTGAGAGGTATAGTGAGTATTTTGCAGACCTCACTTTTTGTCACAAACTTTTGAAAATTGAAAAAAGAAAAAAAAAATACGTTTTTCTTGTCTTTCTTCATTTTCAAAAACAAATGAGAGCTGCAAAATACTCGCCATGCCTCTCAGCAAATAGCTTGGGGTGTCTACTTTCCAAAATGGGGTCATTTTGGGGGGTTTTGTGCTATCTTGGCATTTTATGGCCTTCGAAACTGTGATGGGTAGTGAGGAGTGAAATCAAAAATTAACGCCCTTAGAAATCCTGAAGGCAGTGATTGGATTTCGGGGCCCCGTATGAAGCTAGGCTCCCAAAAAGTGCCACTCATGTGGTATCCCCATACTCAGGAGAAGCAGCAGAATGTATTTTGGGGTGTAATTCCACATATGCCCATGGCCTGTGTGAGCAATATATCATTTAGTGACAACTTTGTGCAAAAAAAAAAAAAATTGTCACTTTCCCGCAACTTGTGTCAAAATATAAAATATTCCATGGACTCAACATGCCTCTCAGCAAATAGCTTGGGGTGTCTACTTTCCAAAATGGGGTCATTTGGGGGGGTTTTGTGCCATCTTGGCATTTTATGGCCTTCAAAACTGTGATAGGTAGTGAGGAGTGAAATAAAAAATTTATGCCCTTAGAAATCCTGAAGGCGGTGCTTGGTTTTCGGGGCCCCGTACGCGGCTAGGCTCCCAAAAAGTCCCACACATGTGGTATCCCCATACTCAGGAGAAGCAGCTAAATGTATTTTGGGGTGCAATTCCATATATGCCCATGGCCTGTGTGAGCAATATATCATTTAGTGACAACTTTGTGCAAAAAAAAAAAAAAAATTGTCACTTTCCCGCAACTTGTGTCAAAAAATAAAATATTCCATGGACTCAACATGCCTCTCAGCAAATAGCTTGGGGTGTCTACTTTCCAAAATGGGGTCATTTGGGGGGGTTTTGTGCCATCTTGGCATTTTATGGCCTTCAAAACTGTGATAGGTAGTGAGAAGTGAAATCAAAAATTTATTCCCTTAGAAATCCTGAAGGCGGTGCTTGGTTTTCGGGGCCCCGTACGCGGCTAGGCTCCCAAAAAGTCCCACACATGTGGTATCCCCATACTCAGGAGAAGCAGCTGAATGTATTTTGGGGTGCAATTCCACATATGCCCATGGCTTGTGTGAGCAATATATCATTTAGTGACAACTTTTTGTAATTTTTTTTTTTTTATTTATTTTTTATTTTTTTGTCATTATTCAATCACTTGGGACAAAAAAAATAAATATTCAATGAGTTCAACATGCCTCTCAGCAATTTCCTTGGGGTGTCTACTTTCCAAAATGGGGTCATTTGGGGGGGTTTTGTACTGCCCTGCCATTTTAGCACCTCATGAAATGACACAGGCAGTCATAAACTAAAAGCTGTGTAAATTCCAGAAAATGTACCCTAGTTTGTAGACGCTATAACTTTTGCGCAAACCAATAAATATACGCTTATTGACATTTTTTTTACCAAAGACATGTGGCCGAATACATTTTGGCCTAAATGTATGACTAAAATTGAGTTTATTGGATTTTTTTTATAACAAAAAGTAGAAAATATCATTTTTTTTCAAAATTGTCGGTCTTTTTCCGTTTATAGCGCAAAAAATAAAAACAGCAGAGGTGATCAAATACCATCAAAAGAAAGCTCTATTTGTGGGAAGAAAAGGACGCAAATTTAGTTTGGGTACAGCATTGCATGACCGCGCAATTAGCAGTTAAAGCGACGCAGTGCCAAATTGTAAAAAGTGCTCTGGTCAGGAAGGGGGTAAATCCTTCCGGGGCTGAAGTGGTTAAACAGTACCATTTGAAGATATTCAGGCAGGCCCTTGCACTACATGCTTTGGTGATAAATATCCATAAATATGACCACAAAAGAGGTAGGTATACTGTGTATGGGTTTGTATGGTGGCTGAAAATAGAAAATATACAAAAATGTATACTAATAAGCTGTCACGAATAGTCTATTTGAAAAAAAGTTTAAAATATAATTCTTTAGTGCTGGATGATATGTTCACAGACTGGGATGCCCGATATGGTATAAATGTAATTGTAAAATAATATCGGTTCAGTTATCATTTAAACTTAGGGATACCAATATAAGAATAATATAATAATATTTGGACAATCAACCAGCCAATATAAGTCAGGGAATGGTGTGTTGGAGAGTAGTAGATATCAGAATCTGTGTATATATACTACCTGGTCACTCTATACTATAATGTGGAGATGTCATGTGAAGCAAGAATGTTATTTAAAAGAGCTAAATCTAGTAGACTTTCTTTTGAAAAAACGGGGGGATTTTGGTTTTTAAATATCGGTTTAGATAAAAGGCTGGCTAATAGTTACATAGGTAGGATATTGAGGTGTAAATAACAGGCTAAAATAGGATGAAGAGTTTACCTTGTCAGAGAGGGGTTTAGACAGACCAGCCACACGTCCCAGCATCCAGCTATCCAATGCTTGAACTGGCAGTGGGTAGGTCCGGTATTTAAGAGTGAGGAAAAGTGCCTTAAAAATCCGCCTAGGGGAACCTCTCTTTATATGTACTATGTAACTATATGGCTTTCTTCTGTCCTCTTATTGTGTACACTTAACTGCTTTTCATGCTAAATTTTAACCAGCAAAGAACTCTGTTCTGTTTGATATGACTGTGATGTTCAACTGGATATTGCTGGTTAGAGACTGGGTAGCTGGAGACCTCTAGTGGTTCAGCAAAAAAAAAAAGAGACAGACAACTAGAACAATGGGGCATAACAGGTATACATGGTTCATAGTGAAGGATGCAAAGTCTGGATGAGTGACTCTGCCGAATCAGTATTAGCCTGCATGTAAACAAACTACCAGTGTTTACAAGAGCCCTGTTACCTTTGTATTTAATGTGGAACTAAACTCTCTCAACCAACATTAACTATATGTAATCCTTTTGCTGATAGCATTGGTAAATGGAATGGATAGGAAGGTATATTATATTAACTTGTTTTAAACTTCTTTTTTTTTTGTATTTCTTCAGTTGCTGCCTGGTTTCTGGCACAATTATGTTATACATCCCAGGAGTCTTCATGGGTGTGTTTTTGTTCCTTCACTTGGAGGAGGGTTTTCTCAGCTAAGCACAATATATCCTGCATGCATGCCTGAGCTAAGGGCAGATGGATTCCAGGAAGTAAACGCTACATGAATCATTTGCCCTTACTCAAGATGGCCACAGCTAAAAATGCTAGGATGTTTTTTTTTCAAAGTGGTTTTTCAACAAAATAAAGTATGGAGACATGGAATGATGGATGAGTTTGTTTTTCATTAATGAAGGAAAAGAGTTAATATAGGTCAGATTGACCTTCTCCACAATTGAACTGAAAGATAGACTATACTTAAAATAAACCTGTGCTTTACCCATGTAGGACAAAGCAATAGGTTTGCTTTAATATTCCTTACCCATAAGCACATACCCACCTTTTCTTTAAACCCATTGCTGCAATACAGAAATGAAGATTTTCTCCTTACCTAATAGTCAGTTTTGGATTAAGAAGGTATTTTCACCCACTTAAAAAAAATAGAAAACTGTTTCACTTTATTCTGGGCAACTAGAATCTCAATAATCTTCTTAAATGTATAAACCTCAATCTTCATTTATACATTGATCTGAGTGACATGCTGGATGGTGCCTGTCAGATCTGTGCAGAAATTTCATTGGTCACCAAAATCAAACACAGCCATGGCAAAGCACAATTAACTCATGGCACATCTCAAGCTTTTCAGTACACTTAGGTATATTATTAAAGCAAATAAACTGCAAACAAACATTTATTGCAGGTGAATCTTTCTGGTATATGTGTTTTAAATTATAGTGATTCTCCACCAGTGATTATTTTGTGTAAGTATCATCCACTGCTTTATAAATATGTCTATAGGTTTTATTTAGCTACAGTCATTGTTTATGTTTAACCACTTCCCAACCATCCGCCCGCAATGTACTGCAGCGAGCTCTGTGTCAATGGACACAGAGCGAGGCTCTGGAGTGAGTATGCACAAGAGCCCCATATTAAATGGTTCTCTATGGGGCACGTGGTGGGGGAGCCAGAAGCATCTATGGGGGACCCCAGAAGGGAAGAAAATAAACACTTTTGTTATTTTCATAAAAATAGAGCACTTCATAGAGCATTACTTTAGGCCAAGCTATAGTATATAGCAGTGATGGCAAACCTTGGCACCCCAGATGTTTTGGCACTACATTTCCCATGATGCTCATGCTCTGGGCAATGTAGTTGAGCATCATGGGAAATGTAGTGCCAAAACATCTGGGGTGCCAAGGTTCACCATCACTGGTATACAGTATATTGGTAACAACATATTTTTGTTGAAAACGAATTTAGCTCTTATTATTTTTTTTAACAAAATATATTTTTTATTTATATTTCTAAATGTGCAGCATATATTTTTTTTTATTAAATTACAATATTAATTTACACAAACATTATTGGTAATCCCAGAAGAGGTACATAGGTGCAACTTTTCCAGAAGGTACAATTCTCTGCATTTTTAAAACATAAAAATGAAAAGCTTAGATCTTACTGTGAATGAAATGTAAACTGGGGATTGCACATAGGGGATCAAAGCTGACAAAGTGCATGATGCGCGGTAGGACACCTATGGAAGCATGCACATTGATACCCCTTTTCAGAATGTTCTGAACAGAAATATTTAGTGGCTCAATGCACAGACACTTAGAAACTCACTAACCATAGCGTACACAACTTGAAAAGAGCTATAGCACTTTAAATCACAGCATGTAACCTGCCAGGGCAACCACATGTGGGATTTCATGTTCTGCTAAAGGAGCACATTTATTGTGCTAATGAAAAATGAATAAAGGTTCTCAAATGGAAAAAAAAGCCAAAACTTACACATGCAATATAAAACATATAAAATGTTTTTTGTAGACAGGTAAATATAAAATATTGTGATTGTTCATATTTACCACTTGCATCCAGCAGGTAATGCAACTGCAGCTTTTTTTTGGGCTAATTTACTGTTATGCTTTGAATAACCTGTGTACTTTGATCTCCTGCTTTTAAGTTATGTTAACAGCACACAAAGCTGAGTCACAGGATGAATACTGACACTCTAATGACGTATACAGACCCCATTTATAGATAAAGATAAGCATTCAAGTAAAACAGCAGTATTGGTCTTCTTTATGCAAAAATCTGTACTGTTCAGCTGTCATAATATCCTCCCGCATTGATTTTTATCCTAACAAAAAGTTAAATATTTATTTAAAATATAACTTAAAGGGTCAGTTTTTAAATCTAAATAAATATTGTGAAAAAAAATTCAACAAAAACCTTTTAATTTTTCATTTAAACTATGCATATGTTTAAACTTATATAAAAGTTGATATAAAATATCTCCAATGACTTTGAATTGCATTTATAGTAGTCATTCACTTCAGTTCTCATATCTGTATACCCCTTATGAACCAGAGCAATGTTCAGGCTGGGTTCACACTAGTGCGAATTGTGGGTTTTTCCGCATCCAATTTGCATGACAGGAGATTGTGACCGACTCTCTATGAAGCTGGTTCACACATCTCCGTGCTGGCTGCGGAGCGGCTTGCACAGGTGGCCTATGCGTCTTTGGCTCAGTTTCAGGAACGAATTTAGGCAAAAATTCGCCCCTGATTCGTACCTGAAACAGAGAACAGGGAAGCACCGGACCCCTGCTGCGAGCCACATCTGACAGCAGTGTGAACCTAGCCTTATACCTCTGTCATGAACCTTTTTGTTTAGTAGTATTTTTGTCATTATTATAAGATAAAAAAGTAATCCATACAATGTTTTTTTTCAGGATAAACAAGGCTTTCTTTAAGCAACATTTGCTTGCAAAAAAATATATTATTTTCTATGTACAGTAATATACTGTATAGACAAAAATGCTTATAAGAATAAAAAATTTTTTTTCTAATTTGATCAGATTTTAATTTTAAAATAAGTAGTGTTACTGTAGATAAAGAGTAAATATTTTATTTGATTGCTTGCCCAATTAATGATGACACTAAAATAGTTTTTGGTACAAAGCATGGCACAGTTATTTAAAAATTAATAACGGCATTTTTTTCAACTGTGCTCAATTTGCCATATGAAACTGAAAAAAACACACATATGCTGCGGCAGGGCGGCCTAGTACCTAGTATGTGATTTGACACTTCCGGGTCTGGGGTGCGCACGCACTGCCGACCACCCGCTCCTGCTGTGATTGGACACAGCGGGAGCCAATCAGCGGGTCCGGCAGACTCCATGTCCGCCGGGACTTGTGGATCGTTCATGAGAGAAGCAGAACGGTGGTCTGCCAATATAAAAAAGGGAGATCGCCATTCTGTGAAAAGGGAAGGTAGCGATCCTGTGTTTCTGCTAAGCAGGAATACAAATCTCTGCCTTCCCACAGTCCAAGTGCATCCCATACAGTTAGCAAGCACCCCCAAGGAACACAGTTAACCCTTTGATCATCTCTGATGTTAACCTCTACCCTGCCAGTGTCGTTAGTACAGTGACAGTGCATATTTTTAACAGTGATCACCGTATTAGTGTCACTGGTCCCCAAAAGTGTCAAAAGAGTGAGATAGCTTTCCGATTTGTCCGCCACAATATTGCAGTCCCGCAGTCATTACTAGTAAAAAAAAAAAATATCCCATGGTTTGTAGACACTATA